>NW_005354508.1:511175-522128 GCF_000412655.1 Myotis brandtii | reverse complement strand
AAATATCACATGATCTCACTCATTTGTGGAATATAATGAACAACATAAACTGATGGCCAAAAAACATAGACAGAGACAGTGAAACATAGAACAGACCATCAAACCTCAGAGGGAAGGCAGGGGAGTGTGGGGGTAAGGGAGAGAGATCAACCAAAGGACTTGTATGCATACATATAAGCATAGCCAATGGACACAGACACCAGGGGCAGGTGAGGGCATGATTGGATTGGGGGGGGGGGCAATGGGTGTTAAGGACACATATGTAATAACTTAATCGATAAAGAAAATTAAACAAAAATGAAGTACCAGGAAGAGAGAGTTAAGATAAAAGAGGACAAGGTATATATGCCACAGCCAAATATAGATATAGATATATGGAGTATTGGCCCTGCATAAGGACTGTGCAGTCATTCAAGTCAGTCAAGATAAAGGATTCCAATTCCAAGTGAGTGAATGCCTTAATAACCCACACCAGGGTTTACAACAGCTGTGTGGTCCCATCACATCCATTGGCAGCTCACCTTTTGTAGAGCCCCCTAGTTCTCCTGGATAAGGACAGTCTAACCTTGACAGCTTGGGTCTGTTCTTTCTCTTTCAAAGTACACCTTGAAACTTCTACATGTAAACCATAGAGAACTGAATGTGATAGTCTTTTTCTATAGAATTACTTATATCAAATTTTCAAAAGGAAGAGAGAAAAAAATTCAATTTGGGGAACAACATATCATGGAGATTTTTCTGTTTGTTTCTCTCCTTAAAATGCAATGAAATGCTTTATAATTATTTAGTTTTTATGTCACAATAGATCATCTCTTTTTATAGATGTCATATAGAGAGAGAAATGTCAGGAATCTCCTTAGTCAAAAAACAACACAAGCCCTGAACCTCTCCTTTAGCCTCTGAAATCTTTCCCATTTGGGAACTGAATTTGATGCCATCTGGCTCCAAAAGCAGAGCTTGCAATGTCAGGCAGTACTTGGAGGAAACAGCTGCATACAGATCACTCGGAAACCCTCATAAAAATACATGGTACTAGCATTTTTTTCTTTTAAAAAATGTTTTATGGGATCCCCCATAGTATCTTTTGCTAGTCTTGCTGTAAAAATAATGTTTATGGTGATTGAATATACTTTCAGTAAATAGCTTCTGTGGCTATCAAATGACTGTTTTTCTTCTGCATTTAATCACCTAGGAGCAAAAAAATGATGGCAAACAGATTTCACTGCCTTAAACAATATTTGTTAAAGGAAGACTTTTGCCCTGGAGCATCTTACTCAGAAAGTAATTTCCTGGTCACAGCTTTGGAGCCATTGCCTTATTATTTCGATATTTTCGTTTTTCAGCATGAATCAGCCTTTTCCCCTGTCTTGCCTTTATCTACATAGGCCTGCAATGACATCATAGTCTTTTAATATCACAATGAGTGAATAACATTCCCAATTTGTTTGAGGCTAACCAGGCTCAGATATTCCTGTGCTGGTGATGTTATACCTTAATTTGTATTCTTAAGAGAACAATGACCTTTCAGTAAACTGTGGATTCATGAGAATCTATGTGGCTGGACTTAATTATGTAGCTTTTAAATACAACCTTTCCTTGGCATCCTTAGAAACTTGTCACCCAGAATTAAAATGTGATATATCTCTAAAATTAATTTATCAAGTGAATAGGCACAAACATTAAATAATCCTTTTTTTCCCTAGTAGATTTAATATGTAAGTTTTCATGTAGATTTCAGATAGATCTTATAAGCCCTGGTCATAATATTAACAATGACAATATTAAACTACAAATGTTTTGTGATTTTATACAAAGATTATATCATCATTAAATAACAAAATTTAATTATAAGAAAATATTTCCAAGGGGAAACCAACCATCCTATATAATAAAAGGGTAATATGCAAATCGAATGAATAGTGGAACTACCAGTCTCTATGATGCGCACTGACCACCAGGGGGCAGACGCTCAATGCAGGAGCTGCCCCCTGGTGGTAAGTGCACTTCCACAGGAAGAGTGCCCCTAAGCCACAAGCCAGGCTGATGGCTGGTGAGCGCAGCGGCAGTGGCCGGAGCCTCCAAGGCAGCGCTAAGGATGTCCGACTGTAGCTTAGGCTGGCTCCCCACACCTAAGCCATCAGTGGATATCCCCTGAGGGCTCCTGGACTGCTAAAGGGTGCAAGCCGGGCTGAGGGACTCCTCTCCCCCCACCCCCATGCGCAAATCTCGTGTACCGGGCCTCTAGTTAGTCAAATAAATATAAATTATAGTTTCTGGAGAACAAACCCAGTCACGTAAAGAATGATGCTAATATGCAACAATATCTAAATAAAGAGAGACTATTACTAATAAATCTAATATTTGCAATGCTAACATTTTGATTGTTTGGATATTCACTATTTTTCTTTACCAGTTTCTCTTGTAAATGCATTCTTAGGATGTTAAAATTTTGCCTAGCAAAACATATTCTTAGAAAATTATTTTATTTTTATAGTAAGATTTGTGTCCCAACTGGTCTTGGTTCTTCCTGTCTGCTACCTAGCTACAAAAGCTAGGCCCTCATCTTTGACTTATATCTCTCTCATCAAATATATGGGTTCACTTTTGCTCTGTATACATTTGCCCAAAATACTAGTAACAATACTAATAACCAATTACTTCAACTTGAGAACATTTATTACTTTTAAGAATACAGTAATGTGTAAAGCAGAGTTAGATCTAGGATGATGGTGACTTTTGAAGAATGCAAAGATATTACTCAGCATCTTACTCTTTTTACCATGGCTGCATCTTTTAAGTCTCAACATTTAGTCTTGAGGGTATAGTAAAGAGTTGGATCTCTGTAATGATGATCCTCATCCCTCTCAACAGTTGTATGGCTTCTGCAAAGCAACCAGACTCTACTAAATAGAGTCCCCTGCCCCACATTCATTGGTGTGGTACATTTGCTTCTTGAACTTCTAGCATGCAAGGAAAGGTGTTTAGGTCATCTATGCCCTGCTCTTTGGAGAGCAAGAAAAGCCAAGGATTAGCTGCTGCCATTTGTAATTCTGATTGGGTCACAAATGGACCTGGAAAGTAAAGAGTTAGAATTAACAGAGTTTAGGGGGAAATAGATCCTTGGGTGGTGTTTTGTGTTGTTGTTGTTTTTTTAAATTTTCTGATAAAAGATGCAAAAGAAGGTCTGAGAACCAGGTTCATTTCTCAAGTACCAAAAATGTAATTTTAATGAGGCAAATGATAGAGTATTTGTGTCTTAGTAATTTTCTTTTTTTTTTAAGATTTCCCATTGATTTTTAGAGAGAGAGGAAGGGAGAGGGAGAGAGAGATAGAAACATCAATGAGAGAGAAACATCAACATCAATCAGCTGCCTCCTGCACGCCGCCACCAGGGATCGAGCTGCAACCTGGGTATGTGCCCTAACTGGGAATTGAACCAGCAACCTTTCAGTGCACGGGTCTGCTGTTCAACCCTGACAGTCAGGGCCATATTTTCTTTATTTAAAACTTTTACACTGTAGCATTTTACTAGTACAATGACAAACGCCAAGTGTGTGTGTGTGTGCGTGTGTGTGTGTTTGTGAGTGCGCACGTGTGTGCACACGCACGCGCATGCGTGCTCAAGCATTTAAAATGAATATTTTAACAGATTATTATACTGATTAATATTAACACTTTAAAAATATATTTATTAGTCAAGTTACTGACAAATATTTTAATACAAAATAAAACCAAGACTTTAGGAGTGTGCTGTGTTTATACAACACAATCCACATTATCTTATTCAGTTACAAAATAATTCTTTGTGAGGGCAACACAATGCCAATGATCAATCTGTTCCCAAGTCAATGTTTCAGCGTCCAAAGTAAACAATGAGGGAGCATGAGTATTTTCATAGGAATGTGTGTGTTCTTTTAAGCTGTACTTAAGAATGATGACTGTGTTATGCTTTTTTACACTTCAATATTAAACATCTACTAAAAATAGAGGTGTGAATGAAGGCTAGCTGTTAAAAGAATACTGAGCTCATGGTTGAAAACAATTCAGAGTTGATACACTGACACAATATCATCAATACAGACAATGGTAAATATGCTATGATATATACTAATGAGGTATATTTTCCATTTCTATATTAACATCTAACTTCTTACATAATTTTGCCTTCTAAGACTATCAAACATCTATAATAAAAGTGTAATGTGCTAATTAGACCAGACAGCTGAATGACCTTCCAGACGTCATTCCGGATGTCCTTCTGGATGAAGTCACGGCAGCCGTGGCCAAGGCAGAGGCGGTTAGGGGCAATCAGGCAGGCAGGTGAGCAGTTAGGGGTGATCAGACAGGCAGGCGAGTGGTTAGGGGCAATTAGGGATACAAGCAAGTGGTTAGGGGCAATCAGGCAGGCAGGCAGGCCAATGGTTCGGTGCCAGTGGTCCAGGATTGCAAGAGGGATGTCCGACTGGCAATTTAGGCCCAATCCACAGGGATAGGGTCTAAACCAGCAGTCAGACATCCCCTGAGGGTCCCAGATTAGGAGAGGGTGCAGGCTGGGCTGAGGGATCCCCCCACCCCCTGTGCAGAATTTCATGCACCAGGCCTCTAGTTGATATATAATGAGTAAAGGCTTCTCACTAAGATTAATGCTCATAAAACTCAAACATTTTCTATAGTTAAAATAAGAAAATGTAAGCTACCAAAACAGATTCCAATTTATAATAATACTTCTGCATATATTAATATTCAATGAAATACAACTGGCCCCCATAAGCCTGTATTTTTCTTTAATACTGTATGTTTGCCAAGATCACAAACAATGGTATTCAAATTGTATCATCAACCAGTGTTGCTAGAGAGCTCACTGGCTGTGTAAATGGGTTTCCAGTAAATACAGAATGGAGTTTAATAAAGTTCCTACAGGAAAGGGCATTTCTTAATTAGGGATTAAGTAATGAATGATCTTATGGCCCACTTATCTCAGAGATGTTATAAAAGTTATGTAAATTTGTAAAGCACTTTCTAATTTTTCAGTGTTACATTTTAGCCTCATAAAACTGTAAGGTAGACAAAGCAGAATGTGTTATCTTTAATGCTTAGGTGAGTAGATTGGAGCTTAAAGAGGTTTGATGATTTGTTTAAGGTCTCCAGATAGTCAGTGTTGTAGTTGGAATTTGTACCCAGGTCATAATAATATAATAGCATAACCTTGCAAAAAATCATAACAGGATAACAGTCATTACCCTCCCACTCTCCATCATTCCAAGACTGTCGGGATTGCATAATACACCCTCTTAGGTACAATCATACATAAACTGACCTAGATTTCCTGCCCCCCCCCAAAAAAATATCTCAATATATAACTAAGAGTCTATCATGAGCCAGAAATTCTACCAGGTACCCTCACAAATCTTGTGATCTAAAAAAAATTGTAATACCAAGAAAGCACACAGGAAACATAAAAAGACCAAGAGAATCATTCAAACAATTTGGTGTGAGCTTTCATGACTTATTCACCCCTCTTTCCAAATTTACATTTCTACATTTGAAAATATCTGGATACTTGACCACCTCACACACAGAAACTGCTATGCACAAAGAATTGTCTGGGAGAATGGGGACAAGTTTGATCAGTCAAAGGGAAAAAAAAGTGAGGCAAACAGGTTGTTACCTGACAAAACTAGAAATGTCCAGTTGCTGGTGGTCTCTCAGATGTAAAAGGAAGAGATGAAAACAAAGAATGAGAAAGGTGCCCAGCCAGTGTGGTTGAGCTTTGACACATGCATCAGGAGGTCACTGATTTGATTCCCAGTCAGGATACATGCTGGTTGCAGGTTCCATCCCCAGCAGGGGGCGTGCAAGAGGCAACCAATTGGTGTTGATGTTTCTTTCTCATGGGTATTTCTATCTCTCTCTTTCTCCCTTCCTGTGTCTCTAAAATCAATATAAAAAATATTTTAAAAAAGGATGAGAAGAGTTGTGAGTCCTTTGTGAGGGGAAAGGAAATTATAAAAACTGATCTCTACATATCCTGCAGTATCCCCTAGTACTCACCTCACAAACAAAACAAAATAGTTATCATTTTATCTGGTAACTATTTAAATCATCTACCCCTGCCTCCGTGCCTTTCTCTCTCACCATTATCTCTGATTAGAATGTCCGCATGGTCATCTTTATAGATGGGAAATAATGCAGCAGACATATCCCCGATCCTTCACCTTTCACCCATGGCAGACATGATGGAACTCACTCTTCTCTTTGCATTCTTATCTAAGATGATAAAATAGCATGAGAACTGCTAGAAATCTTCCATATTTATATTTATATCTTGAAAATAATGGGGGGAATTGGTAATTTTTCTCCAATACCCTTGTTTACTCCTTGCCATAATAGAGGAATAACTTAGTGAGATTGAGATAAAGGGCACTGCCTGTAAATGGGGTACATTCCTTTCCCATTCTTGCTCTCTCTGCCCAGTTGAAAGTACAACATGTTTTTTCTACTATTGGTCTCTCTGATTTCTCTATTCTACCTCAATGGGTTGTAAACTATCCTTAGTTCTTCAAGCAACTGGCTAGAAAAGGATCTATTTTGTTAACTCAATCTCTCCATATGCAAGACGGGAGGGTTAATGTTTAAGGGAAAAGTCATAGGAAATCATATTTTGGCTTCAAAGAAGATATATATTCTGCAATCTAATTTTTTTATCACTAAAAGTGATATTTTGGTATAGTGAATGAGATAGTCTCACAGTCTTTAATTTTGATTGGGAAGCCATTATCTATTAATTGGAATTCTCAAACAAATTGAAATCTAGTTGTCAATTCTGCTGTAGGTCATACTTTTCCTTTGAGGACCAATTTATTTCTACTTTTTAAATGAAACTTTTCCCAATTACTTCCATTTATCTTAGCCTCTCACTACTAAATTCCAATGACCTTCATTGTCTCTAACACTTATTTAGTACTTAGCATATCCTAGCTCATTATGTGAGCTATATTTTCAAATATGTCTTCTCATTCTCTAAATGAATCATAAGCCCACTTAGGGGAAGCCCTGCCTCTCATGTTCTTTATACCTCTGGATTTTGACATTCAATGCTCCTTTAATACTCCCTGGCATTAATGATAAGATTCTAAGGGAATTACCATGTCAGACAATGATAATAAGTGATTTGTGTACTGAAATACCCTTGATTCATTTTATGCATATCAGCCTGAACTTTCAACCTGCTAGGTAGATTAAGTAAAGCAATATAAAAGAACACTTCTTTAGGTAAGCCTCAATTGTAATGATGGTTAGAAGTTGACTGTCTAAAATAGAAGAGGCAAATATATCTTCCTAAATATTTCAGAGGACACTGGTGCCTTTGAAATTAATGAATTAGAATTATACTTTCATTCTGGTGTCTCTGGCAAATGCTATAAGGAATATGTTTTTCTGAGAGTAAAGAGATTAAAATGAAAAAATTCAATTAAAAATAACTTGATGGTTCTGAAATCTCTAGGCAATACTTTTCCACGTGTGGATAAAATTATAAAGGAATATAAAAGCTATGTTTGGTACAAGTTATAATAAGTATATCTGAATAAATTATTTTCACTTACTAGTCTTCTCAGGAAAATATATTTTTAATTCAGAATGTCATTTAATTTGCCAGTCCAAATCACCAATTCTCCCACTGATTCACTATCTAACCTTGAGCAAGTCATTCATGTTAATAGCTGTAACATGAAAATATTAATGCTTCCCATTTGCCAAATTTCATGAAAATAATATAGACTCGAGGTAACTTTCAGAAATACTTTGTGTTCTTTAAAAAAAAATAAGATCTGCCCTAACCGGTTTGACTCAGTGGATAGAGCGTTGGCCTGCAGACTGAAGGATCCCAGGTTCAATTCCAGTCAAGGGCATGTACCTTGGTTGCGGGCACATCCCCAGTAAAGGGTATGCAGGAGGCAGCTGATCGATGTTTCTCTTTCATTGATGTTTCTAACTCTCTATTCCTCTCCCTTCTTCTCTGTAAAAAATCAATAAAATATATATTTTAAAAATAAATAAAAATAATAAAAAATTAATAAAAAATAAAAAAATAAGATCCTATATAATAAAGAGGTAATATACAAATTGACCATCATGCCCTCACACAAGATGACCGCCCCCATGTGGTCACAAGATGGCTGGCAGGGGAGGGCAGTTGTGAGCAATCAGGCCAGCAGGGGAGGGCAATTAGGGGCAACCAGGCTGTCAGGAGAGGGCAGTTGGGGGCAACCAGGCCTGCAGGGGAGGGAAGTTAGGGGCAACCAGGCCAGGAAGGGAGGGCAGTTGGGGGCAACTGGGCCTGCAGGGGAGGGCAGTTGGGGGCAATCAGGCTAGCAGGGGAACAGTTAGGTATTGATCAGGCTGGCAGGGGAGTGGTTAGGGAGTGATAAGGCTGGCAGGCAGAAGCAGTTAGGGGCAATCAGGCAGTCAGGTGGGTGAGTGGTTGGGAGCCAGCAGTCCCAGATTGTGAGAAGGATGTCCGACTGCTGGTTTAGGCCCAATCCCAGGGATCAGGCCTAAACCAGCAGTCAGACATCCCCCGAGGGGTCCCAGATTGGAAAGGGTGAAGGCTGGGCTGAAGGACACCCCCCTCCAGTGCAGGAATTTCATGCACTGGGCCTCTAGTGTTTAATTAACCACAAATCTTTGTCTTCAACTAAAATATTAAGAGAATACTACCTATCAGATACTAATACGTTAGTTAATCAGTCAAAGAATTTAATATATTTTAGAAAATTAAATTTAGTAAATATAAATTTTGTTATTATTATAATTCTTTTCAGTGATTATACCTATTGAATTTATTTGAAGCTCTTTATAGGTTTTCTATGGAGCAGAGTGTTTATCCTGTGATCTGCATTAGCATAGGTAAGAGAAAATTGTATGAGAAAAGCATAATTGGGTGCCTTTTTATATGAGACAGACCATGCTTCTGCATCCAGAATCTAGATAATATTTAATATGCAGAGTTAGCAACAAACAGAAGAAATAAAGTTATTTACCAATCATGTGCTACCCTTCACATATTTGCCCTTCTTCTAGTGACAAAAATTATTTTAGTGTAAACATTTAATAAATACTGTCCAGGGTTAATTCTAAAGCTCACAAGCTAGCAAAATAAACTCACATAATCTTGCTTCTAAAATATGCTAAACTTTAATGGGCTATCAGAAGAAAAACAAACAAACAATAAATAAATAAAATTCTAAAACACTGCTGACAATTTTCATAAATTTTGCAGTAGGTCCATATAACTGAAATTCTTTTGTAATATGAACATATGGACCCATAGAAATGTATTAGCACACTGCAGAAAAGCTCTATCCTTTAAAAATCACATTAGAAAGTCAGAATGAAGGATCTAGAATCAAATCAAGCAAATATTTTAGAAATCTAAATAATTTTCTTATTTATGGATTTATGAATTGCTTATAATATGAGACTAAAATTCACCACCTTCTGAAGAATTACCTTGTGCCCCCTTTGTTTTCTTTTTAGTAGCTACTAAATTAATCCTTCACCATTAATCTTCCTAGCTGGTCCTCATCCTTCTGAACACGAACAAATGGTACTAATTTCACTCAACTTGTTCTACAGTTGAAATGTGGTGTATATATGTATACAATCACGTGCATATATTCAATCACATATGTATATATATATAAACATGTACACATAACCACATGCACAGTTTCAAACACATATGCAAGCATATACACAATTATATACAGTACACAGTCACATACACATATGAAAGCACTTATACATAATCACATGCGTAGTCACATACACAATTACATGGATACACAATAACACTATCATACAAGGATATACTCATTTATAACTGCACACATATGCAATCACACACACAATACACATTTGAGTTTGGGTCTTTAATTTGTCATCCTTATTTTTCAAGTGAGGAAGTGAGGTACAGAGAGTTGTGCAATATTACACAGCCTCTAAGTGATGAGGCCTGTATTTGAAATGTAAGCAGTCTGACTCTAAAGTCCACATTCTTAACCAACATGCTGTATAATTTTGCACAGATTTTGTACTAAATATCTTTAGTACTTAATTTTCATAACTGATTTCCCCATCATTACTCTGTATTTAACTTGTTATTCATTACTTGCAGTATCTTTTTAATCATGTTTTAGTCCCAAATTATGACTTCTCAAATGGCTACATCAGTTTTTATATAATCCCTTTTACAAAACACATTTTCCTGCATTGGTAAATATTTAATACAATGCATTTTGGAAATTATTATAAATTTAGGTAAATAAATACTTTCTGAATGTTAAATATATCCAAACTAATATTTTACTAAATTATAAATGTTAAATGATGCCTATATGTACTCATTTTATTGCTTTTTCCATAATATCCCAACTTTATCTTTTTTTTCTTTACTCATGAGCAGTATTTTCCCTACTTTTTAGATTCTTCTTTCTCTATCACATCTTCTATTCATTTTATTCAAGCACAGTTACATGCAAAATAAATAATACTGTCTCAAAAAGATAATGTCTGCCCTGAATTTTTGGAATATATGTCTAGATTGATCAACACTATTAGAAAAAAGCAACCAAAGAGTCTCTTGATTATGTGATCCAGTTATTAAAGTTTTTAGTTGCTAACTGTGTCTAGCAATTTTGGCTTCTTTCTTTTCTTTTTTGACAACACTTGAAAAATATTAATTGCTGCATATATTATTTTCTTTTGAACAATAAATACCCACCTGGCAAAATAATTCAGGACATTTTATCAAATAATTTTACCAAAAAGATAATGGAGATAAAAAACTTTAAAAAAGAAGACTCAAAACTTTTTTAGAGCATTTTATCTCTCTAATGACATTGCAAAAATGGCAGAAATAGGTTGGGGGGTGGGGGGGTGGGGAGAAGATCA
>NW_005354508.1:502410-510803 GCF_000412655.1 Myotis brandtii | reverse complement strand
GGAGGAGGGGGGGGGGGGGGGGGGGGGGGGGGAGAAGATCATGGTTATTAATTAACTTGCTTGTCTAAATTTTACTTATTTATAAATTTACCAATTGTTAAAAAATTAAATGAAACATGATTTAAAATTGGTTTTCTAGCGATAACAATCTTAATTATAGCTGTAAAAAACTCTGTTTATTCATTTGGGAAGGAAAATAGGTATTTCATGAGAGCAATAAGCTGTCCAATAACCAATTTATAAACTTAGAGATCTATGAAAAAGCACAGATTTATGCTCAGTTTAAACTGTTGCTCAGAAATTTATAATTCTGTAAAAACAGACAATAAGCTCAAGTAATACTATTTAGTTCAACCTCCAGCTCTCCTCTTTGTCAAGCCCCGTTTTACAAACCAAGAAATCAATGCATACCACTTGTTAATTTAAAAAAAATCATCTACTTCAAATTGCCATTTCATTATAGATTAAATCTCTTCTATGTTTCTCACAAAACAAATCTTGCCTTAAAATAATTTCTCAAGACCCACTTTCTCTTTAAAATGGGGTTACTAGAAATATATATAGCTAGATAATATTACTAGTATATTTAAAATCTGTTAAGTACAGATACTCATGAAACATCAGTAATACCAGTAAACTCACTACAAATTCTGATATAAATTACTAATTCATGACACTAATTGATCCACAATAAAAGTACCTTGCTAAGGGCACACTACAACTTTAACTGCTTCAGTTATTGATACTAGTACATGTTTTCTTTTAAACAGTAAATGCATAACACTTCAATATTATATTTTTCCTAATTATTTTACAGAAATAAAAACAAAAAAAATCAAAATTTGTCAGAGCAGCAGTTGTCTTCAGTGGAAAAATATCAGCTATGAGTTGTTTAATGAAAATAAAGACCCTGTTTTGGAACTTCTTGTGTCATGGAAAACACTTGGGTCTCTAAGCTTGATGAAATTTGATCTATTCATATGCAAGTGTATTATCTATCATCTACTCTTTGATAGCGTTTTGTTATTTTTTCCTTCCACATCACTCCACCTGACAATTGGTTAGGAAATATTTTATTGGCAAGCATCTTTAGGAAATTCCCTTTCCTTTTCAGTTAAGGTAATGAACTTTAAAGTTCTTCCATAAAAGAAAAACCACTTTCGGGGTCACTTAGGTGTGAGTCCATAAAGGTTGACAATAGTGAACATCAAAACGGAGGTTAATTCAGTGGCATAATAACTAAACTGATATTTTTAGTATTTTTTTAAAAAATCTAACATTGCTTGAAATTTATGCTTATCACCCAGGTGGGTTTAGCAGAAGATTAAAAAGGTATATATTAATCATTTGTTTCCAAGACTTGTTTTAAAAAGATTATGCATATATTTTTGTTAATAAAATTAATACTCTTCTCCTTGGTTAAAAACATTGAAATTACTGAAAAGCAAAGTATTACTGAAAAAGTTTGTATTACCCTTTAAGTGGATTTCTTTCATAATATGCATATGACACAATATACCTTCTAAAATAGAAACAATGCAAAAGCTAGGAGATTGAGAAAACAATCAAACAAAATCTATTTAACTATAGCAAGTTTCCATATATATGCTATTTAGGCACTTGGAACATGACATCAACAAAATACTTATTTTAGTCCCTAACTTCAACTGTCTTCTTCATTAAAGTTTTGAAGGACTTTCTGAAGAAAAAAAGTGGTAGAAAATAGAGAAACTTTAGAAGCCAAGCAAAGGAAAGTTAAAGAAAATGACATTAGGGAAGTTCGTATAGTCTACAAAGTAAGTAATCAACTTCATTAAGAAAAACAACACACACACACACACACACACACACACACACACACACACCATAATTTACCCTGTAGTAATTATTATGACTTATTTAAGTTTAAAGAACTCCATGCCATTTACATCTTATATCCATTTTTAAAAAATATATTTTTATTGATCTCAGAAAGGAAGAGAGAGGGAGAAAGAGATAGAAATATCAATGATGAGAGAGAATCATCAGTCAGCTGCCTCCTACACACCCCACACTGGGAATCAAGCCAGCAATCCAGGCATATGCCCTGACCAGGAATTGAACTGTAACCTCCTGGTTCATAGGTCGATGCTCAAGCACTGAGCCATGCTGGCCGAGCTCCAGTTTTAGTTTAATGCCAATACTTTCTAAAATGTTCATTGTGTAATGGCTAATGGAAACACCTAGAATGAAGTTTCATCCCACTGAAATTTCCAGGGGCTGCAACGGTTAGGCTGCATGAATATACTTCAAATAGAGTTCATTGTTGACTTTTCCACAAGTGTCTTCTCTTTCATATTTATTTCTAAATCTCTTCAACTGTTTTCAACCATAGAGATATTCAGTTATTGGTGACACTCCAACTGACAGCCCTGCTTTAAACACACAAAGTAATTAGTGTGTAAAATATATATCAAAAGTCTGCTCCATAGTGATTGGCACATAGAATGTGTTCAATAAATGTAGTTCTCCTCCTTTCTTTAATAAAATTGGTTTGATGTCTGTTCACATTGCCTTTTTGTCTTATCTGCTATTTTATTCTCTTTACCTAGCCCAATACCAGACACAAAGTAAGAGATCTACTGGTATATATGAGTAAAAGAGTCAATGAAATAAGATGTCATCTTGGGATTTAGCTTTAGAAAGCTCCTTTCTTTAGTCTTTTTCTTGTATCTTCAAAATTATGAAAGTTTATATTTTTCCACTTAATAAATTGTAGAGATTTTAAACAGAATAGCATGTTTAATTTATTACCATGAAACTGATCTTCTGGGAAAATTTGCAGTGTTTGCATGAAGTTTTCAGGTATCCCCAGAATACCATCACATGTATTTGTTCACAGGTGCCCCTGAATAGAAAAATATCTGACAGAATTTTAAAGAAATGATTATTAAAATAACTTACATATTGATCAATTCAATATGACTATAGGGCCTTGAATATAATAAAATAGAACTTTTATTGTATTTTCCCATTTCAGTTATTTTATTTCATTTATTTTCCCCTTTTTATTGACTTTATTAGGGTGACTCTAGTTAACAAAATTATACAAGTTTCAGGTGCATATTTCTACAACACATCATATGTACACTATATTGTGTGTTCAACACCCCAAGTCAGGTCTCCTTCCATCACCATTGATTTTCCCTATGCCCTTCTCATCTTCCCAATACCCACCCTGCCCCTGGCAATCACCACACTGTTGTCAGTGTCCATGATTTTTTTCTCCCCCACCTCCCCATTTTTCTCATTATATTTGGAAGGCCAATCTTCACTCTGACAGTTATCTATCTACATGAGAACATTATGAGGTGTCCAGGATTCACAGTGGGAACCTAATGTCCACTTTTATAAATTTGAAGACTTACAGCAATTTATTTTCAGGCAATCTTTGATGTCATTATATTCACCTAATAATTTCACAACAGTGAAAAAAACTATTAACATCATATTTCAAAGAGCTTTGATTGAAAAACTATCCTTTGGGCCAGAAAGCATCAGTAAATTTTATAGAGGTAGCAAATAGCTTTTGATACTAAGCCAAGCTGGTGTTATCCAGAAATAGAGATAATGTATAATTTGGGAAAATCCATCTGCCATACCAGAGTGATCTTCTAAATCTTAGTACAAATCACATTCTTCTTCAAAAACTTCAGTGACTTCCTTTATCTAAAAAATAAGTCCAAGCCTATGGTATACGTTACGCTAGAGTTCAGGAGCATGTGTACAAAGATCTGACTACCAAGGATTAACCAAATAGACATTTAATTTTCCACATATACTGTGAAGTTCAGAAGTAAGTGAAGGACAACTGGAATGGTCCCAAAATGGCAGAACAGATTAAAGGTTGTTTCCATTTACTCACATAAACTTTTGTCCTCATAATTCTTGTGCTGATTGCTATTGTATCTTCAGCACTGCACCCACAATCCATCCAGGAAAGAGAGCAAGGTAGCCTTCATGCTGCCCAGCATCTTTTCTATCCAGCCATGCTCGCAATACCCATCAAGGACTAGTTCCTACATTCCCCTCTACTTAAGTCTCCATTCAGCCGCAGCACATCTTCACTTCCAGCTCATGACCTTGCTTCATATTACCCTGAGAAACCTGAAGCAAGCAATAAAAAATTTCTATAAGGTTCCATCATCACATCTTTTCCCTTTAAGCTTCAAAACTATTTCTACAAAACTTTGTCTGGAACAGTGGTTCTCAACCTTCTGGCCCTTTAAATACAGTTCCTCATGTTGTGACCCAACCATAAAATTATTTTCCTTGCTACTTCATAACTGTAATGTTGATACTCTTATGAATTGTAGTGTAAATATCTGGTATGCAAGATGGTCTTAGGCGACCCCTGTGAAAGGATGTTCGACTGCCAAAGGGGTCACGACCCACAGGTTGAGAACCGCTGGTTTAGAGTAATATGTCCTCCTATTTCATCCATCAAATAATATTGCTCCTGTTATTTCAAGTCATCAAATAAACATGCTGTCATTTCTCTCTTAGTTTTTTTAAAATCTATCCTTTACTTCCATAGCCTAACTCCTCAAAGAAATGACTTATCTATACTAATAAAAGTGTACTATGCTAATTAGACCAAACAACCTTCCAGACATCATTCTTGATATCCTTCTGGACAAAGCTGTGGTGGCAGAGACTGAAGCAGAGGTGGTTAGGGGTGATCAGGCCGGCAGGGGAGCAGTTAGGGGGTGATCAGGCCAGCAGGCAGAGGTGGTTAGGGGCAAACAGGACAGTAGGGGAGCAGTTAGGGGAGATCAGGCAGGCAAGCAGAGGGGTTAGGTGTGATCAGGCAGGCAGACAGACAAGCAGTTAGGAGCCAGTGGTCCAAGATTGTGAGAGGGATGTCCAATAGGGCCTAAACCAGCAGTTGGACATCCCCTGAGGGGTTCTGGATTGGAGAGGGTGCAGGCCAGGCTGAGGGACCTCCCCCCCACCCCCGTGCACAGATTTTGTGCACTGGGCCTCTAGTCTATACTAATAAAAGGGTAATATGCTAATTAGACCAGGTCAACCAGACATTTTCCAGCTGTCCGACTTCCTTCCAGACAGTTAGGGAGTGTCCAGGCCAGCAGGGGGCAGTTAGGGGTGATCAGGCAGGCAGGCGAGTGATTAGGAGCCAGTGGTCCTGGATTGCGAGAGGGATGTCTGACTGTGGGATGGGGCCTAAACTGGCAGTCAGACATCCCCCGAGGGGTCCTGTATTGGAGAGGGTGCAGGCCAGGCTGAGGGACCCCCCTTCCTGTGCACAAATTTCATGCACCAGGCCTCTAGTGTATAATAATTTTCAATATGTCTCTTCACATTTTCTCTTGACCTCATTTAAAACAAAGTTTAATTTCCACTATTCCATTAAAATTCTCTTGCCACGTTCACCAATGATCTCCACATCTCCAAATCCAATTGTCATTTTCAGTTCTCTTTTAATTTTTACTATAGCATATATTTGAAATAGTTAATCTATCCTCTTTGAAACTTCCTTCACTTGGTATCTTGAGCACTCTACTCTTATGGTTTTCTTTTCACCTCGCTGGCTGCTCCTTAGTCTCCTTTGCTAACCCCCTTTCCCAACTTGAATGCTTAACACAGTGATGGTGAACCTTTTGAGCTCGGCATGTCAGCATTTTGAAAAACCCTAACTTAACTCTGGTGCCGTGTTACATATAGAAATTTTTTGATATTTGCAACCATAGTAAAACAAAGACTTATATTTTTGATATTTATTTTATATATTTAAATGCCATTTAACAAAGAAAAATCAACCAAAAAAATGAGTTCGCGTGTCACCTCTGACACGCATGTCATAGGTTCGCTATCACTGGCTTAACATGTGAATGCCCCAAAACTTAGCTTTGTATTTTTTCTCAACTCCTATCTATCTCTAGTCCTTTAACAATCTTTGTCAGTATCAATGCTTTGAAACTGTGTTTATGTTGAGAGCATCCAAATAAATATCTGCAGTCAATATTTCTTCCCACCTACATTCAACTGTCACTTTAACAACTCTATATGAATGTTAGTAAGCTTTTCAAATATTACAAGTTCCAACCCAAATTTCTGCAACTTAGAAAAATAAATAAATAACAAAAACAACTAAAACCACATTTCTCCCAAATCTTTCCTTTTTGTGTTTCTCAGTTAATTTTCATAACATCCTATCATTAGGGTAGGACGAACTCTTGTAGTTTTCTTCAACTCCTATGTTATTCTCACACCCCATTTGCCATCTCTCACTTAACAATTTCTCCATCTTTAAAATACACATACCCAGACTCTCACCACTGTTATCTCCACCTTCCTTGCTACCACCCTGGTAGGAGCCTCTAACACGTTTCACCTGGATGACTCTAATAACCTCATAACTTGCTGCTAAGCCATCAATCTTGATTCCTTACAGGCTGCTATCAACACAACAGTCAGAAAGATCCTGTTAAAAGTCATGTCAGAGCTTGTCATTTCTCGGCTCAAAATTTCCAGTGGCTTCTAATCTGATACAGCATAAAGTGCCTACAGGATTCAAGTACTCTCTGAATTTCTTTCTGACCATTTTTCCTACTTTGCTTGATTTTCCTTAAACACACTAGGCACAATTATGACTCAGGATATTAGTACTTCTTATTACTTCTGTCTGAATTCTCTCTCCCCAGAAATTAATAGAGTGCCTCCTCACCTGTACATTTTTGCTCCAATAATGAGGCTCTCCATGACAAACCTATTTGAAATAAAACACTGTTCCTACTTGTTTTGCCTCCATGTTACTTATGTAACATGTTATATATTTTACATGCTTGCTGTTGTGTTAAATGTCCTCCCTTTCCTCCATTAGAATTAAGTCTATCCAGATTTGAGATTGTGTCTGTTTTGTTTTTTCTATTATTTTGTCTCCAGTGCCTAGAATAGGGCCTGGCTTGGAACAGATACTAACATATAGTTCTTCAAATAAATAACACACATAAAAATTATGTAATCTGACCACTCCAGAAGTCTTGGAAATTGGCCATATCATTGATGTAAAAAATTGGGGTTTTATTTGTAAGTAACACAGGTAGCAATATATATTGTATATGTAGGCAACAGAGTCTTCCATACATAATCTTGTAAGAATTGGCCCAAGTTGATATTTTTTAGCCCCAATTTACACAACAAATCTATTTAGATGTATCAGGTAACTGGCCCTTCTTCAAGCACATGTGATTTTATTTTTCTACTAGAAGGCCCGTGCACAAAAAATTGTGCACTGGCTGGGAAGGGGGGTCCCTCAGCCCAACCTGTGCCCTCACACGGATCACGCTGCTGCTCGCCCTGCCCGCCCCGTCCACCCCGCCCAAGACACGGCAGGCCTGGATCCCTTGCTGGGGCTGACAGCAGCTTGGATCATGCTGCCGCTCGCCCCACCTACCCCACCCACCCTGCCCAAGACACGGCAGGCCTGGATCCCTTGCTGGGGCTGACAGCAGCTCGGATCACGCTGCCACCCGCCCGGCCCACCCCGCCCAAGACAGGGCAGGCCAGGATCTCGCCTTGGGCGGTACAGAGGGATCTGCCTGCAGTATGCAAATTAGCCGCCATCTTTGTTGGCAGTTAATTTGCATATCTCACTGATTAGCCAATGGGAGGCGTATGGGAGGTACGGTTAATTTCAATCTTTGCCTATTATTAGATAGGACTAGTGGCCCGGTGTACAAAAATTTGTGCACTCGGGGGGCATCCCTCAGCCCAGCCTGCCCCCTCTAACAGTCTGGGAGCCCTCACAGGATGTCCTACTGATGTCCCTGTGGGGAGCGGGCCTAAGCCGCAGTCTGGCCTCCCTCTGTGGAAGGCAACTGGCCGATCAGGTATATAGATACTTTCTGAAGGCAGCACAGACTCCTTCCTTATTTCTCTCCTCTGTGGTTGGAGAATAGGGTTCTAAAATGTGGAGACAGAACTGTGGCCGGGCCTGGGGCTCTTGTAGGCAGCAGAAAGAAGGAGAGGGCTAGGGAAAGTCTAGACACAGTTTTCTTCAATTGTCCTCCCTTCCTCCGGGCCCCTCACTCTGTTCTTTCCTTGTCCTGGTGGACACTTGGGCCTCGGACTGACAGGAGCCCAGCGATGGTGGAGTTCAGCCCCCTCACTTCTCAGCTGAACATAAAACCGCCTCACATTCCAAATGGAGCTGTTTTCAAGTGGCTAAAGTGCTGGCAATTCATGCCTCCTGGCCTTTCCCCTCTGGAGCTTCCTCCATGGGTCAGTTGCAAACTTCACTGAGACACCGAAGCAACTCTGCTCTGGTACTTCTGCATCGGCCCCTGCACTCTTCCTTGAGGTCTCTGGGTCCACAGTCTGAGCTCAGGGAG
>NW_005354508.1:491269-502335 GCF_000412655.1 Myotis brandtii | reverse complement strand
GGCGCCTGCTTAGCCAGACTTCCTAAGCTCCCCACCGGGCCCAGGCTGGGCCCCTTCCCCACCCCAAGAGGATCCCAGTTGAGGTCCCCTCCCTGCACCCAGCGCTCTCCTCCCTGTTCTACCACTGGGGGAAGGGAGCAGCTCACCTGCTCTGGACCCTGCCAACCTGGCAGGCTGAGGCACAGGAGGTGCAGCCTAGGGTGCTGGTGGCTGCGAGCCTTCTCCCCCACCCTGAAGCGTGGGGCAGGGTTGCAGCAGCTCACAGCCACCCCTGGGCACCATGCATGGAGAAACCGCTCTCCATTGAGCCACCATCCACCTGAGACCTGTGGGGGTTGGGGTGGCCTCAACAGGTTCCCACTGGCCCCACTGAAGCCAGTCTTGGCTTGGCCGGCCACCCGCTGCCGCCCGAGGGCTGCGCAAGCCCCACGGGCCTCATCGCCCTCATGAATCACCATGGTTTGGCCATCCCATCCCAGGAAGTGGCCATCCTGATTGCCATGGCTCACTCCCCAGTGCAGTTGGGCCTGCCCAGCAAGCATGTAGGCAGGAGCTGGGCCTCTGAGGGGAAGGAGGAGGCATGCCCAGCCAGGGCAGAAGTGGGGAACTTGGCGGCGTAAACACAGCCCACCCCCACATTATGCCGGCCCCTCGTGCTGCATTCCCAAACCCCTGGGTGCCCCTGCCCAGCACTGTGCTCTCGGGCCTGGGGTGGGGGTGAGGGACCTGGAGCAGTGGCCTGAAGGCAGCGCTTGCTGGCTTGGAATCACAGTCATCGATCAGGGAGGGATGCAGGATGCAAAATTCCGCCTCTCTCTCTAAATCTCTCTCTCTCTTTCTCTCTCTCTCTCTCTCTCTCTCTCTCTCAGAGTGGGCCCCGTGTCTCTGGTGGGCGGGCGAAGGCTGGGCTAGGCGATCTGCACCACTTGCCTTCACCCCAGCCCCCACCATTGGGACATGTCTCCGGTGGGCAGGCGAGGGCTCCGTTGAGGCTATGGGCACCACTTGCCTTCGCCCCAGCCCCCGCGCATTGGAATGTGTCTCAGGTGGGCGGGCAAGGGCTCCAGGAGGCAATGGGCACCGCTTGCCTTGCCCCAGCCCCCGCCCGCCCCCAGATCACATAGGGATGTGTCTCTGGTGGGCAGACGAGGGCTCTGGAGAGGCGATCCACCCGCTTGCCTTCACCCAGCCCCCACGCATTGGGATGTGTCTCTGGTGAGCGGGCGAGGGCTCGGGCAAGGCGATCTGCACTGCTCACCTTCACCCCAGGCCCTGTGCATTGGGACATGTCTCCGGTGGGCGGGCGAGGGCTCCAGTGAGGCAATGGGCACTGCTTGCCTTGCCCCAGCCCCTGCCCACCCCCAGATGGCATTGGGATGTGTCTCCAGTGGGCAGGCGAGGGCTCGGTCGAGGCAATGGGCACTGCTTGCCTTGCCCCAGCCCCCACCCACCCCAGATGGCATTGGGACGTGTCTCTGGTGGGCGAGCAAGGGCTTTGGAGAGGCGATCCTCACTGCTTGCATTCGCCCCAGCCCCTGCCCGCCCCTGGGTCGCATTGGGAAGTGTCTCCGGTGGGCGGGCGGGGGCTTGGGCGAGGCAATCTGCACCACTTGCCTTCGCCCCAGCCCCGGCCACCCCTAGATCGCACACAGGAGTGGGCCCCCTGTCTCCAGTGGGCGGGGGAGGGCTCTGGCAAGGCGATCGGCACCGCTTGCCTTAGCCCCCAGTAGCACACGGAGGCCTGGATGGCGGCTTGCGCTCTCCTGCCTTGCCTGCAGAATGCAAATTAGCCGCCATCTTTGTTGGCAGTTAATTTGCATATCACCCTGATTAGCCAATGGGAAGCGTATCAGAGGTACAGTTAATTACCATGTTTGTCTATTATTAGATAGGATTACTGAATTTTTGTTCAAGTTCTTTTCTTTCTAGATATTTACTTTCAATGTCTCTATACTCCACTCCCCTTTCTGAAGAACTCATATTGAAACTTGAAGACCCAGTTCAAGTTTCACCTCTTCTGGACAGCCTGCCCATTCCTTCTGTGAGCTTTACTGTAACTTTCATTTACATGCTTACTGTACCTATAGTCTTATGTCTATCATTTCTGACTTAACCACTAGATCAAGCATGTCAAAATGGTGGCCCACATGCCACATGCAGCCCACGATGAATATTTTTTGTGGCCCAGCCAATATAACGGTATGTAAGGAATGTTTTAATAAAAATTTCGTAACTTAATTTTTACAATATCCTGTTATACAAAATTATTAATGACAAACTACAACATTCGCTAATGATTGATTACTATAATCGTATTGCATTCATTTCCCATATGCGCCTTACACACAGGAGCACCATTTCTTTCCACTAATACTAGCAGCGAATATTTTAGCAGCCAATTACCATGTCATTAATCTTGTACTGACTTGTTTGGTGTGCACAACAGGAAATATTTCACTTTTGGAGAACAAGAAAAATAGGTTTATTTGCGTTATGCTTATTAATTTGTGCAGTTATTCAGTATCTGGTAAGTTAATGTTCAAGAAAAATATTAATTTTTTAATATGTTCTATTATGCAATGTTAATTATTACTCATTTATTTCAGCCCTTTGTATTCAGCATGTCTCTATCAAAATAAACCTACTTTTCTATGAAAATTGAAGCTTTTGTTTTTTTGTGGCCCACATAAATTTAAACCTTGTTTATTTGGCCTGTGTTAGCCTTTGAGTGTGACATGCTTGTACTAGACGGCAAGCTTCATAAATAAAAGAACTTATTTTTATTAATTTTTAAAATTCTATTACACTAGAATGTGTTCTATATGTACCCTCATTTTCCCCCAAATACATAAATGAAAATAATGTTTGAAACAGTAAATTTACAAAAATGCATGTCACTTTAAGTTATTCTATGTCTAACACAAGTTTATATATAAATTCTTCTTTGCAGGACTATTGAAGTCTTTAAAGTCTGAAGCAAACTATTTTGTAAAAAATTTTGCCTTTACCCCATATCAAAATTTTCACTTTTCCCTTCTTAGGTCCTCTCCATGTTTCCTTTGCTCTTCCCCCTTGGTTTTCATTGTCACATTACCACTTCTACTACACCACTGAAATCTTAGACTCACTGGTAAGAATTTAAAAATAATATGATTCACTAGAATAAGCTAGACTGAGATTGTTGAGGTAAAGCTAAATTAAACTAGATATAATTTAAAAAACAAAACAAAAATGAGTTAATTGAGCATGGAGCTGTTGTCCCCAAACCATTCAACTAGAACAATGCCTGGTACATAGTAAATATTTGTCAAATGAGTGATTGATTGAATGATTAAATAAAAATAATATAAAACAAGAAACAGACCCTAGTATATAGGGAAATTCAGAATATAACAGTAGCATTCCAAGGCAATAGTCATTGAATGGTGGTTTGGAAAACTGAGGAAGAATTTTAAAAAGAAATATTGAAGCCAATCTCATAATTTATAATTTTATTTACTCCATATTGTTAAAAATCAAGGTAAACAATAAAATCCTGAAAGTAGAAGAAAATAATAGGTGCATTTATACTGTCTTGGTACATTCTAGTAGAGAAGAAAGAGTAAACAAAACAAATTATTTTATCAGAAGGTTGTGAGTACTACAAAGAAAAATGAAATAGGAAAGGAAATTAGAATTAATGAATTACCCCTAGAAGATGAATAAAAAATGTTTTCAATGGCTCTCCATCTATATATTATATATGCTTTCTCTTTTATACCTTTATACATCATCCAATATTTTATAATGTGCTATTTTATACAAGAGACTATTTCATTTCCTTTTATTATAAGGAGAAATATAAAATAAAGAAGCAAATAAAATTTAAAAATTTTGCCACAGTTTTTTACAGAATTGAGGTTACCCTAAAACAAGATTATTTGCTGAAAATGGAAGTTTTACTGACCTGAAGAAACTTGAGGGGAAAAAAAACAAGGCAATAAATTAGTGCGGAAGAGTGGTGGAATAAGCAAATTTTCCCAAACCATCAATTTTGCCATGTTATGTTCTAACTGAAATTACTAGCTTCTTTATTTTTAGCTTTGATTCATTGCAATAGTTCCACATTATGATAATGCTTAAGTAGTGGCTTTTAATCGTACAAATATTTCAGTTTTATCCTGCTATCTCTTACTTGAACCTCGAAACAAATACCACCTTTGAAGCCTAACATGCAGTGATCTACTTATAAATATTTAACATTTAGTTCCTTGTGCATTTATTGGGAGGAGCTCTAACTGTACTTTTCTATAGTGTAAAAGCTTTTATCATGGCTGTGTTCCCATAAGTGGGAAGAGATGTGCATAATAGGCTCCCATGAACCAATTCAAACCAGCTCCAGCACACCACTGAGTCACATCCTCCATCAATATCTGCTCTACATGTTTAGACTCATCTTCCACTACTCCACACAGGAACTGTCTGCTTGAGCTAGTTCAGAACATCCTTACATGTTGACCTTGTTCCCTGTGTCCATGCTGCTTCCCTCACTGGGCTTATCTGGCAGCTGCCTCTCTATCTATATACTACCCTTAGTTCCATACATTCTAAGCTCTACTTAAATTCACCTTATGCCACAGGATGAAGTTTTCTCTGCTCCCCCACTTCTTGGTGATGTTTCCTACTTCAGAATGCCTCCAGCATATATTTCTTAAGCACATAAGTCTTAGGCACTAAGATCAGAGTCCACATGTAGCAAACAAAACAACCACAGACTATGCTCTTATAAAACATATTTTTGAGACATTAAGTAATCACAGCAATGTGTAATGAGAAGCTGACAAAGGTTAAGATGGATGCTAAGAGAGCACCATGTAACAGCTGACTGGATTTCTTCTGAGGGTTCTTGTGTTCTGCCACTGAGTGGCATATATCTTATTTCTGAAAGTGTATTGTGTTCCTTAAGTTCAGGGTATACAGCAGACAGCCAGGGAGAGGTAAGTCAAGACTGAAGTCACCCACAGCAGCTGACTGAAGATCACATTAAGAAGGCTGTCCACCTCTCATATAACCAGCTTTTCAAATTCAGAAAGCTAAAGTCATCACAAAAGTAGCATCCTTGAAAACTGGATATTAACCAACTTACATCATTCCATTAACGATAGTGAATAAAAAGTATTAAGGGGAATGGTCGAGTTCAAAATAATCAATAGGTGACTTCATATTTAGAAGCACCTTTCTTCCAAAGATCTATTAATTGGCCAAGGCAGGCCTTCCAACCTCTCCAACACTTGAAGTCTCATTTTTAATATCCTTTATGGTTTGATATAGAAAAAAATGTTAATGTAGAAGTATTTGAAGAAGAAAGAAATCAATTATCAATAGAAAATTCCTAATTGCATACAAAAGAGATTTTTTAAAAATCAGTATGAAACTATTGGGTTTCTCTGCTTCCTCCATTTTTACAGAAACTCATGATATCAAAGTTTAAGCTGATATATAATACTACTCTCTACTTTGGATGAATACATGAATATTACAGATGACTTAACAATGCAAATAATTAAGAGTTATTCTTCAAACCAATTCATCTTAGTTTTAACAATCTAAGGCAATTAATCTTTATGGATGCAATGCAAAATGGATTTTGGGGAAATGCAAGATGTTGGAAAAACATGAATAGTTTAATAGAAGACATTCAGGTCATTCTGACAAATTCACCCCTTTGCCTCTGACCTCTTAAAAAAAACTACTTTGAGAATCGCTAGTACACTGCTAGCAATGTTCAAACTAAGCCTTGGACATATTTGTCAATATCATTCTTCCATGCTGGTATCAGCAACATTATTCAAACTATCACAACTATAAAAATACTTTTGTCCAACACTAAATTTATTTTATAATTCTCTTCCCTAAGAAAAGTTATTTTCACCACAAAAATTGCTTCCAGTAAAAATTATATAAAACTTTAACATATTTCTAATGAAGCAAATCTTTATAGCTTCTTTGATTTCCTTAATCACAAAGAACTAAATTAAACATCACAACTGTCATTATTTTAGTACCAAATCAAATTTTTATTTATAAAAGCAAATGCTGAACATGAGTAGCACTCTAAGATGATCATAACCTTTTAACATGTGCTAAATATTTTAGACTGTTCTGTACCCTTTCTTAACTTTCATTTGTGCACAGAACATATTAGATTTCTGATACTGTACCAACATCTTGGCAGCAGTCATATTTTCCTTAATGACCTTTTCCGGCTTAATTAAGTACCTTAATATTTGCCTATCAAAACTTCAAGATTTTCCTGAGTTTCTTTGACATTTTTAGTGATACACTAATCTATGTGGGCTTGACACAAAGTCTCTTTTCCCCCCCAGAGTGAACATCATGTATAGCCAACTCAGCATGAATTCTGTTACCAAGACTGAAATGATTGATTTCTATGAGTCTATCTCAATTATTTTTTGTTTTACTTTAGACCAATGATTCTGAAATGTTAGTATACATCAAAGTTATATGTAGAATTTGTTAAAACACAGAGAGATTGACCTTAATTTGAGTTTCTGATAGAGTGCATCTAGAATACCCAAGAATTTGCTTTCTAACAAGTTTTCTAGGTGATGGGTGATTCAGGTCAAGGGACCACAAAATTCCATCCTAGGGTTAACTTCTTCCATTTTCTTGCCAATTACATTTGATGAAATTATTTTTAGGAAAAGTTCACAGCAATAACCAACTTCAATCTGAGAATTAATTTTCATCTATTTTTCAGTTTTCTTTATACAGCCCTCATGGGAGGATATTAAAATATATTCAGCCCAGTCATAAACACAGACACATCAAGGAACTTAATCTATCTACACTAATAAAAGAGAAACATGGTAATTGGCGTACGACCGCTACCCTTTTCATTGGCTAATCAGTGAGTATATGCAAATTAACTGACAACCATCTATTTTTCAGTTTTCTTTATACAGCCCTCATGGGAGGATATTAAAATATATTCAGCCCAGTCATAAACACAGACACATCAAGGAACTTAATCTATATATATATAAAAGGCTAATATGCAAAGTGTCCCCTCGGGAATTCGACCAAGAGACTGGGAGTTTGATTGTTTGCTATGACGTGTGCTGACCACCAGGGCATGGTGCAGAATGAAGGAAGGCCCCAGCCGGCAGCTGGCTACCAGGGAAGGAAGGCCCCGATCAAATTTCATGCACTGGGCCTCCAGTATTTCAATAAAAGAAGAACCAATGTGTGCCCAACATATTGGTTAAAGATTAACAGACAGAGGATAATTATTATCACCTTTTTTTGCAATAAAAAAATAAAAGTGCTAACAGCTTAAGGGACTTACCCAAAGTCATTTAAGAATTTTTAAGTAATGATTTTAAAGAGAATTTTACCTAACACAGAAAATGAAAACATTTATAAATATTGGTCATGCATATTATTATAAGAAAATAATAAATGAGATTATTGTGATAAACTACTTGCTTGTATGAGACCTATAAATAAAATCAGCGCTTAAAATAAACAAAATAATGAGAACAAATTTATCTTCATGGAGTATTAGCCAAGTAACTGCCCACGCTGTAAAGCCTTGATTCTCATTCCCAAGCAAGCCTCCAAGGAGCTTTTATGAGAGTCAGGCCACCTCTCTTACCATAACTATCCTCATCTGTAAAAGAAAGAACATTGAACTAAAGGAACTGGAACTTCATTCAAGCTTCAAAGTTTATAGTTCACATAGTAGTCCAACTAGCAAAAATTTATTTCTCTTGCTTTTTGTTTTTTTCTTTCAACAGAAGATTGTAGTTTGTTTCAGATAAAAAAGCAAATTTTAAAAAATGTATTACTCTGACCACATACCTTAAAAACTGATATTCACTTCTGCAGTGAAATGATTAGTCCCAAAGTGAATCTTATAGCAAAAAGCAAGCAACAAATGTGTACATTCTGTTAAAATTATAGCACACTGTAAGGGTGATAGAGAATAAATGTACAATAATATTTTTAAACTCTGCATGAATTATTGTTGTTCGGAAACATTTATGGGAACCAATTTTTCTTAGTAAACTATCAAACTCTATTTCAAAATATTGCCTTCTTTTTCCTTTCTCTCACTTTGTCTTTCTCCCAAGCACATGTGTTATTTGTTTTCCTCAATTACATCACCTTCAAAATGATCTACATATATGAAAGCCACGGGACTGGAACGCCAGAACGACCCGAATGATCGGAACTACCAGAACGACTGGTCACTATGACGCGCACTGCAGCCAGCCAACCTGCCCAATCAGGGGGCAGACCCTCCCCCTGGCTGACCCTGGCCAGATCGGGGATGGGGCTGGCCAGCCAACTTCCCGTGGCCTCTGCCCCCAGCCAGCACTGCCCCCAATCGGTCCCCCCACCACAATTGGGGGCAGGGTCTGCTGGCCAACTGCCTGCAGCCCCTCCCCCCAGCCAGCCACACCCCCAATCAGTCCTCATTACTCCCCTCCCCCCTGCTGGCCCAGCCCGATGGCACTCATGGTGGGGGCTGGCCAGACCCCACTTGTGCACAAATTTGTGCACCGGGCCTCTAGTTAAGCAATAAGATTTAAACCAAAATTATAGGCAAGGTCTGATCACAACCTCAGAAAATAAAAAGCAACTCCAATTGTTAAATTTAAATAACTAGGTAAACTTCAATAAAAGATGCTTGGAAGGAGTCAAATAGCTTAAGTGCTTATTCAGAATGTAACATTACCAATCCTTTATAATAAAAGGGTAATATACAAATCGACTGAACAGCAGAACAACGGGTCACTATAACATGCACTGACCACCAGGGGGCAAACGCTTAAGGCAGGAGCTGCCCCCTGGTGGTCAGAGCACTCCCACAGGGGGACAGCTGCTCAGGCAGAAGCCAATAAGCCAGGCTCATGGCTGGCGAATGCCTCTGCGGCAGTCGGACAGCACCCCGAGGGCTCCTGGACTGCGAGAGGGCACAGGCCAGGCCAGCTGTGGGCAAACTACAGCCCGCGCGGCCCGTTTGAAATGAATAAAACTAAAAAAAAAAAAGACCGTACCCTTTTATGTAATGATGTTTACTTTGAATTTATATTAGTTCACACAAACACTCCATCCATGCTTTTGTTCCGGCCCTCCAGTCCAGTTTAAGAACCCATTGTGGCCCTCGAGTCAAAAAGTTTGCCCACCCCTGGGCCAGGCTGAGGGACCCCCTCCCCAGTGCACAAATCTTGTGCACTGGGCCTCTAGTCCTCTATAATAATAAAAGTATAATATGCTAATTAGACCAGATGTCCTTCCAGACATCCTTCTGGGATGAAGCCGGGGCTGCAGCCATGGGATCAAGGCAGCCAGTGCCGCTGCGAGGGAGGGATCGAGGCAGCCACAGCTACGAAGGCATACTCTTGCACAAATTTCATGCATCAGGCCTCTAGTATATAATAAAAGCCTAATATGCAAATTGACCGAACAGCAGAACGACAGTGGAATGACCGGTTGCTATCACACACACTGACCACCAGGGGGCAGACACTCAATGCAGGAGATGCACCCAGCCCACAGGCCCCAGGCCAGCTAAGGTGGATGCCAGCGGGTGTCCCCCCAATGCCCCACTGGTTGTCCCACAGAGGGAGGCAAATGGCTGCAGCAGCAGGGGGGCTGGTCCAGTGAGTGGCTGGCATCAGGCTGGCCAAGCTGGGTGCCAGTGGGAGCCCCCCAATCATCTTTCTGGTCTCCCCACAGATCAGCCCTCATCACTGGCCAGGCCCAGGGACTCTACCCATGCAAGAATTTCATACACTGGGCCTCTAGTATGTAAATATAGAGGATTGTTTCAAAACAATATATTTCAAATTATATTTATTGAAACTATTTAATTATATTATTTGAACACATAAATGAACATTGTGTTTAATTTTTACTTTCAAGATATCTATTTGTGAACTCTTAGGCCAGAAATTATCACTAATGTTTCTCATATAAAAAGGCTTTGAAAACTAAATATTAGTCACAGACCTTTTATTACGTGATATTAAAATATCCAAAATAGATGACTTCAAAATATTCATCAACCTCCATGGATTTGTAGCATGTAATGGCCAGTTGGCCAACATCATTATGTACTGGAAGCAATAAGCCTGGTGAGAGAATTCAGCCTACCATTATGATTAGGGGGGAAAAAACTTGCCATCTTAGAAAACTCCCTCTCTACTTAGCATTAGATTTAGAATTGTGAGCATTTTTACTCTAAGAAAAAGTTTAGATTGTATGGAAAGCTAAACATTATGAAGGAAGTTACACATCATTATTATCATGGCTATTTACAGTAAGGCAAACACAATGGTAACCTGAAGGTCACTTTCCTGGCCATCACCCATTGTAAAAACTGGGAGGGGTGGGTTAATTGAAAAAGCATTTAAATGAAGATTACATCATTCTGAGTGCATTACAATCAAAATATAGTATTGATTTATTTTTATAGGTGAATGATGGATACCCCATAAATTATTTATATAATCACCTTAGATTTGCATTGTTCTTCTTATGGATTCCATAGTTAGTGATTAGCATGCAAGGAAGGCAAGTTTCAGCCATTTTTTACATTCTTCACTGAATGAAACATTATCATGAGGCAGGTTTGTCTCTCTCCCTTTGTGATCCCTTCAGGCCAATCAGATGAGAGGAGTGTGTTCAAGTTGGGAAAGAATGTAATAAGCAGGGACGCTGTCTGCTGTTTTCACCAGAAAACATGTAACATGGCCAAATATTCCCATGATTTCACTATGGACAGCCCATCTCCTTCATAAACTGTGCAATTCCTTGGAAATCCATTTACAATAGTGCCGGAGTCCATTCATTGTCTTCACTAGCTGAGTTTAGACAGAGACTCCCCCAAAAGCTAGTAGCCATTGAAAGTACTAGCAAAGGTCAGGGCTGTGCACCACCCAGTTAATCTAGGAACCACTCAGTTAATTTAGGTAATAATAGTTGAAGCATCCCCACCTTAGTTCCCTTAATTCCTTAGATAGTTATGTAGATCCTTGTTGATTATTGTTAATCAG
>NW_005354508.1:485796-491165 GCF_000412655.1 Myotis brandtii | reverse complement strand
GGAAGTCCTTCGGGACTTGCCCGCCTGGTCCCCCAATGTTGCAAAATTATCTCGTGTCTTTTTCTCTCATTTGCTGTGCGGCTCCACTTTCAGATACCGAACCCTACTCCACGCAGAACGTGGAGGGAGTGTTACTCAACACAATAGCAACAAAAAGTTCTATATGATAAAATGCAATGACACTACTAAAAATCACATCTTTGAAGATGACTTACTGATGGGAAAATTCCCAAAATATAAAATAAAAACCACATGCTACTAATTTCTATAAAGTATAATGCTAATTACTTCTCCAAAGTACATAGATGAAGATACATAAAGATGGTACATATGATATCCTTTGTTTATAGATTACAGCAGATTTTTTTTTCTTTTCCAACACTTTACCCATAGTAATTTTTACATTATTATTTTTAAACACAATAAGCATTTTTAAAGTATCATTATAAAAGGAATGATCTCTGGAAGGACCAATGGAAGCAAAGGATCAAATCCTTACTCTCCTATTTTCATGTAGAATTGGAATCTGCCATGACCTTGTAGAGGTCAGCAGAAGTTCTGAACAGGCAATGAGTAAGATGTGTCAGCGGAAAGGAATTTAACAGCTGAGAAATCATTAGGAAATAGACAGAAATATAAGGCAGAGCAGGAAGGGAAAGCAGAAAAGGAGGTACTTTAAAAAAAATGCGTGATGTCCAAGATATTAAATATATGTCACCATTTTAAGTATTAATGTAAATGCAAATAAATATACTAGACACAAAGTAAATGGATAAAATTATGATTATTCAAGAAGCTATTATTTGAAACAAGAGAATGTTAAAACCACTTTTTGACAAAAGTGTTGTTTCTTTCTTTCTTTGTTCTCAGAGCCCTGTAGATTTCACTTTTCTTAGCATTTCAATTTATTTTAAAATTATGAAATGGAATTAAAGGGTTGCTTAGTTACTGATCTCTTTTAGTTTGCCTATCTTCTAATAAATACTACATGAGAAAAAAAACTTTTTTTCAGACAAATAATTCTCTGTCTAAAATATATTATCAGAAATTCTATTTTTAAAGGTAGGATTTATTTCAAGTTTTGTGAAATGTACTGACACACACGTCCCCACAACAATTAGAGGTAAGATACTTATATGAAATGTGGAATAGCACAACCACTTGTGAAGATGTCAAAATTGTAATACCCCTCACTCCAGGTCCAGAATTTAAAAATATTATGTTTGATTAAATTTCAACAAAATTTTTTTTTCTAAAATATAACAATGAATTAAAAGACATCCTCTCTTCCAAAGGGAACAGGGGTAAATTAACATTAACAAAATAAATGGTCTAGGTTATCACCAACTACATTGTCAAAGAAATATATCCATGAAGATGTGCTAAAAAATAGACATTTATTAAATTTCTAATGGTTATCTAGATTCATAAGCCAATTCAGCCAAGGTTTATTATTAAAATCCTATAAGATAAATATCTAAATTATTTCATGATTTAGATTATGGCCTTATTTTCTGTCAGCCATCATTCTAAGAAGTGGAGGAGAAGTATTCTTGCATACAAATAATATTCCCATAAGTGAAAAAGTAAAACCATAAATGTATGCTTTCAAAATTCAGCATTTTTCTCTTCTTTTTTTGTACTGAATTTATTGGGGTGACATTGGTTAATAAAATTATAAACATTTCAGGTGTACAATTCTATAATACATCACCTGCATCTTATACTGTGTGTTCACCACACCAAGTCTCCATCCATCACCATTTATCCTCCCTTTACCCTCTGCTACCTCCCCCAAAACCCCTCCCCTCTGCTAATCACCATGCTGTGTTTGTGTCTATGGGGCGTTTTTTCTTCTTTCACTTTTTTAACCCACCCCCGTAACCCACCATCCCCTCTAACAGCTGTCACCTGCCCTCTATCTATGCGTCTGTTTCTATTTTGCTTGTTAGTTTATTTTGTTCATTAGATTCCACATATCAGTGAAATTATATGGTACTTGTCTTTCTCTGACTGACTTATTTCACTCAGCATTGAGCTTTTAAAGGTAACTATACAAAGCTTTTTCTGGAAGATAGCATGTTCTAGTAGCTATAATCATAGTTAAATGAACTAACATTTAAACACGTCCACGTGGCTCCTTACCCTACGAAGCTTTAGATACAAGTACAAAAACTGCATAAAGAGAAACAGCTTCAGATTTCAACCCACAATTCAGTTGGGGAATAATAGCCAAAGCAATTTTGGCTTAGATTTAACCAAAGTTTCTGACTTAAAATTTGCTACTTGCCTGGAAATTTTTGAGGGGAAGAACTATGTCTATCTAAATCATCACTCCATCTACAGCTACAAGCACAGTGCTCAATGAAGGTTTTCTAAGTAAATTCATTCATTTCAATTCAATTTACATTTACTAAATATCAACCCTATGGTAGGCAATGGTGACACAAAAATGGAAAAATATAAATTGCAGCATTCTTGAAGTTGTTTTGGTCTCAGTTTCCATGTCTGAATAAAGAAATAATGGACTGAATGATTCCTAATGTTCTTTCCCACTCTAGATTATATGATTCCACTACTCTAAGTATTAATTATTTATCTTTAAGCAATATTCAAAGCCACATTAGTTTCAGCTTTAAAATATTCCTATCAATAGTAAGGAACAGTGGAAGTACAGGGTAGTGGTCTAAAAGCCTGGAAAGTGAGGTCAGACAGCCTTGAATTTAATCAGAAAAGAAAACCACAGAGTAATTTGAAAAGCGAACATTTAATATGATGAATAATTAACTATAACAAAGGATTGGAATAAGAAGCTATTGGCTATTAAAAAGTAAAAGGAACTTAAAAATGTAGAAATCATAGGTATAATGAGCAGTCACTACCCTTAAAACTGAGAGGGAACACCACAGAGAATGCCCTCCCCCCTCTCAGGGGTGAGATACAGACCTTGTAGGACAGTGCACAGCCCTGACCTGCTGAATGGCAGAGCATTTGCTGTGGTGCCTCACTGGCAGAACTTGCTGGAAATGTGAGCTCTAACATGCCTGTGAAAGCTATTCACAGAGAAGTGCCCCTCACTGTAAAACCACCCAAGTGGAAGCTGCTGGCTGCCCACACCGCAGAAGCTGGGCCTAATGAGGCAACTGCACTCCGCAGGAGCTGAGAGGCTGAGCAATGAGGAAGCTGTCCATGCGATGGGAGCCTGCTGCCCAGCACTCCGAAACCAGAAAGCAAAGTGCTTTCCTCCTGCAATATCTCCCCATCCCGCCGCACTGGCAAAGCCTACATTGTGCCAGGTGGCAAAGAACCCCAATCCACTTTCCCAGAGCAGGCCAGTGGGTAAATATGGAGCTGATAGCTAACAACTAGATAAGGAGCACAGCTCACTCCTTTGCTTTTAACTCCCATACAACAGCAAAACAACTTTATATCCATGCATAATAATGTATAGTTATTCTTCTAAAAAAAAAAAATAAGTTTCTATTCTTTCTCCCAAATGAAAAACAGTTGGAGAAGTCATTGTATCCATCACTGGTTATATGACATGCTCCTTACATTCAGGAAGAGTCCCACTGAATATTTTGTTACCTAAAGACTAAATTGTAAATTTAACTACTAATGGCATATGTATAACATGAAAAGAGGAAGGCAAGAGATGAAGAAACTAGTAGCATTCAAATAAACACACACATTATAATAGTCAAATAAAATTAAACAAAGCTTTTATAGTCCTTACTAGAGGCCCGGTACACAAAATTTGTGCAAGGGAGGGGGGTTCCTCAGCCCGGCCTGCACCCTGTCCAATCTGGGACACCTCGGGAGATGTCCGACTGCCGGTTTAAACTGGCAGTCAGACATTCCACTTGAAATCCAGGACCACTGGCTCCTAACTGTTCACCCGACTGCCTGATATCCTTTGACCCCTCTGCCTGCCTGCCTGATCACCCCTGACTGCCTCTGACTGCCGGCCTGATTGCCCCTACCTTGCCCCCCTGCTGGCCTGATCGACCCCAACTTGCCCCCCTACCGGCCAGATTGTTCCTAACTTGTCCCTCTGCCAGCCTGATCAACACTAACTTGCTCCCCTGCCAGCCTGATCGCCCCTAACCACCTCTTCCTTGGCCCCCGGCCAAAGCCACAGTTTGACCTCCCTCTGCGGGAGGTGGCCTGGCAGATCAGGGGAAGGCGCTGCCCCCAATACCCCGCTGCTGCTGCTGCTGCCACTGGGAGCCTGAGCCTGGGCCCTTCACAGCCACGCCTCAGCCCTTCACAGCCTCACATTGCTGAGCACACAGCCTCCTGCTGATCGGTCATTACACGTGAGGGTGTGATGACCATTTGCATATTAGCTCTTTATTATATAGCATTTCTGTAACTGGTCACAGGACTTTAATCTTCATTGCCAAAGAGTCTGAGTCCTCAATTGTCCCAACGTTATACTTTTAGTAAGTTGTTTGACCTCTCTAAACTCATTCACAAAATGGCAACAAAGGAAGTGAGTTCTTACCTCAAAACTTTGTGATGAGGATAAATTAGTTAAGGCATGATGATTTCCTAGTACAGAATAGACATTTTAAAAGTCTTTCTATATTAATTCTTCTCTTAATAAAAGTATCAGGAGGCATATTAGAAAAGTTATATGTAAAGCAATATTTCCTATTGACTTTTAAAATAATTTTAAGGATGAGTTTTACAGGTGCTTAAAACTCAATCATTTACCCATTGTTGAGTCCTATTTGAAAACTGGAGGATATATGCTCTATCTGTGAAAGGTGGAATCTGTCCAGGACTGGGTAGAGTGAGATTTTGTTTTTCCTTTATACACTTCTATAGTCTTTGAGTGTGTACTACAAATATGCATGATTTTTGTCTTAGTTCTATGTCTGAAGATGTCTAAATTTATTACTTAGAGCAAATTATTTAATCTATGTGGAGTTCCTTTCTTGTCTACAAAATAGGGGAAATTATAATAGATGCCCTCTAATGTTTTTCCAACTCTGAAATATATGATTCTATTTCTACAACTTCAGAGCTCTGTTCAGGCATACCTCACATATAGTAAACAGATGTATACATAATTTATGTGAAGAGCACAATCTTTGGACTGGAAAAGTATCAGTTTAAATGACACCACTTAGTAGGTATAGAACTCTGAGTAAGTTGTTTACTGGGGCTTCAATTTCCACATCTGTAAAATAGGGGGAAAATACCACTTGCATATTAATGTGCAGTAAAAATTCAACTGATTGTAGCTGTGCTATTTAATCAAATATAGGTCTGCATATACCTTCACTATGTAATGACCCAATGAGAGAAAGAGGGAGAGAGAGAGAGAGAGAGAGAGAGAGAGAGAGAGAGAGAGAGAGAAA
>NW_005354508.1:439635-481609 GCF_000412655.1 Myotis brandtii | reverse complement strand
GGAGGAGGAGGAGGAGGAGGAGGAGGAAGGAGGAGGAGGAGGAAGGAGGAAGGGATGATGGAAGAAAGGAACAAAAGAGGGAAGGAAGGAAAAAGAAATGTTTTCAATTAAATCATGGCATGCCGTCAATGTAGATGTCTAATATCAAGGAGGAGGAGGAGGAGGAGGAGGAAGGAGGAAGGAGGGATGGAAGAAAGGAACAAAAGAGGGAAGGAAGGAAAAAGAAATGTTTTCAATTAAATCATGGCATGCCGTCAATGTAGATGTTTTCTAATATCAGAGATGTTCAAATATGTGTCTGGGAGGCTTAGTAGTTTTAAAATTTGTGAAGTAAGGCATTGCTAATATTCTTATTCATTGAACATATACTACTCTGGTTGAAAGGCAACTCAACAATCATTTTTCATCTTCAATTCCAGCAATTAAAATATTAAATCAATATTAGAGAATATGGAAAATGAAGAGCAAATACTAAATGTCCATTATGGAAGGGCGAGATCTGTGTGCTTTGTGATGAATTAATTACGAAGTGTCTCCTATGTGAAAGACAGAGTGTTAGATAGATGCTTGTGATGTAACAGTGAGCTGAAAGAGAACCTTTGCTCATGTTGGAGCAGACAGCTGAAAAGGAAGAAGAGCTGTGACATAATTTAGTGAGAGTAAAGAGTAAACATAGAAAGTATTTGACAAATTAAAATGGAGAACAATACTGCACTTTATTTTTTTAAAATAGGATATTAGGACCAAAGTAAGAAACCTAGGGCATTATATGGAAAGAAAGTGAAAATATCTATTTCCCAGGCCTAATTGATTTATAAACCTACTATCTTGAAGAATCTACAGTTTTGCTCTGGCTGGTGTAGCTCAATGGGTTGGAACGTTGTCCCATGCACCAGAAGATCTTGCATTGGATTCCAGGTCAAGGCCTATACCTAGGTTTTGGATTTAGCCCTGTCAGCCTGGTCAGGCATGTTCAGGTGGCAACTGATCAAGGTATCTCTTTCTCTCCTTCCCTCTATAAAAAAAAAAAGGAAAGAAAGAAAGAAAGAAAAGTAAAAAGAAAAAAGAAAAAGAATCTACAGTTTTGATTCTTAAACTAGACAAGCAAAAATGTCTGAAGAAGAACTTATTTGCTGGTCCAAACACAAAAAGGGGTAGATGGTGAAGCCACAGAACAAGTTTTCAATCTGAAAACAAAAAATAATAACAGGCTTTTAGATTTTACTTTCATCCAATCAAGAACAAGCAAATCTTTTCTAATGAGATAACAGTGTCCAGGGTTACACTGAACTAGCAACAGAGCCAGAAGGCACTTAGTAATCTTTTATGTACCTAACGCATACCTGTATATCTGCCTAAGGGAAAATCATAGACTTACATTTTCTTCTACCTTCTATAATTTGTTTGGTTTTAGTTTTAAAACTATTGTGGAATAGATAGGCATTTTCTTAGTGTTTTTTGCAACCAAACAAATCATTGAAAAAAATTAAATGACAAATATAGGTAAGAGACTTTATAGGCAATTTTCCACCTCTTTTTCCCTGCAGAGAGCTTCACAGACAGAGGAATGTTAGCACAAAATTGTATAGACTTCTATAGAAAGGAATTCTCCATTTCAGGTAATCCATTGGTATTTCTACATGTAGGCAAATGTTTTACTTGTGCTCTGTGTACATTAGAAACACAATGTTCAATATACTCTGGCTCCTTTTCCTATTTAGATTAACTTTTTAAGGAAGCACTCTGTTGGGTAGGAAGTTCTGGGTTTCACTGGTGACCTTGTAACATCATATATTATTTAACAATATTTTCCAGCAGCTCATTTTGAAACAAGAATAAAAGAGATTCAGGTTTTATATGCTATATGATGTAGTGAAGTGAAAATAACTATCCAGATTTTTGACAGTAGATGATAATTTGACCCACATTGACCAGTTATTTTTCTACAATTCTTTTGTCTGTGCATTCTATGCCTGATAAATCTTCATTCCCTAATTTTCTACACATTGGTTTTCCCTCTATCTACAATGTTTAACATTTACTTATAATTTGCTGTTGGCTACAAATGAAAATAGGGGAGTAGAATGTCTTTTGTGTATAACTAATAATGCATAATAACAGTTACATAAAAATTACTTAGCCCATGCTTATTAATTAAAATAAAATTATACTAGAAAAAATTCCAGAGAGTGAAGAAAAAGAGGTATTTCTGAACATACATAATGTGACAAAGCAAACTCATGAGCAAAGATTCAATTAATACACTTAGTTAAGTTAGAAAACACAAAACTAGAATTTAGAATGTGAGTGACAAAGTTATAATTTTTTATAATAATGCTCTTATGCCTGGAAAGAGAGTTAGAGGAGAGGCATATAAGACAAAATAACAACAATACATTTCTAATACTGAGTACAGTAATAGAGGAAAAGCATAAAGATATACAATTCTAGAATAAACCAATCCTAATAAATGCCAATCTATGAACAGTAGATATATGAAAAGGCCCAAAGAGAGTTTCTCGAACTTAGAATTTCCATTTCTACTATAGGCTTTGGTATCCAATATGCCCATGGAAAGTTTTACCACCTGATTTTTACTTATGAAAGGAATGTACTTAGAATTTTCTGGTTAAGCATTGTGAATTTAACATATATTTATTTCTGCTCCATCTATAACACCCAAATGATAGCAATTAAAAAAGGGTAGACACACAAAGTCAAAGTAAATTAGAGCAGTGTAGAATATAAATGTTAACTAATTTTGAAAACTGAAAACCAGATAGGCAGTTATTGATTTAAGAGACATGAATGGGGAAGACGTGTAGACGTGTGTGTGTGTGGATGTGTGGGTGTGTGTGTGTCTGTGTGTGTGTGTCTGTGTGTGTAGAAGGGGTATTACCAACTAGAATCTAGCCGTTTCACACTACAGTTGCTTGAGGAATCAGGGGGACTTCTCATTTCAATATAAATGCAAGACATAACACAGAGCAAGTGAAGTGGCAAAGACTTTAAAAAGAGCTGCTATATCCTCTTCTCTTATCTGAAGTGGCCAGTAATTATCTCTCTCTTACCTGTGCTAAAGATGAAGGATTTATTCTCTGAAAAAAAATGAACAATAGAGAAACTCATGTAAGGCTATAGGCACAGGTGAAGGGAAAACACAAGTAAGGTACTATTAATGAGATTTAAGTGATAACTCATTTATTGAACACTGAGTCTACCGCTTTCTTCCCCCTCCTGGTACCTCCAGGTCAAAATACCCAGAGAGAGCACCCCCTGTCCCTTCCTTTATGTATCATGAGCCACATTAAAATTTGCCATGGACACATTTGACTGAGCTAGTCTATCTCATACATTTGTTTCCTGGATGCAAGAGTGTCAGGAAAGGTGAGAATCTATTATTTTTAGCTACTGGTCACTAAGTCACTCTTTAGTTTCCTAAAATGTCCAGGAGAGTGAGGATGTCCCTAGTCACAGAAAAAGCTTCACATGCTGGACATACAAAACAAAGAACACATGTTCCTTTTCCATGGCATCCATGAAATACTGGATCCAGATGAGAGGTGAAGAGAATTTCCAGGAGAACAAGATGTGTGAGGATAGTAGATATGCATCAAGCCTAGAGAACCATGTAGATTAGAGCTGAAGACTAAAAAATTAAGTCTGGGAGAGATTTTCCAAAATTTCCATCCTAAAAAATAGAATAGATTTGACAACTTTGACTTAGTGGAAAATGGGACTGAGAAATGTTGAAGAGTCTGGAAATATATAACGAGAGATTATTTTAAAAAAAAACTAAACGAAAATAATAATAATAATGAAGGGTAATTAACTCCACAAAATAAAAACACAAATGTACAATAAAGGAAATTTAATAATAGTGTTCAACTTGCTCTGAATTAAATAGTTTATACATAGCCATGATAATTACAAATTTTGAATAAAGAGTCAATATGCATATCTATGAGAGGAACATCAGAGTGTGCGTGGAGTTTAAGAGAGCTAATCTTCAGTTTCCATAATAGGAAGTCAATACACAATATCTGGAATTTAGGAATATATTCAAAATAAGTTATTTTGGAAACTAGCTAAACACTAAAGAAAATGGCTGAAAGAATTGAAAATGGCATTCATTGGGGGAGTGGATAATTATTGTGAGAAGGAGTAGACAGGAGTCAACAGTTTTATGCCTATAACATTACCTTTAAATTTTTAAACCATTTCCAAGAATTACTTTGTAAAAAAGGCACACTTAATTTGTAAAAAAATAAAATAAAATAAAATTTGGCCCTGGCCTGGTTGCTCAGTTGGTTGGAGCAACATTTGATACAACAAAAGTTTGTAGATTTGATTACCAGTAAGGACCCATACCTAGGTTGTGGGTTAGATTCCTTGTCAGGGCTCCTATGGAAGGCAACGAATGGATGTTTCTCTCTCACATCAATGTCTCAATGTCTCTCTCTCTTTCTCTCTCTCTCTCTCTCTCTCTCTCTCTCTCTCTCTCTTTCTCTCTCATCTTTCTCTCTCTTCCTTAAACAAATAAGCACACCTTCAGGAGAGGATAAAAAATAAAGTAAAAATAAAAATATGTAACTAGGAAGATTTCAATATATACTGCATTATAAATCACTTTATTTGCAAGACTATGTCAAAATATATAGCAAAAACTATAAAGATTTTTGTATATTTTTTACTTTAATTTTATTCATGGCAATTTATCATAAGGAAATAATTCAATAAAGGAAAGTGCTATTTATTAGAGCATTATCTATAATAGCAACAAACATAAAATAAATGTCCAACAAGAAAACAAAGAAACTTTAAATTATGGCAAACTTAAGGACATAAAAGAATTTTTAATTAAAATTTATAATTATAAGCACAATATAGAAAAATAGAAAAATGTTTATGATATATAGTTAGATTACAATGCAAGTACATAAAATCAAAGGTTCAATGTGATTGCTACTCTTTAAAACCATATTTGCATGTGGAAAAACATAAAGAATAAGTAAATACATATGTAAAAAACAAAGTTAGCCCTGGCCGGCTTGGCTTAGTGGATAGAGCGTCAGCCTGAGGACTGAAGGGTCCCAGATTCGATTCCGGCCGAGGGCACATGCCTGGGTTGTGGGCTCGATTCCCAGTGGGGGACTTGCAGGAGGCAGCCCTGATCAAAGATGTTTCTCTTTCATCGATGTTTCTATCTCTCTATCCCTCTCCCTTTCTCTCTCTCTAAAAATCAATAAAAACATTAAAAAAAAAAGTTAAAATGAAGTTGAAATAAATGCAAAGAAAAATACTCAGACTGTTTGGCTATTTAAAAGACAATACACAAACTGGGGAAATATTTGTAACACTTAATATCATCCTTGTATGAGCTTTTGCTGCACAAAACAACAAACAAAACAACAACAAAAAACTACACCTCAAAATATAGAAGCTAAAAACAAAAATAATTTATGTACTTTATCATTTTGAGGTTGGAATATTGGACTGAGTACTTGGTTCTTTGGGCCAATCACAAGATTACAAAGCTAGGACTATAATCTTCATAAGAGGAGCTGAGAAAAAAACATTTCAAAAGGAATGGATACAGGAAGCAGTGAAGGAATGTGGTTATTTTTACAACCTTAATTTATTTATTTATTTATTTTTATTATACATTTTGTATTTTCATTACAGAGAGGAAGGGAGAGGGATAGAGAGTTAGAAACATCGATCAGCTGCCTCCTGCACACCTCCTACTGGGGATGTTCCCGAAACCAAGGTACATGCCCTTGACTGGAATCGAACCTGGGACCTTTCAGTCCACAGGCTGATGCTCTATCCACTGAGCCAAACCGGTTAGGGCTGCCCTAATTTATTTTTAAAAGTTTTTTAAAAAGATAGAATACAAAAAATCTAACTGTTATATATAAAATAGCCTTAAGTTATGATCAATTCAGCTTAGTGAAAAATAATGACAAAGCCCTCTAAACATGAAAAATTTACATCTTAATGAGATTAATGCAAATTAAACTATATTGAGATACCAGTTTTTATCAGTATAGTAAAAATCCAAAAGGTTGATAATATACTCTGTTAGTGAAGCTTAGGGGGAAACAAACACTTTCAAATATTGTAGGTAAGAATGGAAAATAGTGAAAAAGAATTTGCCAATATATAACAAATTTGCATATGCATTTATCCATTGATCCAGAAATCACACTTCTAAGAATCTTATCCCAAAAACACATTGGCAAACGTATTGCTGAAATTATGCATAAAGCTATTAATTAAAACACAATGATTGTAAACAAACACAAGTTCTTCAGTAGGAAACTGGTGGAATAACTATTGTAAATCCATGCAATGAAATACAATGCAACTGTTAAAAGGAAGAAGAGATAGCTCCAGAGACAGCTGTGGCATAATCTCCAAGATTTTATATTAACTGAAGAAAGATAGGGAGGGTAATGTTTATTTAACAAGTCTTATAAATATTTACTTTTTTAGTTTCAAAAGAGAATAAGATGATAAAGTATATATTATTTTATATGGAAAGGAGAGAGGAACATGGTTGAAGGACCAATAATAGAGAGTACACTCTGAATATAATTTCTTTGTAGATGTGCTTTGAGCCACATAAATTCCATATAATAAAAGCCTACTATGCTAAGTGTCCGGTCATCCAATTGACCATTCAACCAATCAAAGAGTAATATGCTAATGATATGCTAAGGCCACTCAACTGCTCACTATGATGTGCACTGACCACCAGGGGGCAGACGCTCTGACTGGTAGGTTAGCTTGCTGCTAGGGTCTGGCTGATCAGGACTGAGCAAGATGGGCCAGACATACCCTGGAGCCCTGCCGTGGTCCCCCCCCTCCGGCTGGCCAATATCCCACATCCCTCCCCAGCCCTGATCATGTACTGGTGGGGTCCCTCAGCCTGGCCTGCACCCTCTCGCAATCTGGGACCCCTTGGGGGATGTTGAAGAGTCAGTTTTGTCCCATTGGCAGAACAACTGGTCACTATGACACTCACTGATGACCACAGGGCAGATGCTCAACACAGGAGCTAACCCCTGGTGGTCAGTGTGCTCCCACAGGGGAGCACCACTCAGCCAAAAGCTGGGCTCATGGCTGGTGAGCGCAGCGGTGGTGGCGGGAGCCTCTCCTGCTTCCAAGGCAGCGCTAAGGATATCCGACTGACGGCTTAGGCCCACTTCCTATGGGACATCCCCCGAGGGCTCCTGGACTGCAAGAGGGTGCAGGCCGAACTGAGGGACCCCCTGAGTTCATAAATTTTGTGCACTGGGCCTCTAGTATATTATAATAATGAGATAAAATTATGTCAAATGAAATAACTACAATCCCCAAAATTTAGAAGCAAAACCAAATATATTATATATTTAGTTGCTCACCTAACTATAAAAAAAAATTAAGTGACTAAAAACACAGTGATTTGCTAGCCCTTGCTGAATAGAATCCATACTAATAAAAGGATAATATGCTAATTAGACTGGGTCAACCGGACATCTTCTGGTCATCTGGTCCTCCTTCTGGACAAAGCCATGGTGGCGGGGTCCAAGGTAGAGGTGGTTAGGGGCAATCAGGCCCTCAGGGGAGGGCAGTTAAGGGAGATCAGGCCAGCAGGGGAGGGTGGTTAGGGGTGGTCAAACTGGCAGGTAGAGGTGGTTAGGGGCAATCAGGCCAGCAGGGGAAGGCAGTTAGGGGCTATCAGGCTGGCAGGCAGAGTGTTTAGGGGCAATCAAGCAAGCAGGCAGGTAAGCGGTTAAGAGCCAGCAGTCCCAGATTGTGAGAGGGATGTCTGGCTGCCGGTTTAGGCCCAACATCTCGCTACGAGTCCTGGATTGGAGAGAGTACAGACCAGGCTTGAAGGACCCCCCCCACACACCCCCATACACGAATTTCATGCACCGGGTCTTTAGTTTATAATAAGGACCCCCCAAAAAGCTATATATAATTAGTTAAAACAACTGTTAAAAATGTTAAATACACACACCAAAAAAACAAAAGCCAATATGTAATTATGAAAGCAATGGATTTAATTGAAACCTCATAATTATAAATTAAAACTGGAAATATCACTATAAATTAATGGTTTATTTTCTTTTAAAAATTATATTCATAAGCTTGTCCACTAAAAAAACACACCTAGAAACAATAAGTAATAATTGGTTAAAACCAACTAACATACAAAAAAACCCTTGCTTTCATTTCATTATCTGCAGGGGAAGGCAGTTAGGGGCTATCAGGCTGGCAGGCAGAGTGTTTAGGGGCAATCAAGCAAGCAGGCAGGTAAGCGGTTAAGAGCCAGCAGTCCCAGATTGTGAGAGGGATGTCTGGCTGCCGGTTTAGGCCCAACATCTCGCTACGAGTCCTGGATTGGAGAGAGTACAGACCAGGCTTGAAGGACCCCCCCCACACACCCCCATACACGAATTTCATGCACCGGGTCTTTAGTTTATAATAAGGACCCCCCAAAAAGCTATATATAATTAGTTAAAACAACTGTTAAAAATGTTAAATACACACACCAAAAAAACAAAAGCCAATATGTAATTATGAAAGCAATGGATTTAATTGAAACCTCATAATTATAAATTAAAACTGGAAATATCACTATAAATTAATGGTTTATTTTCTTTTAAAAATTATATTCATAAGCTTGTCCACTAAAAAAACACACCTAGAAACAATAAGTAATAATTGGTTAAAACCAACTAACATACAAAAAAACCCTTGCTTTCATTTCATTATCTCAGCCTACCATTTTCCACCAAGAAGACCCAGACATTATTGAGGCAATGTTTAATTCCAGGTTTGAAAGAGGAAATGTAGAAGATAATCCTGGACATCAAGTCATACCTGACAGCAAGGAATCTATCAAAGACTACTAGGATCATATACAAAGGATGGAGGAGAGTCAACTTGAAAAGCCAAAGATGGACAATTTGTGTAGCAATAAAAATTAAAACTACAATAAATTGATGACAATCAAATTTGCCCAAATCCACAATATCAAAATCATAATTATAAGAGATTATTCACTTTCAATGATGGTAGTAGATAACAAATTCATTAGAAAGTGCTAAAAACAAAAAAAAAGTGTTAAATAGAGGGAAACATTCAAGCATTTAACATGTGTCACAAATACTTATGCTAACAAAATACATGACTGCTAATCTCAAAAGAGAAAGACAATCAGATATTATGTGCCTCCTGATAGAAGATACAGCACCATATATAAAGTATTTTTTGCCAAAACAAACCTGAGTCAGATCAAGACATACAAATAATTAGGTTTTTAAAAAATAAATTGCAAGGACAAAAACTAGTTGGTGGGATAAACTGTAGATTAGAAACTACTAAGAAGATATATCAAAATAAGTACAATTTGTGACCTTATGTGAACACTGTTTTAAATAAATTAAATGTAAACAAACATATAAAATTAGAAAAATTCAAACATGGACTTCACATTTGATAATGCTAATGGGTTATTTTTAATTCTTTCTTTATATATGATACTATTATGGCTATGTTTCAAAAATAATTCTTACCTTTTGGTAATATATGCTGATATATTTAAGTATAAAATTATATAATACTAGAGGCCAGTGCACAGATTCATGCACCAGTGGGGTCCCTCGGCCTGGTCTGTGGGTATCAGGCCAAATCTGGCTCTCCAACATCCCCCGAGAAGTCTCGGATTGGGAGAGAGAGCAGGCCAGGCTGAGGGACACCACCTGTGCATGAATCCATGCACTGGGTCTCTAGTATGTATATATGATCTTTGGTTAATCTCTTCTCGCTCTCCCTCCCCCGCTTCCCTCTGAGATTCATCAGTATTTTCCATGTTTCCATGCCTGTGGTTTCTGCTCCCACATTGAGCGTCGGCCCCCTGATGTGAGTACGTGTCATAGCTACCCGATGGTCAGCTGGTTAGCTGGTTGGCTGGTCAGCTAGTTGGCTGGTTGCTCTTGATTTTATCAAAATAACCTATTTTGAGTTAGTGAAATAGGAGGAAGTACAGATGAAGCAAGATCACAAACAATATCAAGAGGAAATTAATATATCATCTGTAAGAAGCATTTATCTGCTGCCACAAAGGGACTAATACCACTAATGATTGACTAATTTTCTCATGGAATATTTTCTATGTAGAAATTATTGAAATGAAACACAGAATTTGTCTTTCATTTACAATACAAAAAATCAATTGTGTAAACCAGAAAAAATTTTAGATATTTCATCAAAAGCATCCAAATAACAATTCAATCTAAGTGAAATTGCACTGCTCTCATTTCATAATTCCTGTCTTTCCTTTTCACCTTTTCTCTCTCTTTTTGTAAAACTTATCATTATTGCTTATATTTATCTTCTAATATTTTACAGTCCTCCGCTCTACCAACTGAGCTATCGAAGGAAGCGCTCTTCTAATATTTTAATGTTATTTATTTTTTGCTCCACATTTGTCTATAAAATAAATGTACTTATAAAGGAACTTTACTGTAGTGCATTATGAATGCCCAAGGTGAGTATCAAACTTCAGAAAGTTGGACTTCTAAGTAGTAAAATTTAACTGCAACAGTAGCTCTGTAGAACAGTTTTTCCATAGTTAACTACTGGTATATGTAAAAAGATTTAACCACAACAGAAATGTTAATGGCAAACGGCACCAGATGTTACCAGTGAAGCTAGACCTCAGTCCTTGAGTTTGGCTAGGTAAGAATTCGAGCCAATACTCAAATACAAGTAAAAGTTTATGGAGAAAGTCACAGAGGTAGAAGTGAGCTGTAGAAGAAGTGAGCCAACTGGGCTGTGTGAACTCAGGAAACAAGTTACAAAGGCAAAAGAAGGGCCCTTAGAGCTTAGAAGAAAGAAAGCAAAGGTACAGGACTTGAGGGAAGAAAGGGGACGAAAGGCATGGGTTTGCAGAAGAAAGAGAAAGAGAGAGGGAGAGAGAGATAGGTCCTTTGTCTTGAGGGTCTTTATCTGCTTCTCTAAAGGCAGGGATTTTATGGGGTGAGGTGTCTCAGGGGGAGGATCTCAATAGAATATTCATCAGCTTTCCAGGCGTGCCTTTTCAGGGTCATGGTCTCTACTGATTGGTCAGTACAGAGGGTAGGGGGCATTAGTCATTGTAGCTGGTCCTGACATCATTCATGTCATCACCTTTGTCTGGTTTTGCTGCTTTTCTAGACTTGGAGTAGAAACACAACTGAGGCCTACATGTTATCTGTAGTTAGACCAAAACCCTCTCTCTCTCTCTCTTTCTCTCTCTCTCTCTCTCTCGGTCAACAGACACAACGCTTTGTTCTTAAGATTATTCATGTTGTCAGAACCTCATTATCATGAGTTCTTACTGTTTAAGAGAGTGGTTTTGCAAGGGCATGTATGGGAGCCATATGAGGCTATTCTCTGGCCCCTTGTTTCTCCTCTAAGGGGATCTACAACATGACTAGTGACAAGGCAGGGGAGGAAATGGCAGGGGAACATCCGAACTGCATGACCAGCAATATTAAACCCCAGGAACAATAGTATACTAGGGGTGGAAAGGTTACCCTGGGGGCAACACCCCCCACTACAATACTTGTTCTCCCAGTTTTGCCCATTGCTAGGCACCCGGTGCTTTCCTCCCAGATGACCTTCTCTACCTGACCTATCGATCCTACTCTGCTCATGCCTGTCTAACTGCCTACTCTAATAGTAACGCCAGAGCTCTCACATGGTCCAACTGTTAAATAACTCAGCATAATACATTTAGCTGTTTTCACATGAACCACTGATGCGCAAAAATAATTTCCTGCTAATCAGTAATAATGACTATATACCCAGTGAGTCACCGTTACACTTTAAGAAGAAGACTGTGCTAATGCGTGAATAATTATTGACGTGATTAAGTGTTCAATCTTGCTCTTGGAAAAAAAAAGTGCGCATTATTTAACGATTCAGCTGTATATTGTCTGTGCGATAAAAGCGAGAAGTAATTTGGATAACTAATGCACCAGCTAACTTCCGTTAGGCAGTTCCCAAAAGTAGATGGTTTTCATCTCCCTTAAACATTACAGGAACCTACATTTTACTCTGTGCCCTTAATGTTCTGCCAACTATTTTCATTTTTTTTCCCTAGAGGCAAGGAGGAAATGATACAGAGAAAATGAAGTAGATGATAGGGTTGTATCTGTCTGTCATTTAAGAGGGCTTGGGATTCAGAGAAAAAGCTATTACTAGTTAGCGCCACAGAAAATTCCTCTACCAGGCCACTTCTCAAAGCTGTTAGAAAGGTAAGCCTTTTGGGGAAATGAGAAATGTGCAGAATTCCAGACATTTAGCAAAGACCAAGTTGGAGTGCAATGAAGAGCTAAGAACTATTATTTGTCAGGTTACAGTTGTCTCTGATCAAATTGTTTCTACTGTTTGTTTCCATAAGATTGTCTCCCATTAAGCACAAAGAGTAATTTTGTTCTCCAGAAATGTCTTGACTTTGTACATCAGATCAGAGGCATGAGAAGAACAGAGGCATGCATCTGGGAGGATAAAATGCTCCCTCAGTTAGGAATGAGTGTGGTGAGATTGTGAATGCCACATTAACAACTAAACACACTTTCAGAAAAACTTTCTGAAAAATTAAAATTTACCCTAAAGAAATAATTTGAATACTGCAGCAAATGAGACAGTCTAATAACAAGTTTTACTGCATACCAGTATTTAAAATGTTTGGTTCTGTTGGGAGAAGGGGAATTAATCCACAATCAAGTGGAGGGACATGGACAGTAGACCAATGTCCTTTCCTGAGAAGAAGGCCTTTGTTACCCACTATATTACTACCTTTTTTTCACCCAGAGTACCCCAGAGCTAAATAGCATTAGAAAGTATTCCCCCAAATAACATTTAACCAAAACAACTTTAGTGATCCTGATGGTGATACAAGGGTCTTTCAGGAATAATGGAAATATGACTGCAACTCTGTGAAAGGCAGAATATTTTCAATGAATGCTGCATTTCGACAGAATCCGATGGAAATTTGGGGGGTGTTTTTCATTATTTCAAACCATTCACTTTAATTTTAAGGGAAAATGAGAAGCTACCTCAGAGGCACTTTGAAACAACAGAGTAATATTGATGTTTGGTCTCAGGAGGTATATGTATGTATAGGTTGTTTGCACTTCAATATTAACTTCAGGCTTTAATTATTTAACCTTTCAACTTTTTGCTTATTGAATGGAATTCTCTCACATCATACCATGACAATATTAATTTCCCTGTTGTACTACACTAATGAGAAGGTTCTGTTCACTTTGGATCGTAAATAACACTTCTATATTTTAACACCAAATAATTATTCTTCATTCTGGGGACTCCTGTCATTAATAAAATGAGTATATAGTGATCATTATGCTCTGTTTAGAAAGGTAAATCAACATATAATGCACTTTTAAATGACTTCCACCCCAAATTATTAAAATATAAAGCTGCAATGAATAAGGATAATTTAGGTTATCAAGAAAATTTATTGGCCTGAAACCATTTATATTCCATTATACGTATAAATCACTGCTATATCAACATAATAAGACTTATCAGAATTTTTATTCCAATATAGATCTTCCTAACTCTAAAGGGACTCAGTGTGCTATTTCTTCCTCTAAAATAGATTCATCCATATTTGCCTGGATTTAGATAAGGCAGAAGGGCTTCTGAATGGTGCAAACAAAATGTTCGATGAAGATAGTGTAATGCTCTGCTAACAGAGATAAAGTTTATGTTTCTCTTCAGTTGACCCAATACAGCAGAATGGGAGTTGCTCATGAGTTGTGAGAGTTTCATCAGATTTTCCCTATCTAAATTCTAACCCCTCTCCTCAGGGGCTGCATGTCCGGAGACCTGAAATAGGTACCCTGCTCTCCTGCCTAGTAAGCCTTCCCTTCAGACAGCTTATACAAACACAAATCCTTCAGCTCATCTCTGAACGAAACTCTAGCTCCCTTACCGGCATTGCATTAACATGTTGTTTCTCCCCTTCAGTTGAATCACTAACTGGTGAGATTTGCCTTCATGGTGCTGCAGAAAAACAGAAGGTTACTTCCTGCTTCTCCTTCTCAAGGCCAGAATAACTATGAGACTCCACTGCAAGCACGTGGTCTCAGAGGACAGCGATGCTCAGTGCATGGTCTAGAGCAGGGAAGCGGGGAAAGTACGCTGGTGGCAAAAACATACCATTGTATTTTTTATTATCTAGAAAAGGATACTGGCGTGTAACGGTAGGCTGAGATCTTAGAAAATAATACTGTTTGCCCCCACCTACTTCCAAAAAGAGTTTGTAAAATTTAAAATTATAGAAATAATAAAATTTAAAATGTTATTTTAAAAAATGCACCAGAAAACAATTGAATTGGGTAAATGAGAAGTAGACAAATAAAAATATTATGCCAGAAGACGTAAGCTCAGGAAAAGTCCTATGATGGTATGAAACTTCCTGTCGAAGAGAAAGAAAGGAAAATCATAGCTCTTATCCTCAAATTTTAGAAAGTTCATCTGATTTTTATGGAGACTAAGTTTTCCTCTACAGGAGAGCTGAAAGGAACCAGTAGTTAACTAATCCATTCTCTGAATCAACTCAGGTTTTTTTGAGAATCCAGAAGAGAGAATCACAGAAGGATGGGTTTCTCAAATACAGACTACTGACTAAGACAGAGACTTCTCTGATTCTTTGTTTTAATCCATGTGACCATATTTCTTTAAGATGCTCTGTTGCCAAATATCTCTTTAGTTTCTGCTGTATTTCCTAGACTGTGTGAATATATTTCTCCATGGAAAGCAAAATTAGCACAATCAGAGATTCAAATGAATGAGAATAACTTTACTGATTTATTATTTAAAATTTTCTCTTTTCCTATCACACTCCTTTTGTCCTTTGATCATTCTTATAGACATTTTTTATTTTATAAGAAAAGTTTGTTTTATAACTTCATTGAAGCTTTCTTCAAAGATTTAGCAGGTAAGAAGATTAGAAACACAGGTTTAATTGAGCTTTACTATACACTGTAGATTTCTATTTTCTTTCTCTTTATGGCCTCTTACAATCCAATTCAAGTCAGCAAATATTTATTGAGCACCACACATGATGGGCTCAGGAGTGCGCGGAGTTATGGGGTTGAAAAGAAATATATGGAATAGTTTCATCCCTAGAGAACCTTTAAATTCTTATTAGACAAAGAACACATAAAGATTTCTTTTAAAAAGCAGACAACTTTTAGACATTAAATCATTAAGGATACAAGTGAAAAATACAATAAATAAGACTAAAAGAGAACAATTCATAGAAGATGTAGGACTTCGACCAGACCTGGAAATAATTGGTCATCTAGGCCAGGGAAGAAACATCAGCCAGGACATGGGAAAAAAGAATGAGTATGAGACTGGTGTTGGAGATGGAGAACTGAGTACTGGGAGAACTGGAGAGCTGACATCAGGAGATAAACATGTATAGTGATCATTAAAAGCAAAAAGAAGAATAATGATATGCAGCGGGCAAGCAAGGAAGTATACATGGTCCCTAGATTAGTGAGAGTACACAATGTACATGTTAAAGCCTGTAAGTTCTTACACTATACACTGAGATATTGTTTGGTTTCCACATCTATAAGAGGCTGAAGAAATTGCAGAGGTAAATTTTATTTCCTCTCCACACTAACTGGCAGAGTAAGTCAGAAACCCTGGCAAACTCTGAGAGCAAGCCATGTTTTACTTTTGCTTGAAACATTAGCAGCTATTAAAATAATTCTCTTCATTTCACCAGTTATACAATAGACAGGAAACGCATAAAGAAAAACACATATACCAGCTGCAGAGAAATGAAACCTTGCTTTATCAAAGTAATTGGGTTATTATATGAGAGTAACTTCACTCCAAGATCCCCTGTTGTTTTCTGTGAAGAATATGTAAGTGATCAGAATTTCCCACCTCACTATACTCCTTTAAGAATATTTGTTGTCCTGGCTGGTGTGGCGTGGTTGGTTGGAGGGTTGTCCTGTGCACAGAAAAGGTAAGGGGGTTTGATTCCCAGTCAAGGTTCAGCCCGGTACCCAAGCTTGGTTTCTCTCTCTCATCAATGTCTCTCTCCCTCTCCCTTTCTCTCTCCCTTCCTCTATCTAAAATCAGTAAACACATCCTGAGGTGAGGATAAAAAACAGAATATTTGTTTTATACTTCAATAGATACAACATATATTTTGTAGTTTAAGCTTAATATCATAAGCTATTATTCATTCAATTATTACACGAGTGGTCACTGTATGTCAGGTGCTCTCCTAAGTACTAGACATGCGACAATAAACATGAAGACTGAGGTCCCAGCCATTGTGGAGCATACACTCCAGTGAAGGAAGACAGAAACAAACAAGAAGGCAAAAAGTAGGCACAATGAGTTTAGGCTATGTTCAGTGATATAAAGGAAATAAACAGGGTCCTGTGGCAGAGGGTGATGTGAGAAGGATAAGATCTTCCTTTGACTAGGGTAGTCACAGAAGTGATCCCTGGGGAGGTAAGTACCCTTAAGTTTAGCTGAAGGATGTGGGGAAGCAGTAGTTATCAGAGTCAGAGGAAGAGCATTTCGGCAAACAGAACTGCGAATACAATAGTCCTGAAGTAGCTGCAAAGAGCATGGTGTGTTCAAGGGACAAAAGGAAGAGGTTGTGTAGGTGCTACAGGAAGAGGGAGAATGGGTGGCATGAGCTTGAAAGTTGCAAAGGAACCCCATTGTGTAGAAATTTGTAGGGTTTGGTTAAAGGAGAGAATGGGGGGAAAAAGAGTGGTTCAGGCAAGATGTTAAGGACTATAGAGGAAAAATAGAAAACAGTCCTCCCCTAAGATTAAAACAAATCTTTTAAAACCTCTTACCTTGACAAAAACTATGCACTTTAGTTGGCCAGTTTCTTAAAGTAGGGAATTTTACTTTTAATAATTTTATTTTAAGCTGTAAAAAGCCAAAGTGAACTGAAATTTTATTTTCCCTGTTTCTTGGACTTTTTCCAAGAATGTATATACAAAGGAATCTAAATAGAAAACTTCAAAACCACTAATCAACTAAATTAGACAAGTGTTTATTAATCACTTCCTGTCTACTTTAGTATTCCAGGCACCGTGGAATTATAAAAGAAGGCAGAAGGCATGGATCCCATCCCCAGGGAACTCATAACCTATGTGAGAAGATCTGCATAAATGCAAAACCTAGAGAGCAATGCTATCACAGATATCTAAATCAGAAGACATTAGAAAAAAAGTGTGTGCCTAACTAAAAAAAAAAAAAAGTTGTGGAAAGATATAAAAATCACTCTGGGGTGAATTCATCTGAGAAGATTGTATGAAGTAGTTGAGGCAAAACCCAGCTATAGAATAAGGAGGTTGAATTTCTAAACACCAGATAATAATCACACAGTTGGGACTGGATAGGGGGTTTGTAAGGGAGAGTAGAGACTGTAGCTGAGAGTCTACATGTAGGTGAGGGAGAAGGTTAAGAATACTTAGGCAAGGAAGGATGATACAATAGAATGTCTGTGCATCCAGAGTAAGGAGATTGCATCCACTAGTTCACAGAAAGCTACTAGGCTTTTAATCAGTAAATATAAAAGTAGAATATTTTTCGGATAACACACACACAAATAGCAAACACATGTAGTGCTTCTCATGTGAAAGATATTTTAAGTAAGTCTCCTTAAAATATTTATAGTAAGAATAAGATGTACATCATCAACCTAAGGTAAAAGACAAACAGAAAAATAAAAAAATAATAAAAAAACTGGAACACACAAGGTTACCTAACTTGCCCATTATTACCATACTAGAGGCCTGGTGTACAAAATTCTGGCACTGGGGGTGTGTCTCCCTCAGCCCAGCCTGCACCCTCTCCAATCTGGGACCCCTCGGGGGATGTCCGACTGCCGGTTTAGGACCGATCCCTCTCGCACTCCAGGATCACTGGCTCCTAACCACTCACCTGCCTAATGCCCCCAACTGCCCTCCCCTGCTGGCCTGTTTACCCCCAAATGCCTTCCCCTCCCGGCCATCTTGTGGAGGCCATCTTGTGACCACATGGGGGTGGCCATCTTGTGTGAGGGCAAGAAGGTCAATTTGCATACTACCTCTTTATTATATAGGATAATCTCTCATATAACCAGGATATCTCTGGATGTCCAGGCTTTTGACTTCATCAAATATAAGACATTGCACCTGTTCTAGAAATAAATGTAATAAAACAAAAAAGGCATCAGACATAAAGACCAGATAGAATATTTTGATACCAATGAGCTGGGAGCCCTAAAGCTTAGTACTAATAGCGAGAATGGAGAGGAAGGCAAAAATCTAATAATTCTTGTAAAGGATGTTATTCCAAGCTTTTGGAAAATATGCATATAACAAGTGAAAGTAGGAATAACACCAAAAGAGTTCATTTAGTTAATGGGGAGAATAATAGTGTAGTTGGCACAAATGTAGAAGTTGGAGAGAAGGGTTAATTAGTGGTGAAAAATGATGGTTGTCTGAACATAGAATTTAAGGCGATGTAAGAACCTTGCTGGGAAGGTATTCATAGGTGTCTGTAAAGCAGATAGAGAATCAATTTAGAGCTTCGTGCCAAGTGGATTTTAAGTCAAAATAAATTTTCTGGCATTACCTTTCTTAGCTTTAAATTTGACTGCAAAAATTGAGATCCAGAAAAAATTCTGGTCTAGCTTCAGATGAATAATTGCAGCAGCTGTGTCTAAGACTAGTCATTCTCAGAGGTGATGAGGTCAAGCTCCACAGTTGGCTTGACATTTTGTTCAAACTGAGAGGCCCATCTGCTCTAACAGTTGCCATTCTTGGTCAACTATGGATAGATTTGGGAGGCAGACATGCAAGAAGTGATGGATGGCTTTACTTCAGCAAAGTGTGGAGTAGGAGTGAGTAAGGGCAAAGGTGAGAGAGTAAAAAAAGTTTACTAAAGACAAAAAAAGGCCAGCTTTCCCTTAATTAACTTTGGCTCTTTACTGTTGCAACTTCTTGTCTTGGGGGTTAATCCCACTAAGACCCTCCATTTCGCTTTGATTTTAATATTGATATATCACAAGAGTGATGCATAAGGTAACCGCATGCTAAATTGTTCTATTCTTTCTTCAACAACCCATGGCACGAAAAGATGATCAGTACTGATATGTCCTACTCCCACATCACAAGGATGGTAACATTTTTTACGCTGACCAATTTGCTTATGGTCTTCTTACCATTCTTTTTCTTCTCACAGGAGAAAATAAAATAGGGTATTACAAAAACTTGAACACTAGCCCTGGTAACAAATCAGTTTAAACTTTTTGATCTGGCAAAATCTCCATAGAAAAGATATTACAATGTGAAGTCAGAGAAAAGTATCCTTTCCTCGCAGGCCACAGAGGCCACATTCCACAGTTCATGGAGAAGACCAGCCATCTTCATTGAACAGCCTTCCCAGTTTCAGCTGAGCAAGTCATCAAGCTACAGATAATAATTTGAATAAAGATTCATGGTACAAACCTAGGAAGATACCATTTTATTGATGTAGCCTGAAATAATACAGATACTTTGGGGCCAATATCTAATTTGTTACCCGATTTTATTCAAGATAGGTATGAGAGAAAAAACAAAATATTGTCCCACATCTGATACATGTGACAATTTACTTGCTGGCCTAATAATAGTAGATCACTTTTGTATAATGCAATGAAATCTATAAAAATGTAAGACTCGCAGGTTGTGTTTTAAACCCTGTAGCATTGCCCTTCCTGGTTTGGCTCAGTGGATAGAGTGTTGGCCTGTGGACTGAAGGGTCCCAGGTTTGATGGGTTGCCAGCTAGATCCCCAGTAGGGGGCGTGGAGGAGGCAGCCAATCAATGATTCTCCCTCATCATTGATGTTTTATCTTTCTCTCCCTTCCTCTTTGAAATCAATAAAAAATATATTTTTTAAAGAATAAAATAAAATAAACCCTGCAGCAAAAAAAGAAAATAGTTAACTACTATCCCGAATTCTCAAATCACAATGGTTTATTTATTTTATCTTATTACTTATTCATTCTCTGTTATCCAGTAAAAGAACATTTAAAAACCTTTCAGTTTTACAAAGCTTTATTTGATTTTCTATTAGCTCCATAGATAAGCCAGCCATCAAAATAAAACATCAGGTTATTATTTTATATCTGAGAGACTACTAACTATACAGTTCTGTGAAACATATTCAACAGACAAGTGCTTTCTTTTATACTAACTCTTAATAAAATTGCCATTTCCTTTCTGAAACGGCCTTCAGGTTTCTCAAAATGGTTGCAATTTTAAGTCACAAATGCTTTATTTATATCTTTATAAAATTTTACAAAGACTAGGTAGTCATCAGATGCTGTGATATTCACAAAGGCACAACATATTATTCCTAAAATATAATATTCCTTACTCTCAGGTGGCATTTTTGTCTGACAAATTCATGCACTCAGTACCTGATCTAAGCTAAATCATATGATAATAATAACATCAGAATCATCTGCACCTTAAGGAGGCTGAAAGCAATTTGGTCTTCAGGATGCCTGACAGCTCTACAGCCATCCAGTCAGCATTAAGGATGCTGAGCCATTTTATTATTGGGTCCTCTTATCTTCTAAATCCATGTGAAGTAACTCACATCCAGGTCAGCTAATTCTCCTATAAAAAAAGTTACTTTCCTACATTAGAGTGTGGCTATGTGGAGAGGGTATTAATGATAGCACATGCTGAGCAATTTATAGTTGCATTCTGTTGTTTGGCTATTAAATGATGCTAACAGATCCACTCAGATAAATTAACTTTCCCAACTGGATTGCCTCACTCAGTGAGAACAACATAAGAAAAGCTTATTATAATAAACTTTTCATCAAATATATAAAGTATTATAATATTATCATTTTGTTTGTATAGTTAAAAAAAAATGAACAATGGTCAGGTTTATTTTGGCTTTTTTTCTTTTCACAGAAATACCCATTGTCCTGCATTCTAGCATACACTGGTGTATATCAGGGTAGAAAAATATTATGGTTTTATCCCAGGTTATATATATGTATATTGGTTAGTCCTCACCAGAAAATATTTTCCATTGATTTTTAGGGAGAGTGGAAGAGAGAGGGAAAGACAGAGAGAAATATTGATGTGAGAGAGACACATCAATTGGTTGCCCCCTGCATGAGGCCTGACTGGGGCCTGGGCCAGGGAGGAGCCCACAACCAAACTACATACCCTTGACTGGAATCAAACCTGGGACCCTTTGGTCCATAGGCAGACACTCTAGCCACTGAGCCAAACCTGCTAGGGCTCCCAGGTCATAGATTGATATAAAAAGATGCTGGGGATAGAAAATAACTGTGTCTGAGCTTGACCACTGCTTTCCTATAATGTGCCATACCAACATGGGCAATGACAATTAAGACATATAGAAAACCAGAATTTTACCAAATTTTATGGACCAGGTAAATCTCTCAGAACCCTTGAATCATCCTGGGCAAAGAACAGTAGCAGCCAACAAACATGACTGAGATTTTATTTCCTGGTAATGCTGAAAAATTGGGGGATCTAGTCAGACTTTTTTTTATTTGTTGATTATATAGAGAAGAAAGGAGGGTGGGAGAGAGAGAGACAGAGAGAGAGAGAGACATAAATTTGTTGTTCCACTTACATATGCATTTATTGGTTGCTTCTTGTAGGTGCCCTGACTGGGAATTTTCCACTTACATATGCATTTATTGGTTGCTTCTTGTAGACTGGGAATTGAACTCACAACCTTGGCATATCAGGATGATGCTCTAACCAACTGAGCTACCCAGGCAAGGCATCAGATTTTTTTAATTCTTTCTACATATTGTCATGTTATGGAACATATTCCTACCAGTTATCTAAATACTATATCTGCTGTCATTTCTTCTAGTACTAATGGTATTAGACCTCTAGATCTAATAAAGACGTCTTGTTTCAAATTGCTAAAATGCCTGTAAAATATTAAAATACTTTTACTTCTTTAGAATTTTTTAAATATGGACTCTAATTATATTTATATATAGCATATCTACAATAATAATAAAGGAATATGTGAATTGTCTGGGATGCCGTCATGAAAGGACCAATCAGGACGGGGGTGGGGCCATGGCGGAGAGCTCTTAGCACCCCTGCACCTGGGGTCTGAAGGGCGCAGAGAGGAAGGGAGAGCAGATAGTCTATCTCTATAGTCCTCTCTTCCTCTCTCTCTAGGGGGATCAGGCCAGGAGGGGAGTGCAGATAGGCAGTTAGGGGGATCTGACCAGGAGGGGAGAGCAAATAGGCAGTTAGGGGGATCAGGCCAGGAGGGGAGAGCAGATAGGCAGTTAGGAGGATCAGGCCGGCAGGGGAGAGCAGTTAGGGCCATCAGGCTGGCAGTTAAGCAGTTAGGGGCATCAAGCAGGCAGGCAGGTGAGCAGTTAGGAGCCAGTGGTTCCAGATTGCAAGAGGGATCCTGGATTGGAGAGGGTGCAGGCCAGGCTGAGGGATCCCCCCCTCCCATGCATGAATTTCATGCACTGGGCCTCTAGTATACATATAAAATTACATGTCATGTTACAATCAAGTATTCAAGATTCAATTATTTAGAATTGTGTTAGTATTTTCCTTTGGTGATTTCTAACATATTGGAAGTAATTTTGTTTAATGTTCATGTTTTCACATTGGAAAGAGATAAACCTGTGTTGGAAAGCTAGCTTGCTTATGACTTTTCTATTCATGCAATCTTGGGAAAGTTATGTACACTCTGTAACCCACAGGTTTCTTTATCAATTTTAGTATTTTTCAATAATAATCATAATAATCCCTATTCCATAGGGGTCTTGTAATTAATATATGAAATAACATGCAAAACACTTACCTTATTGGTTGTACTAGATGAATGTTATTGTATTAAAAGAGAAAGGAAGTAATTGCCCAACACTCACAATGATTTAAATTTTTAAAAAAATATTTGACTAGCCTGTCCAGTGTTGCTCAATGGTTAAGCATCAACCTATGAACCAAGAGGTCACTGGTTTGATTCCTAGTCAGGGCACATGCCAGGGTTGCGAACTCGATGCCCAATAAAGGGCCTGTAGGAGGCAGCTGATCAATGTTTCTCTCTCATCAATGTTTCTATCTCTATAGTCCTCTCTTCTTCTCTCTCTAAAAATTAATAAAAGCATGTTTAAAAATTTATATTTAGTCAAGTGTTCCCAGAATTATTTCATATATAAGGCATACAGAATTTAATGGTTTCTTTGTTCCTTGTCAAGTACAAACACTATTGTGAGGCTGCCCAGGTTCCATCCTCATAGGTATACCATGCCTCATTTCTTTCTGGCTTGGAGAGGGCAGGTTTCTTCTGTTCCTTCTTGACTTCTAGTTGAAGAGAATATCTCTGTGTTCTGTGTGAGAAGTCTCTGCTCTCTCTGCTTGATTCTCAGTGTCTCTCCTTCCACACATTCTAATATATTAATTAGGAATGGGCTAAGCCATGAGTAACAGAAACCCAAAATGACACTGGTTAAATAAAATATAAGTACAACCTCTCTCATGCGAAAGTCAGAAGTTGGCTGTCCAGGAGTGATAAGGGCGTATGTGCTACATCAAATCTTTCTATCATGTTATGCTGCCATACATGACCAACATGACCAAGATCGAGTCATGGTTGGAGATGGCTGCACTGGCCTCAGCCATTATGGCTACATTCTGAGTGTCAGGAAGACAGAAGAGGCAACGAAAATAGAGGCAAAGGGTGCATACAGACCTACTTGGAAGGAAAGTGCCCAAATCTAGCATGTGACACTCTTCTTAGATTAACAAAATTTATTCCCATGTTCACATCTCATTTGTAAAGAAGGCTAGGAAATAAAGTTATTTCTCTGGGCAGAAATACCTAGAATTAAAAGTGGAACTATTGTTGTGGCAGAAAGAAAAAGATATATTGGGGAGAATTAACAGTATCTGACATGGCCCACCACCACAAACCGCCTGACTTGGACAGGTAGGAAAGTATCTAAATCTTTCTCTAGGCGTTGGCTTCCGGAATATAAAAATGAGAAAGGTGTGCAGACTATTTCTACATTCTGTCCTTCTTCATATCTTTCCTGAGGCATTAAGCAGGAACATGTATCCTTCATTAAAGATAAAGAAGAAAATTCATGGGAAAATGAAGCTTAAATTAGCATTTGACGTATTAGGGAATTATATATGTAAAGTAGCTGACTTAACAAGTACTCAATAAGAGGTAGTTATTATACATTATACTGTTTAGTCTAGGGTATTATACAAAGGGTCAGAATATTTTTTTTAAATCCATTTAATAATGTTACATTACCTTCCTCAGATTCACCTCAGAATACTGCTACTATTATTTCATAGTTAAATTTAAAGGGGAAAAATAAATGAATATCTATATAACTCTACTTAAATTCACAAAATTCCTTTTTATAGGCATATCTACAAATCATCTATAAAACATTAGAATGTAACATTATTTTCGTTCATTTTATTTAGATATTAATACAATTCACATATGTCTTAATGTTAAGGACAACATAATGTAGTGAAAATATTCCTGGATTAGGAATCAAATTAATGACTGGAAGAAAATAATCATATTGCTTTTAGTTATTAGTTCTCTGACCCTGTGCAATTATTTTTTTTATCTTAAAATAAAAGCAACATGTAATTTAAAAAATGTACACAGAAGTACGCATTTTTAAAAGTTAATAATCTTCCCTCACCTGTCCTATTTTCATTGCTCGGAGGCAACTAATATTAATATCCTTATGTGTATCTATTCATTCTCTTCTTCATTGTTATACAAATATGTGCAAACTATATAATTAACATTGGTAGAAATTGTTATTTCTACTGGAAATAAAAAGAGATTGTATTTGCTTTTCTCATAAATAAAATTGTTTCTACTTTTCATAGATATGTATGTATACACATAAATATAAGGTGGTGCAAAAGTAGATTGACAGTTGTGAGTATGCAAAACAGTTTATTCTTGTGTTATTATTTATTAATTACTGCATATTTCCATATGAATAACTATAAACCTACTTTTGCACCACCCTGCATATCACAGTGGAGTCTCATTATTCATGGTAGTTATGCTCTATAAACTCACTCTGAACACTGCATAAGTGAATACTGAATCATTGTCCTCGGCAAAATACAGTGTTAGGTTCCTGAAAGCCTCTAGCCACAAAATTTTCATCAACCAATCAATATATCACCTTGTTTTATGTGTGTTTCTGTTTAAAGACACCTTATTAAATATATATTGGTAATTCATTAGTACTGAACTCTCAGACGCAGCACAGTAACTCATGCCTGAAAGAAGCCTACCTAACGCACATGCTTCCTTCATAAGTTATAGCTCAACCTCCCTGTACCAGGGAACATTACATAGAACTTGTGCACTACACCGGGGGGCCATTTTAAATAATAAAATGTAGGTCAAAAAAGCTAAAAATATGGCACTAAGTAAGTCACAGAACAGATAGTTGTTTATAGTATGAGAGTTTTAACAAGAAAGCAGGACTATCCTCTTATTCAATCTTAGCCAAAAAAAATAAGCACTGGGCAATTCAATTTTTACCACCCTGCACATTCACATGCCCACAAATGACTGTGAAACAGCCATGACTATTGATTTGGGTGTTACAATAAAAAAATGTATCAAGTAGGAGAATTTGCAAATACAGAGTCCATGAAAAATGAGAAGGCTCCATATTTATTGTTCTTCATAGTAGCTGCTCCATTTTACATTCCCATGTACTAGGGCAGTGGTCAGCAAACTGCGGCTCTCTTCTTTTTCTAATAATAGCCATCTTAACAGGTGAGGTGATATTTCATTGTAATGTGTATTTGCATTTACCTCATAATTAATGATATCAAGCATCTTTTAATGTACCTGTTGGTCATTTGTATATCTTCTTTGGAAAAAAACATCTTTTTGGGTCCTTTGCTCATCTGTTAATTGGGTTGTTTTTCTTTTTTTGCTATTGAGTTATATGAGTTCCTTATTTATTTTGGAAATTAATCTCATCAGGTAGACAGTTTGCAAAGATTTTTTCCCATTCCATAATGTTGCCTTTTCATTTTGTTGATTGTTTCCTCTTCTGTTCAGAAAGTTAATAGTATGATGTAGTCCAACTTGGCTACTTTTGCTTTTGTTGCTGTACTTTCACCGTTACATTTTTAAAAATCATTGCCAAAACCAATATCACAAAGTTTTTACCCTATGTTTAATTCTAGGAGTTTTACAATTACAAGTCTATGTTTAAGTCCTTAATTTATTTTGAGATGATTTTAGTATGTGGTGTAAGGGAGAGGTTCAATTCCCTTATTTTGAATGTGAATGTACAGTTTTCCCAGTACCATTTGTTGAAGAAACTACCTTTTTTCCATTGTGTCCTATTGGCACCCCTGTCAAAGAATGGTTGACAGTATATGCATGGGTTTATTTCTAGACTCTCTATTCTGGTCAATTGGTCTATAGGTGTATCTTTATCCAAGTATCATGCTGTTTTACTTATAACTTTATAACATATTTAAAATCAGAAAGTGTTATGACTCTAGCTTTGTTCTTTTCCCTAGTGAACTTTTGGCCTATTCTGGGTCTTTTGTGGTTCTATATGATTTTCAGAATTGTTTTTTCTATACTATAAAAATTGCCATGAGGGATTTTCAAGTGATAGCATTAAATCTATAGATTACTTTGGGTAGTATAAACAGTTTAACAATATTGAGTATTCCAATTCATAAACATGGGATACCTTTTCATTTTCATATTTCCTTATTTTGGAGATGTTTTACAGTTCTCAGTGAAATATTTCAACTTTTTTTGTTGAACTTATTCTACAGTATTTTATTTTTTGATGCTATTCTAAATAAGATTACTTAATTTCTTTTTAGATGCTTCAGTGGTAGTATATAGAAACTCAACTGATTTTTTTGGATTCATTTTGCAACCTGCAACTTTACTAAATTTATTTGTTCTTACAATTGTGTGTGTGTGTGTGCATTTGTGTGTGTGTGTGTGTGGAGTCTTTAGGGTATTCTTCATAAGGTCATATAATCTGTAAACAGAGATAACATTACTTCTTCCTGTTCAATGTGAAGGAATTTTATTTCTTTTTCTTGCTTAGTTGCTCAGCAAGGACAGCCAGTTCTATGTTGAATTAAAGTGGTAAGAATGAACATCCTTATTGTGTTTCTGATTTAGAGGGGAAAAAATGCTTTTAATTGTTTACTGTTGAGCATGATGCTAAGCTGTGGGCTTGTTATATATAATCTTTATTATTTTGAGGACTATTTGTTCTATACCTAGTTTGTTGTGAGTTTTTATTTGAATGGGGTTGAATTTTGTGAAATGCTTTTCTGCCTCTATTTCTATTGGGATAATCATGTGATTTATTGTTTACTTCATTCTGTTAATGTGATCTTGTACATTTATTGATTTGCATATCTTAAACTATCCTTGTATCCCAGAAACAAATCCCACTTGTCTTGATGTATGATCCTTTTCATGTGCTGTTGAGTTCAGTTTACTGGTATTTTGTTAAGGATTTTTGCACCTATATTCATCAGGGATATAAGCCTATGGATTTCATTTTTTATATTTTTCTTCAGAAGTCTTCCTCCTCTTTAGTTTTGGGATGAATTTGAAAAACATTGGTGTACATTTTTCTTTAAATGTTTGGAAGAATCCTTAATGAAGCCATCTGGTAGTACGCCTTTTTGTTTTGTTTTGTTTTGTTTTGTTTTCCTTACTCATTATTGGGTTGTTCAAATTTTAGATTACTTTATGATTCAATCCTGGTAGGTTATATGTGTATAGGAATTAATACCTTTTCTCTAAGTTATCTAATTTGTTGGTGTATAATTGTTTATAATAGAATCATGATACTTTTTATTTCTGTGGCATCTATTATCATGTCTCTTCTTTTATTTCTGATTTTTTTAGAGTATTCTCTATTTCTTAGTGTAGTTAAAGGTTTGTCAATTTTGTTTTCCCTTTCAAAAAAACTTGGTTTTTTTTAACATTTTCTATTTTTTCTGAATTTTTGTTTGTTTATACTCTAATTTTTATTATTTCCTCCTGCTGATGTTGGGTTTAATTTTTTTTCTAGTTTCTTGAGGTATAAAGTTAGGTTGTTTATTTGAGATCTTTTTTAACATAGGCATTTATCACTATAAACTTACCTTTAGTACTGATTTTGCTTCACTCTGTATGTTTTTGTATGTTGTTTCATTTTCATTTGTCTCAAGATATTCCCTGAATTTCCTTTTGATTTATTTTATGTCCAGTTGGTTAAGAATATATTTTTCTAATTTCCAATATTTTTATATTTCTAGTTTTCTTTTGGTATTGATTTCCAGTTTTATACCATTGGGGTGGGAAAAATATGAGTTATGATTTCCATCTTCATAAATTTGTTAAAAATAGTTTTGTGGCCTAAGTTGTGATCTATCCTAGAGACTATTCTATGTACACTTGAGAAGAATGTGTATTCTGCTGCTGGTGAGTGAAATTCTCTGTGTATGTTTGTTAGGTCCATTTGCTCTGTAGTGCTGTTCAAGTACTCTGTTTTCATATCACTTTTCTCTCTGGATGTTTTAGCTGTTGTTGATAGTTTGGTACTGAAGTCTCCTTCTACTATTGTATTGCTGTCTATTCATGAAAATTGATTAATATTTGCTATATATATTTAAGTGCTCTGATGTGGGTGTATATATAAATGTTTTATCTTCCTGATGAATTGATCCTTTTATGACTATATGCCCTTCTTTTTTCATTATAACAGGTTTTTTCAACTAAAGTTTATCTTATCTGATATAAGTATAACCACCTCTGCTCTTTTTCTGTCCCTTTACTTTCAGCCTGTGTCCTACTAAAATGAATCTCCTCTACATACCATTTATTATTTATTCAGCCACTCTATGTCTTTTGACTGGGGAGTTTAATTGATTTATGTTTAAAGCAGTTATTGATAGGAAAGGACTTACCATTGCCATTTTGTTAATTGCTTTTTGTCTCTTTTGTTGGGAAAGGGTTGTTATGTTTTGTTTTTTAAAAGTCAGGTTAAGCTAGAGTTAATGGCTGAAAAGGGCCCACTCTTGGGTCTGTGCCTCCCAAGTTTATGTTTTAGAACAGGGACTGACAAATCAAGGCCCACCAGCCAAACACAGCCTTCTGCTTGTTTTAGTGTAGCCCACCATTAGAGTGGCTTTTACACTTTTAAAGGTAAGGTGAAAAATCAAAAGAGTAAAATTTCCTAATATGTGAAAGTTCTATGAAATTTACATTTCAGGATACATAAAAGTTTTATTGCAACTTAACCACACCCACTGATTTACATATTGTCCAACTACTTCCATGCTATAATAGCATAACTGAGTAGTTGGACAGAGGCCCTACAGGATATAAAGCCTAAAATTTTACTATCTGGCTCTTTACAGAAGATCTGTTGACTTCTGCTATAGATCTTTGCTGACTGAGGAGAAAAGGGCAGGGTTCATAGACATTTAAAGACTGTGTAATATTTGGTGTGCGTAGATGCAGGCACACTTTCTTACCTCCGACCTCTGAGATTTCTGTATATAAATATACAGAGAATAAGAAGTCATATTCAAGTTCACATAATCTACATTTCTTATTTCAAAGTAAGAAGCATCCAAACCTGTACAGAATTTTTTAAGTGTTTATTTGAGCCAAACTGATGACATATGCCAGGGAGCAAGATCTCAAATACTCCAGAGAATAAAAATTTTGCTGCTTCTTTTATATATTTGAGATTAAGGAAGGGAAGTCAGGACCATTTCATGAAGGTGTGAGACAGTAAGGCTGGGACCAGATTACAAAATAGTTAACAAAATTATGTGCTTTCTTAAGGGTAGTTATGCATTCTAGGACTATTACTTCTGGCATCTCTAAAGCATGTTAACCTAGATGCACAAGGAACAATGGACAGGGATTGATTAAATCAAAGAAAACCTTTTACTAAAAAGTTATTTGCCTGGGGCATGACTATCCACCAGGAGCTGCCCAGTTAGGAAATTATGATCAGATCACTCTATGAGGTTACTTTCCATAGAAACCCTTTTTTTTTTCATCCACACTTATTATTAAAGTGTTTTATATTTTCACCATTAATCATTAGGAAAATGTAAGTCAAAACTACAGAGGCATCACCTCACACCTATTAGAATGGCTATGACTAAAAAGTCCGGAGATGATAAGTGTTTTGCCAAAGCTGAGCAATAGGAGGATGATCAAATTAGCCAGGATTTAACTTCCTCTCCAGCCTCAAGGTGAACAAAAAAAGGGCTTCCTGACAAGCAGGAATGCCAATTCTACTAGAAATTGGCCTGAAGCACTGCTGCAGGGAAGTTTCTCAAGAGAGAGTAGTTCAAATATTTTGCTAAAGCATTTTTACAAAAGTCAAAATAGTTGTGAATAAGGTGGTGTAGCCTATAGTCCTCTCTCAGAAGTAGTCTGCAAGGAGAGTCTGCCATCTGAACACTTTCTTCCAAATACGCGATATAATATTGTTAACTTTAGTCATCATGCTGTACTTACATCCTCAGAGTTTATTTATCTTATAGCTAGAATTTTGTGCCTTTTGGCCACCTTCCCATATTTTGCCCACTCCCCACCCCTACCTTTGTCAATCATTGATCTATGAGTCCATTTTTTTAGATTCCACATATAACTGAGATCATACAGTATTTGTCTTTCCCTAATTCCACTTACATAATGCCCTCAAGATCATCAATGTCAAAAATGGAAGAATTTCCTTATTTTTATGACTGATATTTCAACATATATATGTACTGCATTTTCTTTACTCATTCATTCTTTGATGGATACTTAGTCTGTTTTCATGTTTTGGCTATTGGAAACAATGCATCAAAAAACATGGTGGTACAGGTCTTTTAAGAGATAGTGATTTTGTTTTTTTTCAATATACACCCAGAAGTGGCATTGCTGAATCATATGGTAATTTGTTTTTAATTTTTTTGAAGAAGCTTCACACTGTTTTTTTTATAGTGGTTGCACCAATTTACATGCCCACCACCAGTGTACGAGGGTTCCTTTTTCTCCACATCCTCGCCAACACTTACCATCTCTGGACTTTTTAGTCATAGCCATTCTAATAGGTGTGAAGTGATGCCTCTGTAGTTTTGACTTACATTTTCCTAATGATTAATGGTGGTAACCATATTTTTATGTACCTATTGTTAATTTACATATTTTCTTTGGGAAAATGTCTACAGTATTCAGTTCCTCTGCCTATTTATTAATTGAATTGCTTGGGGGGAGGTGCTATTGAATTGTATGAGGTCTTTATGTATTTTATCTATTAACTCCTTATCAGGATTGTGGTTTGCAAATATTTTATCTCATTCCTACAAAGCCAGGAATTGTTGGGTGTAAGCTCCACATCTTTCCTTTTTATGGAGAAGATTCTGGGCGGTGTTCTTGTTCCCCTTTTTGCAGAGCTATGGGCCTTTTCCCAGAGCATGGAAATGTCAAGATGAAAGAGACATCTCCGATTGTGCCTCTTCTCTCAATCCCACAGAATCAACTGCTTGCTGAAAGTCATCACTCCCTTTCCCTGGGGAGTGCACTGAAATGCCAGGAAGCTGGGAGCGAGCTCCACTTCTTTTCTCTTTTGCTGAAGAAGTCTCAGGATCCTGCATCTTCTCTTAATCCTGCAGCACTGTGCTGCCTGCTGAGAGCCACCACCCCTTTTCTTTGTTCTTAGCTTCCCCCAGGCTTTCTAACTAGGCTGGTCAACTCAAAAGTCTGCGTGAGGTTATACAAAGGTAGATTTCTGGGGCAGCATCCCAAAAGTCAAGGGAAATCAGATGCATGCTTCACTCACTCTTTCTCCCAAGGTAGACATCTCTGGTCAACTGGATCTCTCTTGGCACTGAACTGTGCTGACTTGGGGGAGGCGGGGCTGCCATGGGTAAAGTGAAATGCTACTCTTCTTACCTGTTTCAAAGTGTTTTTTCTCTTGTCTCATCTTGGGTGTTGCAACTTCTTAACTGGTCTCTGGAATTCTTAGAAAGGTATTTTGGCTCACATATCAGTTTCTGTGTTGTTTATGTGAAGGGACAATGGCTGGGACTTTTTATTCTACCATAATATTGAGGTTACTTTTCAATATCTTATAATATACTAGAGGCCCGATGCATGAAATTTGTGCAAGAGTAGGCCTTTCTTTTCCCAGCTGCTGGCACCAGCTTCCCTCTGGCACCTGGGATCTAGGCTTCCCTCCCTGCCCTGGCTTGGTCCAGAAGGTCGTCCTGAAGGACATCAGTTTAATTAGCATATTATGCTTTTATTACTATAGATTAAAAATGGATGAATACAAAAAGCATATTTTTGGAAGAATACTGACAAATTTACAAATTAGAACAACAGCTTAGGGAAGGAAAGATGAAATAAAATGTAAAATAATCCTATATAATAAAAGGCTATTATGCAAATAGACTGAACAGTGGAATAACCAAACAACCGAACAACCAGTTGTTATGACATGCGCTGACCATCAGGGAGCGTGCGCGGAATATGACAGGTGTTGGCCATGGTGGGATGGTGCAGCAAGTGAGCGGGGGTGCCAGACCAAGGCAGGGCACCAGTTGCTGTCATGGGGGCGAGCTTCTGGTGGTTACTGAAAAATTTTGCTCCTGCACACCACGGTCCCACCCGGCGCTCGCACCCGCTGCCAGTGCCCAGCACCTGTCCTGATTGCTCGATGCCATCAGTGGGTGTGAGCGGCAGCTGCTGGCCCTGATCACCCCTGAGGGCTTCTCCACCTCCCCTTGTTCCTGAGGGGTGAACAGGACAGCAGCTGCCGCTTGCACCCACTGCTGGCGCTGGCCCCAATCGCTCTGCACCATCAGTGGGTGCAAGAGGGGCCAGCACTGTCAGTGCGTGGGAACAGTGGCAACGGGGGCAGGTCTGCCGACAGACCAGGGACCAGGGTTGCGGTGGGGAGGGGCCAAGTGGGGGCACAGAGGATGGGCTAAGACCCGTCCCTGTGCCTACTACAGCCTTGGGGCCCACAGTTCCTTTCAAGGTGCACAAATGTGTGCACTGGGCCCCTAGTATATAATAATAGCCCTGCAAATACCAATTTCTCATTCAACCTTAAGATATTTGGGTATTAGGGAAAAAAATCAGCCTATAAGAGCCCAGTAGTGATTTCCTCAGAGAAATTGAAGACTTAGTAAGGAAAATGTTTGTGGATACAGGTAAACATGTTTGTAATGGGGAATTTCTCAGGGTGCTGTGAAAAAGTTTGGGAAGAGAGGTAGAAAGTTGAGTTAAGAGAAAGGCATTATTGAGCATTTGAGGAGTACATGTAGCAATCAGTCTGATGCCTCCAAGAATTCACATGTTGGATAATGACCAAGGATAAAAAGAAGTTCAGAATGATGAATTTGTCCCTAATTGTCTCCTAAAGAAGATCCTAAATTAATAGGACTCAGCCCTAGGATGGAGTAAAGGACCAGTGGCTCTAATGTGGGGTCAGATATTTCTTTCCTCTTAGTCTGTGAGGAGGAGTGCAGCAGGGCCCAGCTAGGGAGCATGAGCTTTATGGTCTAAGAGTGTAGTATGGGAGATGGTTGTTTCATCTCCTTCAGAAGGTAGAATACTGTCACAACAGGATGCGGTCCCTGCATTGGCATGCCTCTGAAAGGAGTTTAGAGACAGAGAGGCAGTTTTAGGGAGGGGGGGTCCATAGGAGAGGAATGCATAGGTGATGGACAGAGACAGCTCCAAGTCACCAGATTGTTTATCTTACATACACAGAGGACAGAGGAATGTGACAAGATAAGGAGAAGAAGAAGAGGAGGGCACTGGGTGAGCCTTGAAACTTTGAAACTGATACCCTGTGAGGAATAAGGGGAGAGTGACCAATTAGAAAAGCATGGAGGGTATAAATTAAGAAAGGGTCCAATTAGAAAGTATCATGTTCAGACAAAGAAGCTAGCAGCATATATAAACCAGAAGACAAAGAGACTCAAGGACTGGTTTTTTTTTGCCCATTTTAGAGAGAGAGCAAGGTATTTTCCCCTTTGGGGACCCCTCTCCAAGGGGAGTTGTATCCGCTTGCAATAAACTCCTACATAGTTACTTAAGAAATAGTTTAGTCCGCAAATTTATTCTTCATACTTCATGAGATAAGAACCCACAATGAGAGAGTCCAGCTTGCCATTCTTTCCGCATATCACCTCCTCAAGTTGAAGCTCAGAGAAGACAGCATGATCAACACACCAATCCAAAATATAAGCCCCATGGGAAAAGACACCATATCTGCTATGTTCATCACTCTGTCCAAAGAACAAAGACATCAATTAATGCAGTAAGTAGTTACTGAACAACTGGAACCAGAAAGCCAACAAAAGAGATTAGTCAAATACATTATGATATACCTTTGCAATGGAATTTGATAAAATAAACGAAAATTATAATTTGGAAGTATAGTATTAATATGGAAAATACTTATGCTAGATTACAAACAGTATTATGGTATGATCTTATTTTGGTAAATGTTAAATATGCAAAGAAAAAAAGATGAGAACAACATTCCTTAAAATCTTAACTATAGTTATTTCTGGATGTTATAAGTGATCTTCTCTTTCGCTAATATAAATTTCTAAATATTTCAACAGTTAACATGGATAATGGTGAAACTTTGAAAGTACAAAAATGTAAATGGATTTTGAGAATTATTATCTGTACTGTGAATGAATTAGTTTTAAAAAACTCATCTGTACTAAGGATTTATATTTAGTTTAATTATACCAGTTAAGAAGGTATTAAATGGCTTAATAGTCTTCTAATTTGCATTTCTTTGCCATATGTTTATGTGGTTAACAGCTGCAAGCTCCTTGAGGGCAGTGATAATGTTTCTATAAGCATCCTGAGAACCTAGGTGTTCAATAAGTATCTGTTGAACTAAGTAACTATTTTATAATATGGTTATTTGCTATAATTTTCTTACTAAATGAACACTTTATATAGCACTGATTAATATTTTTATTTTATCTTAAAATGCTTCTGCATTTGTTTTAATTTAGTTACAATTTTTTCTTTATACAGAAGCTTGAAATTTTAGTATGATCTGCAGTTCTTTTCCATTTTGATATTTTCAATAACTTCTCTGCTTACAAAGTGACCATTCCACAGTTCCAGTACATAGTCGTTTTTTTCTCTTCTTTTAAACATAAAATTTTACATTTAAATTTTTATTATAGCATGTTTATTTTATTTCCACAAAAAACACGAAAAAGAAACTTCACTTTTATTTTTTTATTTACTCTTTTTCTAATCTTTTTTCATTGATTTTTAGAGACAGAAGAAAGGAGAAAGAGAGAGAGAGAGAGAGAGAGAGAGAGAGGTGTATCAGCTCCCAGCAGGGATCAAGCCCGCAACACAAGCTTGCCTGGACTGGGAATTGAACCAGCAACCTTTCAGTGCACAGGACTCCGCCCAACTAACTGAGCCACTCTGGTCAGGGCAATTTTTTTTATCATTTACTCTTAATACATAGGAGTTAAGATTTTCAACTCTCTTTTTTATATTTTGACTTATTTATGCTCTCAGATGCATTCTTTGAATTTTTTTGTCATTCTTGAAAATTTTTATTTATTTTAGAACAAAATCATGTTGATTCTTTCACTGAGATTATATAGAAAGTTGAGAACATCTGACATGTTTATAATTGTATTATCTTCATATTCAGAAATACAGTTTGCATCTTCATTTATTTCAGTATTCTCCGCATAAACCTTTGCAATTTTATGAATCATTTTCAGCTCTTATACTAATTCCTAAGTATTTAATGTTTGCTTTATTGTGAATTGGATCCCTTTTTTATTATTGTTCCCACATAGTTCTACTTTTTATCATTTCCTTTTTCCCATTTTCTTGACATGTTGCTTTATTCTTTTCTGAAATACTTTAGGTAGCTGCTTAGTTCATTGTTTTTCCCTTTTCTTCCATAAAACAGAGGTATTTTTGAATGATAAAACTTTTCCTAAGTGCTATTTTGGCAGAATTCCATATTTTTTAATATATTGTATTTATATTTTCATTGCATTTTCTTGTTATTACATACTGGATTCCTTCCCTAACTTAGGAACTTTTAAATAACACTGCTTTTTTTTAAGTTTGTGGGTTTCTTGGTTTTTTCTGTGTGTGTTTTTTTGCCTTTGGCTCATTTTAATTCCATTCTCAGTATTTATTTCTATTTTTAATGTCTTGTAGCCTAAAATGTAATCAGTAGAATATCAGCTTTTAAAAATTGGTTAGGTACATTTTCATTCCAGCCTGTGAGCCTTTTGAAAAGATCCTAGGACACTTGGAAAGGAAGTACATTTCCATAACCTGCTCCTATCTCCTCTCCAAACAACGGCTAAAGCTATTCTAAAATCATGCTGTTCAGATAAAAATTTTTAAGTAATTATGTGTCTTTTTGTTGTCAATCTAATTAGGAGAATGTTAATATGACAGTTTTACTTATCTATTTCTTGCTATTATTGACTAACTTACCTTGGCAGTCTTCTTCTGGCTAGCCAGTCACCTATAAATACAATATGTAACTATATGATTTATCATCCAAACGGAGAACATTTTGATAAAAAAGGATGCTACTAATAATTATATTGGATTAACAGGCTTGAAACAAGACTATTTGGGCAACTGGAAGATAAATTTACCCTTCCTGAGGGTAATCTAGCATGGTAACTCTAGCCACTAGGAGTCCAGGCAAGCCTGGGTTGTAGGCTTGATCCCTGGTGGGAGCTGATCTCTCTCTCTCTCTCTCTCTCTCTCTCTCTCTCTCTCTCTCTCTCCTTTCCTCTGTCTCCTATACTACTCATTCAAGAAAGCACCACCAATTGAATTAGACTGAGTGTGTATCTGTGACTTGAAACTGGAAAGACGCTAACAACATTTTATTGTCTGTAAGTCTTACCGTATAAAGAAGGTCCAGTGGTTATAGCTGTGTGTGTTCATGTGTGTTTGATATATGGAGGGGTTGTGGGTGATTTTTGTTTTCTTCTCTTGCTTTCTAAGTTAATTACAGTTACTTTTGAAGAGGAAAAAAAATAAGTTTTCAAAATAAGGAGGTGATTTAGTAAGTATGGATATTTGGAGCCATTCCAATCCTCAATTTTAATAAAGTGATGGTAAAAAAAAATTAGGAAAAGGATGGAATTATATTCAGAAAATAAAGTTATCAAGTTATTAGATGTGCAGCAGTTAGGCCTATACTTGCTTACTTTCTTCTTTGACAACATGAAGCCACTTTTCCGTGAGATTGTCATGATTATTACATGAGATAATGCTAGACCAGGGCCAGGCATGCCGTAGTGCTCAGGGCACTTGATATTCACTAAGGACGAGCAAGAGAGTATCAAAGAATACCACAGCATCAAGAAAAAATAAATAAAAAGTGGTATAAACATAGAAAAGCAATCCTCAAACTGGGCCTGCCTGCGTCGCTACATTAAGCCTTGGAACGCGGCAGGATTCTGTCTAGTCTGCAAACCTTTAGGACATGTTTAGGTTCAGAGAGAGGCCTTCCTTTCCTAAGTGCCTCACATTCCTCTCCCCCATTGCCAGGGCTACAGCCATCCTACAGTCTGCTCTGCCCCAAGCTGCCAGCCAGATGTTTGCCCCTTGAGATTTATTATTTACCGCAAAAGGGAAGCAAAATCCTGCTGATTGCAGAGATGTAACATTTTTTTCTAAACAATATAGAAAGTGTTGCTGCATGTGGCATGTATTATTTTCTTTATTTTTTGCTACAAACCAATGAAACAATGTTGGCACAGAAAATACACTGGAAAATATTAATGCAAAAAAAAAGAAGTATCTGGTAAATGTACAGAGTTTGAGAATAAGGGATACAATAATAAAGAGGAAATTGAGGTGGCTATTAACATCAATTTGTGGTATTCTACTTACATTTTATTTTCAAGTATTATGCTATTAATGCTAGCTAGCACTTTAGCTATTGGCCATTAAAGCATGTTACAAAGGTAGCCTTTGTTTTTCTTAAATTTCCTAGACTGAACAGCTCAGATCTTTTCCATATCAATATTTTTGACAAGTGGCAGAATGCCTGGCCCATAGTAAGTGCTTAATACATGTTTGTTATATAAAAATAGGAGAAAATAAACACACTGTACAGAACCAATTTGCAAAACGTGATGTAATCTATAAAACAATCAAAAGTATTTAATATGCTTTTGGGAAAAAGGAAGCAGTCAATAATGAAAGTTGGCTGAAAGGGTAAATATTTAGTAAACTAAATTTATTGTTGTCCTCACTGTCTCTAAACTACTTGCTCTTAAGTCTAATATTTGACTGTAAATCTCCTAACTTGGGCCTTTCATTTTCTTTTCCGTTTAATTAGAATTTCACACTAGGGGTTGAAGGCAATTCATTAACAACAGCAAAAGAAACCATCAAAAATTACTACCATGGGAAGTTATGTTTAGGACTAGAGGCCTGGTACATGAAATTCATGCAGGGGTGTGGGGTGGTCCCCTCAGCCCAGCCTGCACCCTCTCACAATCCTGGACCGCCGGCTCCTAATCGCTTGCCTGCCTGCCTGGTCACCCCTAACTGCCCCCCCTTCTGGCCTGATTGCCCCTCATTGCCTCTGTGTGCCAGCCTGATTGCCCCCAACTTCCCTCTCCCTGCCGGCCTGGTCACCCCCAACTGTCCCCCTCTGCCGGCCTGGTTGCCCTTAACTGCCCCGCCCCTCACTGGCCTGGTCACCACCAATTGCCCCCCCACCGGCCTAGTTGCCCCTCACTGTCTCCCCTGCCAACCTAATCATCCCCAACTGCCCCCTCGCTGGCCTGGTCACCCCCAACTGCCCCCCCTTCCAGCCTGGTCACCCCCAACTGCCCCCCCCTGAGAGCCTGGTCACCCCTAAAAGCCCCCCGCTGGCCTGGTCACCCCACACAGCCTGCTGTTCAGTTGTTTGGTCATCCCTCACTAACCCCCTGCTGGCCTGGTCGTAGGCATCCATCTTCTGAGGGCATGAGGGTTAATTTGCATATTACCTCTTTATTATATAGGATGCTGCTGTAGGCTCAAATTCCTTCTGCTAGCTATTAAACCTTACATACATCAACTCCCCTTATTAGCTAACTGGGATCAGCATCTATCATTTAACCAAAATGACAAAGAATGTGCCTTGTGCCAAAACTGTGCTGGTCATTTGGACAAAAGAATAACTAAGCTGTGATCTTACATTTCTGATTTGTCTTTGCATGATTAGGCTTAATTGTTTGGTTCAGGACTACTACTTCAATAGCTGGTTCTTGTAGTATTTACAGTAATACTAGCTTCTATAACCAATAAACTGTATCTTTGGTGGCTTAATTCAGTAGAAGTGTGTTTCCTCACATAATGTTTAAAATTTCTGTTTTTAATCAGTGAGTGGTTCCAGTCATGTATTCAGGTAACAATGTTCCTTTCCTCTTGAGATCTGTAGTATTCAACATGGGCCTTCCCAACCAATCTTGAGTTTGTCTCCACCCTATCTAGCCCAAAGTGAAATGAACGTGAAGGATTGTGCATAGGAATTTTTTGTGTCCACCTGAATGTGGTTCATATAACTTCTATTCACATTACTTTGTCTAGAAATCAGTTTCATGTCCACATCCACCTGTAAAAAATGCTTGCAAACTTGATCTAACCATGTGGCCAGGAAGAGAAAATGAGTTGAGGAAATAATTTTCCTGTCTGTCATTCCTGTCCATTCTGTATACTGCAACTTCAAACAAGAGGCAATACTCCCCTTATCCTGCCTAGATATCTGAGATGCCCATCAGCCATGTCTGCCCCGACCTCATCTGTCACTGTGCCAAAATAAGACAACCTTCCTTTAGTGTTTCTTAATATTTTCTCATAAAAACTATGCTTATGTAATAGACCCTAAAATAACTCCCCAAAATCCTTACCTGCTATGCACACCCTATGTAATTCTTCCAGGAATAAGTTATAAAAAGACTGATCTCTTTGGGCACTAATTTGCTCTCATGCTTTGAGGGAAGTCAATGGCTGTGCTGTGAGCTGCCTCATGGAGAGACCATGAGTCAAGGAACTAAGGGAGGCCTCTGGCCAACTGTCAATGAAGAATTTAGAGTCTCATCTAACAACTGGCGAGGAACTGAATTTTGTCAACAATCACGTGAATGAGCCTGGAAGTTGATCCACCAAGAGTTAGGCCTTCAGATGAGATCACAGCCCCAGCTGACACCTTTACAGACACCTCCTGAAAAGCTTGAGCCAGAGGCACCCAGATTCCTTATCCACGGGAACTAAAATGTTTACTGATTTAAGAAATTAAGATTTGGGATAATTTGTTACACGGTAATAAAAAAGTAAACTGTGACTTATTTTCTCCACTCCCCTTCCTTACCAAATATCCATATTCATGTGCCTGCAGGATTCTGTTTTAACACAGCACCCTCATACATGATCTGAAAATGCCATGCATACATGTTTTATACACATGTGCATTTTTATTAAATTTATGCATGTATATAATTCTGGAATATCCAAATTTATGCAAATTAAATTTAAATAAAGATAACTGTTTTACTGTATAAATTGGCTTCGTTTGTCTTTTGTAAAACAAAAAACTTCATGATTATGTTTTATCTAATATTTGGTGGTAAAAAAATATGGTCATTGTATGATATATTAACTTTTAAGCATAAAATACTTATATGAGGGATATATTGCATAGTTTTGGTTTAGATCAAAATGAAGGCATAGACAATACATAACCAAACCCTTGAGGGCAACAATCTTAATATACTCATTACTGTGTTGCTGAAAACATTTACCACAAATCATTGCATATTGGACCATAATAAAAGTAAGTGCTTTAAGGTAAATTTTAACCCAGATTCTAATAAATACCTAATGTGAAAAGAAGAAAAATGTTAGAGACTCACATTTTTATCTGCAAAATATAATAGTCAGTGTTGATTCTTCTATCTCCTTAAGGGTGCTGCGAGAAATAATGTAATAAAATGTTGAGAACAAAACTTTGGAACAATGTCTTCAGGAATTTTTTTTTTTAATTTAAATTTCTGGGGAGTTTGCAGGTAGAAATTGCCTAAAAGGTGGCCTTATACTATTGAAAGCACATGGGCTTTGAAATCAGGATATTTTGTATCCCAGCTCTGGCATTTATTGATGATCTCCAGTATGTCTTGGAACTGGTTTCCTTGTCTGTAAAATAATAATCATAACATATTAAAGTAGCTCAAAGGGATGTTATGAAGAGCCAATGAATTCGTGTACATGCCATCACTTTATAAACTATAAACATCAACAAAACAACAAGAAAACCCACTGCATGGGAGAACATATATGCCAATGTCATCTCTGATAAGAGTTTAATCTCCAAAATTTACAGAGAACTCTTACAACTTAATAAAAGGAAGATAAACAATCCAATAAAAAAAAATGGGCATAGGACCTAAATAGACACTTTTCGAAAGAAGACATACAGAAGGCCAAGAGACATATGAAAACGTGCTCAAAGTCACTAATCATCCAAGAGATGCAAATCAATACAACAATGAGGTAGCATCTCACACCTGTCAGAATGGCTATCATCAACAAATCAACAAATGACAAGTGCTGGAGAGGATGTGGAGAAAAAGGAACCCTCGTGTACTGCCGGTGGGAATGCAGACTGGTGCAGCCACTGTGGAAACAGTATGGAGTTTCCTCAAAAAACTAAAAATGGAACTCCCATTTGACCCAGTAATCCCACTTCTAGGAATATATCCCAAAAAATCAGAAACACCAATAAGAAAGGATATATGCACCCCTAT
>NW_005354508.1:428844-439418 GCF_000412655.1 Myotis brandtii | reverse complement strand
TGGTAACAGATCAACCAAAGGACTTGTATGCATGCATATAAGCACCACCAATGGACACAGACACTAGGTGGGTGAGGGGAGGGCATGTGCTGGGGTGTGGGAGTGGCTGGGGAGAGGTCAATGACAGAAAAAGAAGACATATGTAATATTTTAATCAATAAATAATTAAATAATCATAATAATATGGTAATAGCTTTGCACAGTCCTGGGCAGGGGTACTTGAAATATCATGGGGACCACTCTGTAAAGTATATGATTGTCTAACTACTATGTTGTACATCTGAAACTAATACAGAATAATATTGAATGTGAACTATAATGGAAAAAAAGATGTAAAATTGTATATGTTTTTCATCACAATAAAAAAATAAAAAAACAAAACACTATACAAGTATCAGTTGTAACAATTATCAATAAACACAAGTATACATATACAGGCTATGTAAGCTCATATTTTTATATCATTTCACTTTTACAATTAATAATAATTATGCTTCTGTGGGCCAGATATCATCTTAAAAACTTTACATGTATTAATTTTAGAGTTAAGGAAAATGAGGATAAGAGATGTTAAATAACTACTGAAAGCTACACAGCTTGTAATTATTATCAGAGCCTAGATTTGAACCCTTAAATTAAGCTCTAGAGCAGCCGTGGGCAAACTATGGCCCGCGGGCTGGATCCGGCCCGTTTGAACTGAATAAAACTAAAAAAAAAAAAAGACCGTACCCTTTTATGTAATGATGTTTACTTTGAATTTATATTAGTTCACACAAACACTCCATCCATGCTTTTGTTCCGGCCCTCCGGTCCAGTTTAAGAACCCATTGTGGCCCTCGAGTCAAAAAGTTTGCCCACCCCTGCTCTAGAGTCTGCTCTTAATGATTGTGCAATATTTCTAATAAATCTCATTATATTTGCAAGGATGTGTTCATATACCACAATTTTTAAAAACTAAAGTCCAGCCCTAACTGGTCTGGCTCAGTGGATAGAGAGTCGGCTTGTGGACTGAATGGTCCCAGGTTTGATTACGGTTAAGGGCATGTATCTTGGTTGTGGGCACATCCCCAGTGCGGGGTGTGAAGGAGGCAACTGATCAGTGTTTCTCTCTCATCGATGTTTCTAACTCTCTATCCTTCTCCCTTCCTCTCTGTAAAAAATCAATAAAATATATTTTTTAAAAAAAACCAAACTAAAGTCCATACTTTATTCAGATTATCTGAGTTTTTCCCTAGTGTCATTTTCCTCTTCCAAGATACCACATTACATTTAGTAATCATCTCTCCTTGGGTTTCTCTTGGCTACGACAGTTTCTCAGCTTTTCCATGTTTTTAATGATCTTGATAGCTTTGAATATTACTCCTCAGGAATTTTGTAGAATGTCTGGTGTTTTCCTCATGATTAGACAGGGATAATGTGTTTTGGGAGAAAGATCATAGTGGTAAGTTGACATTCTTATCACATCATATCAAGGGTGCATACTATCAATATGACTTATTACTGTTGATATTAACTTGATTATCTGACTTGAGATAGTATTATCAGGTTTCTCCACTATAAAGTCACCTTTTCTCAAACTTTTCAAATTCACTGGGAGAAAGTCATTATGCATAGTACATTCTTAAGGAGTGGCCAAATATTCTTTAACTCTTTAAAAGTGAAGTATCTACATAAATTGTTTGAAATTCTTCTGCATTTTTCTATTCTCTCAAATTTATTTATTCATTCAATCATTTATTTAGCCAATATAGAACTTATAGATTTTTAATTATTTTTTAAAAACTTTACTGTTGATAGCATTACAGATGTCCCCTGTTTTTCCCCCATTAACCCCCTCCACCTGGTTCCCACCCCACCCCAGGCCTTCACTCTATTGTCTGTGTCCATAGATAGTGCATATCTATATTATAAAAGCCTAAGTGACCATTATGGTGGAATGACCAGAACAACCGGTTGCTATGGTGTGCACTGACCACCAGGAGGCAGACGCTCAACTCAGGAGCTGCCCCCTGGTGGTCAGTGTGCTCCCACAGGGCTCAAGGTTGGCAAGCGTAGTGGCAGTGGTGGGAGCCTTTCTTGTCTCTGTGGCAGCACTAAAGAGCAGCAAGCCAAGGGGTAAGGAGCAGTGAGCAGGCAGGCAGTAAGGAGAGAGGGTTCCCAGACTGCAAATGGGTGCAGGCTGGACTGAGGGACTACCCCCGCTTTCCAGAGCAGAATTTCATGCACCAGGCCTCTAGTATGCATATAGGATCTTTGGTTATTCTCTTCCTGTCCCCGCCCCCCACCCCGCCCCCTTTGTCAGTCTGTTCCATGTTTCTATACCTCTGGTTCTATTTTATTCATCAATTTATTTTGTTTGTTTATTTTTATTTTTAGATATAATTGTTGATAGATATGTATTTATTGCCATTTTATTGTTCATATTTTTTATTTCTTCTTCTTGTTCTTCCTCTTCCTCCTCCTCCATCCTTTTCCTCCTCCTCCTCCACTTCCTTCTCTTCCTCCTCTTTCTTCTCCTCCTTTTCTTAAAGGATACCCTTCAACATTTCATGTAATACTGGTTTGGTGATGATGAACTCCTTTAGCTTTTTCTTATATGTGAAGCTCTTTATCTGACCTTCAATTCTAAATGATAATTTTTCTGAGTAGTCACCACCAAGAAGGCCCCAGAGTCAGTGCACCAGTGGATAGCTTCAGACCATACCAGATTACAACTCTACACATCCACAAGCTACACACTCAAGGGACAGACTCAGTGAGCACCAAGGCCCCATTGAAGTAGGACTTGTAGATATTTATTTTAACTTTGGGTTATAACCCAGTACTACTTTATTTTGTTGCTCAAATAGTTCTAGCTTTGGTCATTGGGAGCTTTCAGTTGTTTTGTGTCCCTTTGATATACCCCATCATTGTGTAGTTTGTTTATTTTTATTTGTTTTATTTATTTATTTATTTATTTACTTATTTATTTATTTTCACTTCCTGGCACAATGGTAATATCTCATGTAAGTCTCTATTTTAAATACTGGCATTTCCTAGAAAGGAGGTAGGAAACATGTACCTCCTATAGCTCCTTCCATCTTTATCTGCAAGCTTCTCTCGGGGCCTGTACAAGTACAGTTCCTTCAATAGTTACCTTCTTTATGGCAATTGTTTGGGGTCATAATCTCCTTTAAGAATCTGACTTAAAACAAAGAATTCTGTGAAACCCCTCTTCCCCCAAAAAAGTACATATAAGTACTTGTCAATTAAATTTGCACACGATCTTTTGGCTCCACAAACCACCTGAAGCTAACACGTGTAGCTTGCTTTAGAACTGTTCCCTCAGTACTCAGAGAAAACATGCAGGCATCTATTCTGGAGAAACATTTTGCAATTCCAGAAGTAGAGGAACATAATCAGTCCCTTAAAATTGTAGAATTTTAAGGCTAAGAATACTGAAAGCTTATGCTAGTACATTCCTATAGATAAGAAAGGGAGGCTTGCAGAAATAAGTTGCCCTGCCTTAGGACACTCTGTTCCCACATGGCCAGCCTTGGTCTCACTTCTTAGTCCAAGTCCACTGCTAATTCCACTGCATTTTAGAATGATTTGATCTTGCTTATGTGAATGTAAGGTAACATAGCTTTATCTCTTTGTTCTTTTCCAAACTGCTGAATGAAAAACTCCTTCTGACACCTTATTATTTACAGATAACTTTTTTTCTAATTCACTCCAAGCAGGAAACGAAAGGAAGAAATAAGTCACCACCCTTCAAAAGACAGAAGGCCCCATTCTCATGATCTGCTGATCTCGGATATTTTCAGTCCCTTGTCCCTTAGTCTCACTCTCCCCCAACAATATATGAAGTTTCCTTTTTCACAGAAGTTCAAAGAGTTGGGACAGCTAAGAAGGAACTAAAGGTTTAGCTATATATGCCAGGTCCCTTGAAACATATGCTGTGCAGATGTTTCTTTCCTGCAGCGACTGTGTCAAGCAGCAAGGACGGACCGGCTTCCAGCAAGAAGGAACTAAAGGTTTGAGCATATCTTCTCTGGGATGCACTTAAGAAAATAATCTTTATTTTTCTTTTCATACTCATGCCTCACCTAGTTTTCACTGTGAAGATAAACTCTGGTCTAGGATTTGAACACTTGCATTGCTATGCCTGGATCGAGAATTAGAGAAGCCAGGCTGGCTGTCCTAGGATTGGGAGAAAAGTGATGTATAATGTGAAACATCCCCAGCCTCTCCCTTGAACTGTCCTGTTATCTCAAATCTAAAATATCCTTCAAAGAATGTAATTAACCAGCAAGACTACTTTGAAGGAACTGTTCTTCAAAGGGTAGTTCCACCCAAAACAGTTTTATAAGGAAGCTCTTCTGTGCAGTCTTCAGCTAACAGATCAGAGCTGTAAATGGTCATGTACTTGAATGCACAGAACAATGTGGACCTGCTGTAGGCGGTGGGAACAGCACCGGGTGTCTGACCAGCAGGATCAGACCAAACCTGGATTTAGCAACTGCAGTATTTGAGTTCTGGCTAAGAAAACAATTCAGAGCCAAGACCCAAACTCGCTAAAGAAAATTTATTTGAGCAAGCAACAAGAAAGTACACTCAAAGAGAAATTTTGAGCCAGAGGCTCAAAGAGCTTCCCTGGGGAGTGGGTTAGGATCCCTTTTAAGGCCTTGGAGGGGAATTAACAGCTTTCTTTTTCAAACTGACCTATCATGACCTGTCCTTCTCCAAACTGACCTATCAGGGCCTGTCCTGTCATCTACTGTCCTTACATAGAAGTTACATGGGGCTTTCCTCCAGCTCCCCCCACCCCACCTTGTTCTCCTCTGTGGGAGTCTGCCACATGACTAACCACATGCCAGAGGAGAAAAGGTCAGGAGAATCCAACCTGCATGATCGGAGGCATTCTAAGGTGGAGAGAGGTCCTAGGGCGAAGGTCTTGAATATCCTCAAAATTTGCTCTATCAGTTCTTTGTCATTACTAGGTGTGCAGGGTGTTCTGCCCTGGTGACCTTCTGTATCTGGCCCATTTCCTTGTCCTGCTCATGTCTGTCTAACTGCCTACAATAGACCAATTCTATTCTATTCTTCAGTGAGGTTGATCTGTATATAGCAGTAGAGAAACATCGGATAATAACATGAATATATCACATGTTCAGAGTCAGAAATTTTATCAGAAATAAGAATGTGGAATTGCCAGCTCTCTATTACTAAATGCAACTCACCAATGTCTGTGGATACCAGTCAGGATCATCTATCAACCACAGCTCTCATTTCTACCCTCCAGTTAATTAACTTGGGCTTCCAATGATCAGTGATCTACAGACATTGAAGGACATAAGTGCTACCTCACTGACTGAGAATGAAAATAGCAAGTATGAGGATCATGTCACAAATACAGATTCAACACAACTGATCTCCATCTCTCTCACTTTATTTCAAATTGAAACATGTAAGAAAAAGATCCTGCCTTAGAGGAGTAGAAACAAAAATTAAACTAACACAGTCTTATGGGGTTATTCGTTCCTTTAAATTGAAACATGTAAGAAAAAGATCCTGCCTTAGAGGAGAAGAAACAAAAATTAAAATAAGACAAGTCTTATGGGATTATTTGTTCCTTTAAGACAGTGGTCGGCAAACTCATTAGTCAACAGAGCCAAATATCAACAGTACAACTATTGAAATTTCTTTTGAGAGCCAAATTTTTTAAACTTAAACTATATAGTAGGTACATTGTTATTAACTTAATTAGGATATTCCTAAGGCTTCAGAAGAGCCACACTCAAGGGGCTAAAGAGCCGCATGTGGCTTGCGAGCCGCAGTTTGCCGACCACGGCTTTAAGAGATTAAATAATGAAACAGTTAGTATGTTCACTGCAATGCCTAACACTTCTTATCAGATAAGGATTACTCCAAGAAGTCACCTAAACCCAGAAAACAGATCATTTAGCTCCTCAAACCAGGTTTACTTAAGTAAAAATTTGAGATGGTCATCTTAAGAAATGTTTCAAAGAAAAATATGCATGTCAGGTTGCCTTTCTAGATTGTTATTAGCAAATACTAAGTTGAACTACGATGAAAAGGAGAGACAATGTTCAATAGTCATGTAATCCATAAAGTCAACTAAAATATCTGAGGTTCTGACACCTTCCAGCAAACAAATCAAGTTCAAGGTCTATACAGTGGGGCCTTGACTTATGAGTTTAATTCGTTCCGTGATGGAGCTTGTAACTCAAATTACTCGTATGTCAAATCAAAAAGTCACCTAAACCCAGAAAACAGATCATTTAGCTCCTCAAACCAGGTTTACTTAAGTAAAAATTTGAGATGGTCACCTTAAGAAATGTTTCAAAGAAAAATATGCATGTCAGGTTGCCTTTCTAGATGGTTATTAGCAAATACTAAGTTGAACTACGATGAAAAGGAGAGACAATGTTCAATAGTCATGTAATCCATAAAGTCAACTAAAATATCTGAGGTTCTGACACCTTCCAGCAAACAAATCAAGTTCAAGGTCTATATAAGAAGCTGGCATATTGACCTGTTAAAACCTCACAGAGTGCTCCACCTAAGAATTAGCTGCATCAGAATGATATTGGAGTGGGGGAGGTTGGAGGGAGGGAGTGTACCTAATTGACACTCCTGAATCTACTGCAGATCAACTAGATCTAAATCTGAATCTTCAGGGGTGTGGTCTCCCCAAGTGCTTCTTCTACACCCAAAAGGTGAAAAGTCCCTGCCTAAAAAACAACAGAATGTAGAGGAAATGTCTTTTTAACTGATAGTGTGCATTCTTTGACAAAATTGATTTTGAATTTATCATATGGTATAGTTCAATTTGATCACACACAATACATCATAAATTTTTAAAAACAAAATGATTTTTATTAACACAAGCAACCACTGGGACAATTGAGGAGTTTTATATCTGGAAACTCTAGATATTCATGGAAAACAGGCAGTTATACTCTTGGCAAAATGCTCAGTTAAGTTTTTCTTAAATTTATAAGGGCCCATCTACCTAAAATATAGGAAAGTTTTACAGTAGGTTGTACAACTTCCTCTTAATTACATTTCTATGCCTCTTTCCAGAAACATCCTTAAATGCACATCAGCTTAGGGTTGGAGCCTTGTTGATACTGCAATCTCAAATGTGGCTAAAAATTATTTCACAAGTGGACTTCGCAGTTTTCCAGTTTTCAAAGGACATTGCTATGCCATGCACCCTAGTCCACCGATGTGTGAAAACTGCCCGTTAGCATTTGGATCCATGCAACACACTAAATCGTTATCAAGCAGTGAGTGGAAGTAAAAGAAGTTGTAAAAGTCTAAACAGATCTTGTTAAAATCGTCACTAGGTTCTGAATCTCATAGAAGCAAAATAGTATGTGCTCCACAAACCACTGCTTGCAAGGGTGAGCAGCAGCCTCAGACAGAGCCAGTGCCAAAAGTCACTGGCCCAATCTGTGCCTGGGTTCCAGGAGGGTGCGGGTCACCAAGGTGAGGCAGTATGCCTGCTCTTTGCATCTTAAGTAGGCAAAAGGAATATATTTTATGGGCTTTTAAACTTTATTTGACGATTACCATAAAGTGAGAATTTCATATTGTAACACCTCTAAATAGTAAACTTTAATACAGCCTGTTATGCATTGCAAAGGCTTTGATGAAACGGTGTTGTCTGAATTTCTCCTGCAGCGTTGAAAGTGTCAGACTTAAAGTTAAAATTCCTCATTTCAAAATTAAGAATTATTTTGCAATGAGCAAAGCCCTCCTCGATAAAGTGTATTTACATTGATCCTGTCAGCATATTTTCCAAGTTTTTAAGTACATATTGATTTTAATAACTATTATATTTTAATACACCACCCATTCAGGAATTTCAAGGCAGATTTGATTTACTGCAGCTTCGGGGATGAAACATCCCTGATCCAGTATAAAATGAGTAGTCAGTGTGACCCAAGAGATTCAGTACAACATATATTTGTTTTGTTAGCACCTTAACTGGTCTATAGAAACAATGAATGGGTTTGGTAATCAAGTAGTGTTACAGCTCATTAGAGAGACCTCACTGAGAAGCACCCTAGGTAAACAGGAATGTCACATGCCTGCCATCTATTAACTACAGTCCTTTTTTTAGCTGCTACTTAGGAGACTATACTTCCAATTTGCTTAATTGTTGCAGAACGAGACAGCTGAAAAGTGTGCAAAGAGGGTTTTCTTTTTAAATCCTTGATAACACATGAAGTAAGCTAATTCCCTCTTGAATGAATAAATCAAAATTTTAAAGATGCTGAATGGCGCCAAAGCCATCCTCAAGAGAAATTTAACTGTGAGAAATGGGATGAAGTCAGAGAGAAAAAGAGAACAGTGCAAACAACTCCACGTTGGGCAGATAAGGGGTTGGGCTAGCAGGGGTTAGGGCAGCTCAGATCTCATGAAATCATCTAATGGAATAAAAAGCTTAAAGAATTAAAACAAAGATGGAAGACCTTAATTGAAAACTTGATCAATTAGCAGAGAGGCCATAAGATGGAAGCAGTAGAGCGTGAAATTTGATTAGAGAGGACCATACGCCCCACTTCATTTCCAGGGATGTGGTGAAACTGATGACCTTGGAAAGCGATGTTTGGCAATAGGAAATTGCTGGGATAGTGCTTAATACATGGTTCTGATGGGAAGTTTTGTGCATAAGAAAGCTTTACATCACGATTCCCATTCATATTCAAAGGAAAAAATACAGAGAGGTAAATTTGGATAATTGACATATAATCCAAATTTATGAGACTCTATCATGGCAGATGGGATGCAAAAAAAAAGATTTCATTTCATAAATGTGAAGAACTGAGCTGACCGTGGATTGCTGACTAGTCGAATTCTCTCCGATTTTGGCCCTATTTTCGTGCATTCTTTAATGGCAGAACGAAACCGGTCCAAATAACAGGACTGAGCCCAGTCAGGAAAAAAAAAACCCTCCAAGAAATGCTTTTGTAATAATTTTCACTTAATTTTCTCAGAAGAATATGGTGAGGAAGGAGAAGTAGAGCAAAACTAGAATATTATTTTATCTCTGCTACAAGTTAGTCTGTGTGCTATCGATTCTCAAGAGTAGAAATAAAATAGGCCTGCAAATCTTTATGCATTCAGATATGAAGTACTAATATTGGCAAGGAACATATATAAATTTCTGTAGGGTTTTCTTTTCTCAGCTAATTAGAGGTAAATATCCCTGTCCCTTTTCATTACTTGTCTCTTCACCTCATTTCATTTCTAATTTCATCTTGTCTTCCTCCCATAAAGTGTTCTCCCTCCACCTCCCCTCCTGCTTGTACCTGAAGATGAGGGAGGTTTTGCTACTGCCTTCTGCATAGATGTAAATGGTCTCTTATCATTGGGAAAGAAATGACACAAGAGATTTGGGGTGGGGGGACATTATATCTATAAAAATAACGATCTTCGAGGAGGCAGCAGAGAATTGTTCCTTTAAAACTATGAAGTGCTGTAAGAAATCTGTTCCTTGCAAAGGTAAAGATGTTCAACATTGATGGCAAATAGACATACTTTCCCTTCTGGTCCACAGAGAAGACAGAGCTTAAACATATTCACTCAGATTCTTTACTCTGGAAGAGCACCTCCTTGCTTTCCACCCACACCTTCACACTCACTAGTTGCTATGGATGTGGCAGTGACTCATGGCTGTCACTGAGGAGGCAATCACTTTGCCAGCTAATATTGAAATATATGTGCAGGCTCAGATGTATATACTCTGCTCTTGAACTCACTACTGTCTCCAAAAGAAAATTGTGTGTCTTCTCCTTTCCCCTCTCATTTTCACAGCCCTCCCTTCCATCTCTCCTGTGATTCCTTCCATAGCTCACTGTTTTCCCATAATTTTGCCTGTATAAAAATATTAAAGCAAGAGGATTGAGCAGCCCGCACTACCCAGTTTACACCCTGCCTCTGAATACGATGCTAAGTACTGGATTCGAATACTGAGTGAGCAGCCTCAAATTTAACAGCTCATATTTTTCTGCATAATGAGGACACAGTCCAAAAATCTGCAGGTCTCACAAGTAAATTCAATTTTACTTTGGAATCTCCAGGAGACATACCTGCTTAGCCATCATGCTAGAGATAAATGTGTGCTTTTAAATTGGGTAATAAATCTTAAGATGAATTTTGTAAAGTTTCTCCCACAGTGATTCTCAAATTTTAATGTGCAAATGCATCACTTGAGGATCTTGGTAAAAGACTGAATTTGAAGTAGTAAGTCTGGGCTGGTGCCTGAGATTTTGCATTTCCATCCAGTGCCCGGAGGAGACTGACTCTGCTGGTCTGAGTAGCAAGGTCCTAATAGTCCACGTGGAAAATATTTGGGAAAAACTGGTCTGGAGTGTTTTCCAATAGCAACAGCCAATTCTCTGATTCTCTGGGTACCACCTGGTGTCCTACAATTCAGTTCTGACACTAACCACAGGAGTTGGCACCGACCCCATAGGTCAGTGGTCGGCAAACCACGGCTCACAAGCCGCATGCTGCTCTTTGGCCCCTTGAGTGTGGCTCTTCCACAAAATACCACG
>NW_005354508.1:421849-428469 GCF_000412655.1 Myotis brandtii | reverse complement strand
CTTAGGAGTACCCTAATTAAGTTAATAACAATGTACCTACCTATATAGTTTAAGTTTAAAAAATTTGGCTCTCAAAAGAAATTTCAATCACTGTACTGTTGATATTTGGCTCTGTTGACTAATGAGTTTGCCGACCACTGCCATAGGTGAAGGGCTCAGTCCCACAAGACTGGCCCCACTACAGACCACCAGCTACAAGTCCCAGGTTGTCACCTGGACTGCTGATCAACCAGCTGTAAATTAGGGGTTGCCATTACCCCGCTCCTAAAGTTGGATTTTTTGCTATGGCTCACTGAAATCAGGAAGGCACTTAGGACTGTCAGTTGGCTGTAAAGAATACAATTCAGGAGCAGCCAATAGAAGAGATTCATAGGGAAATGTATGGGGTGGGGGTAGTGGTGTGTGGAGCTTCCAAACCTTGTCCGTCTTGAAGCTCCACCCTCCAGTGCCTGGATGTGTTCACCAACTAGGAGCTCATCAGATGGCACTGTTCAAGATCTTTTATAAGGTTCACTCTCCAGCTGTCCCCTCCAGTTCCCAGAGGCCAGTGCCTGAAAGTTCCAGACCCATAATCACTTATCTTTCTGGTGACCAGCCCATCCTAAGGCTATATAGGGGCCCCATTCTAAGTCACCTCATTAGCATAAACTCAATTACAATCAAAAGGGAATCTTTATGAATAACAAAGGACACTTCCATCGCTCAGGGATTTCCAAGAATTTTAGAAGCCTGGTTCCAGGAAGCAGAGACAAAAAGCAAACATATTTCTTATACCACAGCTGGCCACTAGTATGTAGCTGCTGATGTTTCTATAAGTTCTAATATAAAGTTCTAAGGCAGTTCAAGTCAGTTCCTAGAATCATTTCCTTCTACCTATGTCTTTTTCCCTACCTTAATTTCCCCCAGAGAGTGGTTCAATGATGTTAAAGATTGCCAACACAATGAACAGGGTTAAAGAAAACGAAACCGCAAGCCTGACTGGGCATTGCAGCTGTTTTTCACATAATGAAAGCTGCCTTCCTTCTGGTGCTGCCAGCAGATACCACACATTCCCATTCCCAAGTGGTACTCCTGACAATTTCCATTAAGCAACATCGAGATCAGATGGGAAACCTTTTCTCACTTCCCAGAAGCCTGGTGCTGTTATATATCCTCCTCTTGTATATAAAGAGAGCAATTAGAGGAAGCCAGATGAATTATTTTCTTTTCTTTTTCTTCAGAATTTTGCTTGCCTTTGATTCTCTGTGGTCACTATTCAGCTGAGCTTGTTTCTTTTCTCTCCCTCGGGCATCTGTTGTTACCCACCACCTCTCACCTCGTATATTAAAAATTCCCTATGGATAGTTAAGAGATAAGAAAGAAGTTTTCTCTGGGGAGTAGAAATTGAGAGTGTAAGGCTGGGGCAGGGTCTGCTGTGAATTTTTAAAAATATTTTTATTGATTTAAGAGAGGAAGAAAGAGGGAGAGAAAGATAGAGAGAATCATTGATCGGCTGCCTCCTGCATGCCCCACACCGGGGATTGAGCCTGCAACTCAGGCATGTGCCCTGACCTTGAATCGAACCCCGACCTCCTGGTGCATAGGTTGACGCTCAACCACTGAGCCATGCCAGCCAGGCTGAATTTTATTTGATTCCTGAAAAATGTACTATATTGGTAAAAATAAAAATGAATACAAATAAAAAAAAGTTCTCTATCTGCTGTGCACTAATATTGCTTGAAATACATCTCACACCCAGTGAAGTGTGCACATGAGCACTACCTTCTGGGACTAACAGCCTCCACACTGTCTCAGAGCCCATTAATAAAATTAATACACGTGGTAGAATCAGTGGTAGAGCAGTTCATGAGCTCCATCCATTTAAACAAAGGAAAATCCGTGTCTTGGAAAGCAAAACAAGCAAAAGATAGAGATAATTTTCATGCATATTAAATTGAAGGACTCATGGGATGAGGAAGTTTTTAATGTGTGTGGGTGTGTTTTTTTAGACCCACTTCTAAGCAAACCAAATTAAAAGATTCAGAGTGCGAGCAAGCGAGAAAGCGACTTTGAGAAGGGTGCCAATCTAATTACAGTACGGCATGTCCCTTGAGGCACATTGGGAGCTGCATCATCACTTATGTATGTCACCTTAAACAAGTTTACTGTGATTTTCCCACTGTCTTTAAGGGAAAATAACATTGACTTAAAATTCTTTCTCATTTGGTGATAGTTGCTTTTTACAGGATCTCTTTTCTTCCTTCTGCTTTCACATAAATTATAACAAAATAAAATTAAGAAACTTAAGTCTCTGTAATGTCTAATATGATTTTGCTTTTCTCCACCCCTTGTCCTTACTTCTTAGTATTCATTTTTATCTTTTTTTAAGAATCCTCACCCAAGAATATGTTTTCCCATTGATTTTTAGAGAGAGTGAAAGGGAGAGGGAGAGACAGAGAGAAACACCAATGTGAGAGAGACGCACTGATTGATTGCCTCCCGCATGCTCCCAATCAGTGCCCCAAACTGCAACCAAGGATGAACTCTTGACCCAAATGGAACCCAGGACCCTTCAGTCAGCAGGCTGACCCTCTGTCCACTGAGCCAAACCGGCTAGGGCTTCATTTTTATCTTTAACTGAGATTTGGTTCTAGAAGTTATCATCCTCAGAATTTTTTCTACTCCACACTATTTCTCCACAATCACTTTCACTTTAAGACACCTTTCTCTACTTTTAAAAATTCAAAAAATTGCCAGTAAAATTGTCTTTTGTCTTCAGGCTTATTACATGCAATGTCTTTTGTGTCTGACTGAGACATAATTGGACACTGAGACACTGCTGTATTGCAATTCATCCTTAGAACAAACTACCAAAAGATACATACTCTAGTCCAACAACCAATCTATGTAACCAGAGGCATTGATATCTTCAAGGTTGTGGAGTACAATGACAATATCCAATTTAAAATCCCGTAAAATTAAAAAAGTTGGTCTCTGAATTCACTTTTTTAAAACATTTTATGTTATGGTGAATTGAATTTCAATAAATATTTCAGGTCATGATTCTAAAGGGGTTTGAATTGATACAAATTTTCCACAATAAAAAAATGGCAGCAATAATAACAACTCCACATTAAACAATTCTTTGTCAGGCCACTACAAAACTTCCCAAGCTAGTTCCATACACTTCAAAATATTTCCTTTTTTTAATGGTATCAATTTGGCAAGAAACAATCAGATAAAATACAACAATGGAGAGGGGAAAGGAAAGAAAAACTGGAAAAGGAAAAAGAAGATATGGTGATTAGACATAGGAAAGTTGGAGGAAAATAAAGAAGTGATATAGAGGTGGAGAGATAGAGAGAGATCAAAAATGAAGAGGCACAAAGTGCAATGTGGTACACTGTGTTGGATTTTGGAAGAGAAAAAGGATATTAGTAGGAAAACGGTAAAGTACAAGTAAATTCTGTAATTTTTAAATTAATAATAATGCAACAATGCTAATTTTTGGTTTTCACAAAACCAAATCCATGATTCAGGAAGTTATTAACTTAGGGAGAACTGAACAAAAAGAACATAAGAACTTTGTGCTATTTTTGTAGATCTAGAGGTATTGTCAAATAAAAAGCTTATCTGAAGGTATTGTCAAATAAAAAGCTTATTTTTAAAGTGAAAAGAAAAGACTTAGAGGAAGAAAGGAAATAAAATATAATCAGCTCATTTTCTTTCATTCTTAGGAGAACGCAGCAGTAGATGCTCAGGTTTATACTGGCACCACCATGTCACAATGACCTAACCCAAGAGTATTCCAAACCTCAGTCCCTCTGTCTATAGAATAATAATAATACCTACCGCAAAGGTTCTGGTGAGTTTTAAGTGAAATACAACATGCAAAGTGCTTAAAGCAGTGACTACCAACTATTAGTCTTATATTCATTTACAGGGCCACAATTAATCTTTAAAATAAAATTGACTTGCCAGTACATTTACTCTTTTGTCCAATTTAGTGAGGCTTATTTTATTTTCTCTATAACTTTAAAGCTCTGTCTCAAATTGTTATTCTTTTCTCTTCCCATCTTATCTTAGGGTGTAAGATGACATAATTTATTTCTAAGACTTTCTTCTCACAAAGAGAGCTAATATGTAAAACATTTAACACACAGTTTCAACCAATTATGACAGATGCCATAACCAATTAGTTTGAACATCACCACATGAATTAGTCTAATCAGACAGGTACATACTAGTGACTAGCAGCCTAGATTATAAGAGTCACAAATCACAGTGGCTGCCAGTTCATAACAGTTCCCTCAACAGACCAGACTATATTATCTACACCTCGTCTTCTCCCTTGTTTTAAAAAGGATTTTGAATTGGAGATTGGCCATTTTCTTGACCACAATGATTGCTCTAAAGGAGGAGCCCTGATCCAAGTTGAGCCAATCATTTATTATTCTACCAACAGTGATCAGTTGGATGGGTGAGCACATGATTGAAGCTGGGACAAAAAAGGTACCATCACCCCACTAGTTACGAGATAAGGTCTAGGTATTTATTTTGCATACACACATGTGAATCTAGTTGAGTCATACCGAATTTTGTTATAATTTTCCCAAACAGAGTCTTTCCTCTTGGGATGTGACTTTGCAAGGATCTGGGCCCATCAGCATCTGGCAGCTCCTGGTTTGTCACATTATTTATAGAATTAGTTTCAAAGACTAAAACTGACACCTAGATGGAAGTAAATACATAAGTTGAGAGAAAGAGAGAGAACAGTTGAGTTACACGAGTCAAAGTTCCTCTTCTTTTGGTCCTGGCTAGTTCAAATTGGGTTTCAGTCGCTTATAACCAAAAGAGTTCTAATACACCTCTCCATCTGTGTTATTCAATGCTATCCACTACGAATTCCTCTGGGATCTCCCATATACACATATACACATATACACATATTCAATGATTCTTTCCTCTCAACAAAATATTTCAGCACTTTTCCTTTAGTGACTTCTTCAATCTGCTTTGAAATACTTTCATGTCTGGATTTCTTCTTATCTTGAAATAAATCTTCATGTGACTCTCATGCCTTTCAAGTTACACTCGTATTTCTTTCTATCCATTTACAAACTAACTTCCTGAACATGCTTTTATTTTCTCAACTCTCATTCCCTAACCTCCTATAATCTAAGCTATTTTCAGTGTTCTAAAATACTTAAAGAACACTACAAAAGTCCTTGGACTTTTTTTTTTGTATCATTAAAAATATCCATCAGAATATCTATCTTATATCACAAAATATCAACTACAGCACTACTATAAAAATGTGATCAAAACAGTAGGCTTACCCTGGAACATTTTTATAAATTCTAGAGCCCCATCAATTACTTTTTATGCTTCCACTTGGACATCCCATAATTTGAAGTCATGACATCTAGAAATGAACCTATCTTGAACCTAAACTTACTCCCCCTGACTAATCAGACTGTCTATTTTAATACTTTAGTCCCCTAGGAAAGGGATAATTATTTTCTGAAAAGGGCAAGATGGTAAATATTATAGGCTTTGCAGGCTAGAGGGGTTCTGATCCAAGTACATATTCAACTCCGCCATTGTAGTATGAAAGCAACCATAGAAAAACATAAATGAATGAGTATGATTTTGTTCAAATAAACCACAAAATTGGGAAGTGGAACAAATGTATCAGATGGACTAGTTTGTCCTAAGAAAACCAGCAAATGGCATTTTATTGGTCCAATCACCAATTACACCTCCATGCTGTCTCTTGTCATCGCTTGAACCCATTGCTCTTAAAAATTCCTATAGAATATTTTTATAGGATTAGTCCTGTAGACCTTACCATATTCTGATTTGATACCTGTCTATTACTATACAAATGAAAGTTGCTCATACAAATAGGCTTACTGTGCAAAATTAATAGATTATAAACTCCTTAAAAGAAGGAAGTCATTTATTTAGCTAGTTTTGCATATCACAGTTCATTATACAATGACTTACACAGAGCGAATGGATACTTAATAAGAATTTTCCAGAGTATGTGTTACTATATTTATTCCTTGACTGTTCTTCAGATGGTTCAGTGTTATGTAAGTGGGCACTATGAAAAAATTCAATTTTAGACCTGGAATGTCTATGAAAATAATATCTTAACTGTTCAGTTTTGTTTAGAGAATGAGGAAAACAACAATCTTTTAAACACTGATTTTGGCTTGAGGGGAAGAGTGATATGAAGAGTGTTTAGAGAAGAAAAACTCAATTAATAAAGAACATATTGGGAATATCAGATACATCACTTCTTCACAGATTTCAGATTCATCCCCAATCCTAATTACACTGATTCTGCCTGATGATGTCATCTGATTTCTTTTTATATTTAACTAGAGGCCCGGTGCACAAAAATTTGTGCACTCGGGGGGCGGGGGGAGGGGGGGTCCCCCAGCCCGGCCTGTGCCCTCTCGCAGTCTGGGACCCCTCGGGAGATAACGACCTGCTGGCTTAGGCCTGCTCCCGGGTGGCAGAGGGCAGGCCCAATCCCTAAGTGCAGCCCCTGGTCAGGCTCAGAGCAGGGCCAATTGGGGAGTTGGGGCACCGCCCCGTCATGCACAGAGCAGGGCAGATCGGGAGGTTGC
>NW_005354508.1:404535-419136 GCF_000412655.1 Myotis brandtii | reverse complement strand
ATTCTGGGCCAGCTTTAGCTCTGAGGCCTCGCTGCTGAAAACATAGATACAATGTTGCGGTCCGAGTCTGGCTGAATGGAAGCCCTTTTCTGGGGTTTTGTTTAGCTTCTTATTTGCAACATAGTATATAGTTGCTTAGAGTTGCAACTGAGAGGCTGGCAAGTTAGGCGGGGAACGTTGGAGTTCGCAGCAAGCAAGCCTCCCTGCTCGCTTCAGTGCCTGGCTGCCGGCCGCCATCTTGGCTGACAGTTAATTTGCATATACTCACTGATCAGCCAATGAAAAGGGTAGCGGTCATACGCCAATTACCATGTTTCTCTTTTATTAGTGTAGATGAACCAACTTTAATATTCCTAACTGCTCAATATAATAAATATTAATTGATTAAAATGCAATTATATCTATATATATAAAAGCCTAAGTGATCGAACGACCAAACGACTGGTCGACCGGTCGTTATGATGTGCACTGACCACCAGAGGGCAGACACTCAACACAGGAGCTGTCCCCTGGTGGTCAATAGGCTCCTACAGCCAACCTCCTGCAGCTAGCTAAGCTCCCACGGTCCCTCCCACTAGCAGGCCAGCCCCAATGGTCATGATCAACTTCCTGCAGTCCTTCCTCCCAGCTGGCCCCTATCGGCCCCGATTGCCAACTAGGCCAAGGGACCTCACCTGTGCACAAATTAGTGCACCGGGCCTCTAGTATTGATATAAGAAGAGAACTTCATAATGTGGTATTATGACAAATATCATATCTTTCTATAAAACTCTCAGAAATGAAGTCCAGTTCTATAAAGTCTAAACTTTTACAAGACAGATGAAACTAATTATGATAAGACATCACCTTGCATTGTGTTTTGATACAGTAATAAGAAAGATGAATACAATCACACCTCTGGTAGAGCAATTCAGATTAAGACTTGAGCAATTGACTCAAGAAAAGAAATTTATAACACAATGATAAGCCAGGAAGAAACATTTCCCTAATTCACTTATGATCAAGAAGTCTCCAAATTGAGGAATACTATTAGGAGAAATAAAAATTTTGATTGTGGATTGGATGATAAAAAATGTCATTAAGGCATCACAGGCTACAGGAAAAAGAATGGGAAAACGTATTTTCTCTGTTAAGAAGTAAGGACTGAAGCAGCCCAGCCAGTGTCACTCAGTGGGTTGAGCATCATCCCATGCACCCAACGTTCTCCAGCTTGATTCCCAGTCAGGGCATATGCCGTAACCTGGGCTCAGTCCCCAGTAGGGAATGTGCAGGATGTAGCCGATCAATGTGTCTCTCAGATCCATATTTCCATCTCTCTTGCTCCCTCTTCTTTCCTCTCACTCTAAAACATATTTTAAAAAATTAAAATAAAGGTGTTCTTAAAAAAAAGAAGGGCCAAATGAAAAACAAGTTTTCTCTAAATTTTGATATAAAAAAGAATGTCTCATTGTTTTAATGCTCATTTTGCTGATGACATATGATATGGATCATGATTTTATACACTTATTTGCCATCTGTTTATTTTCTCTGGTGAGGTGTCTGTTAAGGTCTTTGGCCCATTTGTTAATTGGGGTATTTTCTTATTGTTGAGTTCTAAGAACTCTTTATTTTTAAAATCTTTATTGTTGGAAGTATTATGTATATCTCCTTTTTTTCCCCCATTGACCCCTTCTAGCCCACTTCTGTCCCCCCACCCCCACCCCAGGCTTTCACTATATTATGTGTCCATAGATTATGCATATAGGCAAGTACTTTGGTTAAATGAGATACCACTACACACAGATTAGAATGGCCAAAATCCAGAATGCTGAAAATACCAAATGCTGTAGAGGATATGGAGCAACAGGAACTTTCACGCATTGTTGGTAAGAATGTAAAATGTTACAGCCATTTTGGAAGACAGTTTGGTGATTTCTCACAAAACTAAATATACTCTTACCATATGATCCAGGACTCAGACAACATGGTATTTACCTAAAAAAGTTGAAAACATATGTCCACATAAAAACCTGCACAAAGATGTTTATAGCAGCCTTATTCATAATTGTCAAAATTTATAAGCAACCAAGATGTTCTTTAGTAGGTGAATGGGTAAATAAACTGTGGTATATCCAGACAATGGAATATTATTTAGCACTAAACAGAAATGAACTATGAAACTATGAAAAGACATGGAGAAACCTTAAATGCATATTGTTAAGTTAAAGGAGACCAATTGAAAAGGCTATATAATTTCAACTTTGTGACAGTCTGGAAAAGTCAAAACTATGAGACAATAAAAATATTTGTGGTTGCCACAGGTTTGGAGAAGGGAGGAATGAATAGATGGAGTACAGAGTATTTTTAAGACAGTGAAAATACTCTGTATGTTACTACAATGATGAATACATGTTATTATACATTATTACCCATGGTATGTATGAACCCTAATATAAACTACTAGAGCCCTGGTGCATGAAATTTGTGCATGGGGGGGTGACCTGCACTCTCTCACAACCTGGAACCTTTCAGGGGATGTCTGACTGCTGGTTTAGGCCCGATCCCATGTGGATTGGACCTAAACTGGGAGTCGGACATCCCTCTCGAAATCCAGGATCACTGGCTCCTAACTGCTCACCTGCCTGCCTGCCTGATTGCTCCTAACCACTCTGCCTGCCTGCCTGATCGCCTCTAACCACTCTGGTGCCTGCCTGATCACCCCTAACTGCCTCTGCCTGCCTACCTGATCGCCCCTAACCACTCACCTGCCTGCTTGAACGCCAGTAACCACTCTGTATGCCTGCCTGATCATCCCTAACCCCTCTGCCTGCCCGATAACCCCTAACCACTCGATGGGTGTAGGCCAACCAGGACAAGGGGCCATGGTTATTCTGGTCTCTGGTCTCTGGTCATTCTGGTCATTCTGCCATATCGGTCACTGGGCTTTTATTATATAGGATGAACTTTGAGTGATCATAATGTGTCAATGTAGGTTCACCAGTTGTAACAAATGTACCTTTCTGGTAGAGGATGTTAAGGGATGGTGGAATCTATTTCTATATAGGAGAAGGGAGGTTATGGGAAATCTTTGTACTTTCTGCTCAATATTGTTGTGAACATACAAGTGCTGTAAAAATAAAGTCTATTTTAAAAAGAAGAAGAAGAAGAATAATGAGGCATTATTGAAAGCCTTGAGAAAGTTAGAATTATATTACCTGGCCTGGGAAAGAACCCAGAAATAGTTATTAAATATGCATATAGAAGATCAATTGGAATTGATCTGATGAGAACAATTATTGTGAGGCTAGAAATAGGTCAATGGCTTAATATATTATTGGAATTCACTTTTGGAAATAAATGAACAAAAGTAATTGTCCCCATGGAAAATAACTTGGTCACTATTCATCCTGAGTTAGAACTTGGTTTAAAGAGTACTTTGCCACTGCATGGTGCTTCCCAATACAAAAAGTGTTGCCACACAGGCAAAAAATGAGATTCCTAATCTTAAAAGCCGCCTTGTTCCAAGTTGAGCAAACTATGTGAGAGACTTTCAAGGTAAAGACAGATGACAGAAAAAAAATGTTTATTTTCTATGTGGTGCTGAAACCATAAGGAGTTGTGAAATTTTCTTCAAATCATATGGATAAAATAGAAACCATCATTTAGCAATTTATAATGAGCTATGTTGCCGTCTGATCTTGAGAGTTTATTCTTGTATAAGGCTCTTTAAATATACATTTCAGAGATACACTTTTATAATGAATAATTTATTTTGTATATATGTAATTTATGTGAAAGATGAGTAGGAAAAAAACTAGTGTAGTCTTTATCTCATAAGCTCTTTCTCCTTTTATTGATAGATTTGTGTGGTCCCCTAAAAGTCACTTCAAGTACCACATCTGTAGACTCATGTCCTTAGGTGTGTATGTAATATGCACACTTTGATGCTCTTATTGCTTAAGAAGAATATTTTCCAGCTGCGTTTTTGCATTAAAGAAAATGACTCCATTAGTATGAAGCTCTCTGCTTCAAACCCCTTGAGGATTTTGTGGCATATGGCACATCTGCAGTGGAGTGTAGACTGGTGGGTGTGGCCTGTGGCTACTTCTATGGGGAGGTTCTGCTTCCCTCTCACTCCAGGAGTCACAGTAAAAGAGTATAAATTTGCTTCATACAATAAGAACATAAATGACTTTGCCAACCTTTTGGCAATATCTTTTCCTCAAGCTGGCAAATAAAATTTAGCAGATGTTTCCCCAGATGACTCCACATTGATGAGTGTTATATATGCAATCTATCTCATATGATTGTACAACACAGTTTATCATAAACATTGCATGTTTCACAGTCTGTCTGCAAATGGATCTATGATTCTTGAGGTTTCCTGGGGATGAAATCACTGTGCAGTTGATGTTCTGGCCCCTAATCCAGGTGGGGCAAATAAAATCAATGACCACAAGCCTTGTCTTTTTTATCAATATACGTGAAGGTGAAAAGGATGAGTTTTGAGCAAACATTCTTCATTGGATAGCACAGAAGCAGAAGTTGAAATGAAAATTAAAATTCATATATTTAGACCAGAAAAAGTTTAAAGGTACAGGTGATAGAATCCACCCTTGCTTTGTGACAAAGAAAAAAGCTCTTTATCCAATTTACAGATATATTGACCTAATGTCGAATTGGCGCTCATCTGCCCTCTAGCCTACTGCTCCCTCTAAGTCTAACTGTTGGCATTGTAAGAAAGAAAAGTTTAATGTTGGAACTCTGATTTTTGTACATCCAGACTGTCACTGCCTGAGATCAAACCCCACCATCTCTTGCCTAAATAACAGCAAAAGCCTCTTGGAGATGAAGAAAGGGAACACTCATGAATGACTGTGAGGTTTCTGCTTTGAGAAAGTAGAGAAATGGCAGTGCTCTTAACCAATATATGCTATATAGAAAGAATATAATATTGATCATTTGGAATGGGTGGAGATAATAAGTTTACTTCAGAAAAAGTTTTTTTTAAAATATATATTTTATTGATTTTTTACAGAGAGGAAGGGAGAGGGATAGAAAGTTAGAAACATCGATGAGCGAGAAATATCGATCAGCTGCCTCCTGCACACCCCCTACTGGGGATGTGCCGCAACCAGGATACATACCCTTGACCGGAATCAAACCTGGGACCTTAGAGTCCGCAGGCCGACACTCTATCCACTGAGCCAAACCAGTTAGGGCCAGAAAAAGTTTTTATGCCAAGTAGAATATACAAGTGGCAGGCAGGTATATGTGGTTTCTGGATTCTGAACAGAGCGTGACAACATATTGAAAAAGTACATTACATTAAGAGAGAGAGAGAGAAAAAAATACCAAACGAAAGATGAAAAACCTAAACTAGAACAAAATAAATCTTATGGAAAACTGGGGAATTCTTAATAATTGCTCTCATTTATATAAAAATTTTAATAAACCCATTGAATCAGCACAACAAAAACTCAAAGATGAATAATAAAATAAGATAGAAAGCAGTGATGCAAGATGCAAGAAAAAAATTGAAGACTAAAACCATCTATCTATCTATCCTATATAATAAAAGGGTAATATGAAAATTGACCTTAACAGCAGAACGACTGGGAATGACTGGTCACTATGACACACACTGACCACCAGGGGGCAGACGCTCAATGCAGGAGCTGTGCTCAACAAACCAGGCCAGGCTGACGGCTGCCAGTACAGCGGTGGTGGTGGGAGCCTCTCCCACCTCCTCAGCAGTGCTAAGGATGTCCAACTGCAGCTTAGGCCTGCTCCCCGCTGGCAAGTGGACATCCCCCGAGGGCTCCCAGGCGGCCAGAGAGATGTCTGACTGCCAGCTTAGGCCCAATCCCCCAGGGAGCGGGCCTAAGCCAGCAGGTGGTCATCCCCTGCGGGGTTCCAGACTGCGAGAGGGCACTGGCCAGGCTGAGAGACCCCTCCCCACCGAGTGCACAAATATTTGTGCACCGGGCCTCTAGTACATATATAAAAGCCTCAGCGACCATTAAGACTGAATGACCGGTCGACCAGTCGCTATGACACCCACTGACCAACAGGGGACAGTGCATGAAGCTGAGCCATTTATACATGAAATGATTTTTTTAAAGAGAAATCTATAATAATAAAAGTGTAATATGCAAATCGACTGAACGGCTGAACAGCAGAATGACCATCCGGACAACCTTCTGGACAATCTTCCGGATAAAGCCGGGGCTGTAAGGGCCAAAGCAGCTGGGGCTGCAAGGGTCGAGGCAGCTGCGGCTGTGAAGGCCTACTCTGGCATGAATTTCGCGCATCAGGCCTCTAGTATGGTTATAAAGCTAAACATGAATTTTACAATTTGAGAAAATACAAAATCAATTTCATAATCAACAAGAACCAGAATATAAGGGTAGAAAAGCTGAAAGGATGTGCTCAAAGGGCTAAATTCTTCTCTTCACAGCAAGGATTCAACTGTTTAAAATTGTAAACATTTTTTTTAAATGACTTCAAAGTCTTAATTATTTTTATGATATTTTTTCTTAAAAAACATTTTTAAGAAAAATTGTTGTTAAAGACATTTATTTGAGGTTCAATATTTTCTTTAATTACAATCTCGTTTTCTCCTTTGATTTCAAGTAAAAGTAAAATTAGTGTTCTTTTATTTTTGGAGACATCCTTAGCATAATTCAATATTTTAAAATTATTTTCCTGTTATTTATTTGGATTAAGTCTGGAATAATGTTCACCTAGAGTAATGAGATTATTTGTAAATAGAGGGAAATTTTTTCCCACTGAATGTTATTTTGTATTTTCGGCACTGCTTAAATTCTCTAAGTTGAACATAAATAATTTTTACAAAAAGCAATATCCCAATATTACTTTCAAAATGGCAAATCGTTACTAGGTGGTGGGAATATGAATGATGGTTATTTTATTCTTTGTATTTTTCTGTTTGTTTACTTATTTTTAAATGATTAAAATGAAACAATTAAAGGTGCAAAATGCTGAGTAATGTTAAAAGTGATAAAGAAAAAGACTAACTGGCAGGCTGGTAGGAAAACAAGGCCTGAGGAGGACTGTGGGATACCGGCCTGTGCATCCAATGAAGGGCCAGGCAAGTGCATTTGCTCCATTCTTATTCAACCCCGAGTGAGGTCGTAGTTAGACAGCTTTGAGTGACACCTTTGCTCATTTCTCAATGGTGATGGACAGAAACCTCGCACCGCGAACAAGGACGGCTGGGCCTATCTGTCTGGCCTGCTCCAAGAGGAACAGTATTAGTGCCTGTTGCTAATAGCTTCCAATATTCTGAATGGGTAAAGCAAACTAATAGTCGATCTGCTTTTTGTAAATCCCTGTAAAGGGAAACAAATCACTTTCTTTGAAATGTTATTATTTGATATGCCCAAAATATACTGAGCAGGCACGGTAATGGATGCAAGGCTCCTTTCCCAGGAAATGGTTAATAGGAAACGTGGCCGAGTCCAGGTTCCCTTTCAATGTTTTTGTTAGCTGATAGCACAGATCCTCTGGAAACCTGCAGCTCAACCTGCTCATTATCTAAAGTGGAACAAAAACTGCCATTAGCGTTCCAAAGGGGGGCTAGGGTGGGAGGCGAGAGAGAAGACAGGCTTTATTATGTGGAACATGTAGTTCAGGCTGGAAAATGTCTGAAGTAAAGTTTGAAGAGAATTGCAGTCAAAAGTAGATTGCATATTTTCATAACATAAATTTCCTGGGTGAGCTATAGATTTCAAGGAAAGCAGTTCTTGTCACATTCCCCATGTGGCCTGCGTTCTGAATACATCCGCTGTCGGATTCTGCCTGTACATGAATAACAGCCCTTCAAATTCTCTGGCCATAGGAAGACTTCTTTTAAAACAATAGTGAAAGTCATCAATTAGCAATGGGAAAAAAATGAAATCCACTCCTCATCCAGCGGGGATTGCCTTTTAATGCTTTCTTGTCAGACCCCTATGGCTCATGTGCTCTGTCAGTTACTTTAGGTCTCAGACATAGAATGTTTCTTTCCAAAGGTCATCCCTACGTGGCATTTCCCCCCATTTATTTTTAGATGTTCTAACCCCAGTACGTTTAACCACCTCGCAGCCTGAGAGCAGCAACATACTTTACTGCTGCTGAAACCAGGATGGACTAAGCACATACCTTCATGGATGTTTTCCACATGACACCTCTACAGCTTCAGCAGCTATTTCAAAAATCTCCTGCTTTCTAGGCACTGAGGTTTGCATGGCATTATGAAAATTAGAGCACCGCGTGATTTGGATTTTAACTGATGGCCAAGGCATAACCTAGTAAGACATAATGCATTCAACCAATAAGGAGTCAACAATAGCTCCCGAGGCCTGAGCGTGTATACCCCCGGAGTATGTATAGCCCCGGAGCACTGCATGGTACAATCTAGACAATTTGCCCACTACAGAGTCACCACAGCCGGGGGACATGCATACTGCCAGAAAGTCACCCTTCGAGTCATTGCTTGCCTGTCCTCTTACGGAGAAGGTGAAATACACTTCAAAGCTTCAAATAAATTCTATGGATTTGGGGACTTGTAACCACTCAGAATCTGTTTCAGGACAATAAGGGTTGGGAGGCTTAAGTTTCTATCTAAGTTCACTTAGGATTTCAGATCTGAGCTGAAGCAAGCTTAAGAAATCTGCAGCCAATGGTGGCCAACACATAAGAGAAATGGTCAGCGATCCTTTCTGTTACAAATTGAGACAGTAAAAGGGTCCCCTGAATAGGGCCTAACAACTCCATAATTATTATACCCTTTTAGCGTCTCAGGGTGTGTGCATGTGGAGTGTGTGTATGTGTCTAAATTAGAAATGGACTAGAAATCAGTACACCAAGAACTACATGTAATTAAATTCAATAGCTGTTATATGTGATTATGACTACATTGCATTCCATACAAGGTACCATGTTTCATGTTGGAGGCAATGAGGTATAGTGACACTTATGATAGATTTTAAAGATCTTTCAACTTAAAAGAATGCAAGGTAATGTGTTTTTCTTTTAGTAAAAAAATAAAAGCTTAAATCTGTATTCAATAAGCACGACAACTTCTTGGTTTATGCCTCAGCTCTATTAATATATAAAAGAAAAAGTAAATAAAAAGGACGGACAGAGATCTTTCAACTTAAAAGAATGCAAGGTAATGTGTTTTTATTAATATATAAAAGAAAAAGTAAATAAAAAGGATGGACAGAGAGAGAGAGACAATGAGAAAGGGAAGCAGAAAGAATAAAAGCTGAGGAAAGATACACATGGAGAGAGAAACAAAAGGAACATAGGAACATATTTAAAAAGGGAGAAATAATATATGAGGAAATCAGAGAGACATAGGTTATGAGAATGGAAAAGACAAAAGAGGCAAAAAAAAAAAGAAGGAAAAATCAGAATGATGGGAAAGACAAAGATAGAAGAAAAGAGTCCTCAAAAAAGAAAAAAAAGTTTTAAATACCCGTAAAAAAGAGAAGATGTAAAGGGAGATTGAAATATACAGAAATATACAGAGAGAAGAATATCTGCAAGCAGAGCAGATTCTGAACTATAAGGAAGAACTGACTGCTCATGTTCTACACTGCATGATGAATTAGAATCCATAGTCAGTTCCTTCTGAAGTCTTAACTACTCAGAGCCCAGAATATCCCTTCTAAGCTTATAGTCACTCTAGCTATAGTGAAACAAAGGCTTTCTCTGAGCTACCAATGGTATGGCTGGTGAGAATACACTTTTCAGAGTACCCTCCATCAAAAACAAAACAAAATAAAAAAGCCAACAACAAAAAGGTGGATATAAATTCAGCTGAGATTTCCTACCTCTAATTAAAGCAAGATCTTCAGAAGAGTCTTTGAATATGCTCTTCTAATTTAGACTTCTCAGCTGGGCGGTATTGACATTTCATAAAGGAGAGTTCTTTGTTGTGGTGAAGCTCTCTGTTTGTTGTAGGATTTTAGAAGAATCCAGGCCCTCCACCTACTAGATGCCAGTGGCACCCCCTGGTAGTTACAATCAAACTGTCTCCAGACATTGCCAATCATGAGGGAAAGAAGGGGGGAGGGTGAAATCTCCCCCATTGAGCACCATTGTTCTAATGTAATAACATTAGTGAAATTAGAAAATAACCAAGAGTAGGAACTAAGTATTTCCTGGAGAAGTGCAATGCTGCACAGAAGTTTGGTCCTAATTCCTCTTCATTTATCCTCATAAAACCATCTTAGCTAAGTTCTGTGTACCTCCTCTAGGATATCCTAGGATCTAGCTGGAGTTTTAGGCAGAGCCCCTGGAGAAATCAGACTCAGTCAAGACCTTGGATTGGCTCAGCTCAGGATTGAGTGTTGGCCATAGAATTAAATAGGCCAACATGAATACTGAATGACAAATGTTTTAGAGTCTGATTAACTATGGGCAACAGGGTAGCAGGACTTTCTGGCACAGAATTTTCCATTAGAGTGCCATTTTCTTCTCTCACGTCTTCTATTTGAAAACCCTCAGAGAACATTAAAAACCTTGTTTTAGCAGGCGCCCGGCTTTGTCTGACTGCAATTAGGATGCACAATTTCTAAATCACCCCCAACCTGGATATCAGCCACAGGCTATTGAAACACGAGCCAGGCAGGATGCAGGCTAGGTTCTGAGTATTCAAGTTAATTTCAAAAAAGGAACTTCAACTCCCAGCAACCCTTGAACTTGAGCATAGCCAGATCCTTTAGTTGTGTTGTTTTAATAGGATAGCACTATGAGGAGGCATATCCAGCAGGGCATTGTTATGTGATCTTTTCATGAGTAACTCGCCTTGCTTATGTCAGCTTCACATTAGCCTTTATCCTTTATCCCATGCTTTTTTTTTTTCTCACAGTTCTGTCCTTTCAGTACACTTGTGAGTATGGAGAAAATAAATCTAACTAACCAGATACTTCTCTTGATATTTTTTAAGGGAAACAAATAAATTTAATAACATGTATAAAGGTAAGAAAGTACCAGAGAATACAAAATGAAAATCTCTTCTCACACTCTCTCATTCTTCTCCTCAATGGCAATTATGATTCTGGCTACAGAGAATCACTATAGCTAAATACATGTACACATTCAGTTACAATTTTCATATAAAGATCTTATATTAAACATTGTCTTATCTACTTTTACTAAAATCTGTTTTATAGTGTTCCATCTATTAGTACTTATATAATGATATAACTCATTTTTTTCAAGGACTGTTTTGTGTGAAATTGTGGGGGTATACAACTTCTTTAATCTGTATCCTATTGGAAGAAACTTTGTTTTTATTGTTGTTGGTGGTGGTGACAAAGCAGCAATGAATATCCTTAAACATAAATTACAGTGAACTTTTGCAAGTATATTCATATATAAACTTATTATCTAATGATTTCAAAAGAATATTTTCTATAGACTTTTTCCTGGAATCATTTATTCTGAGAAAAGTTCCCAAAAGGTCTCTTGTCAATAAATACCTATTGAATAAGATTATTTCCATCAATTTGGTTCTGCAGAGATTTATACTCTGGAAATTTCACCTCATTAAATGTAAATGTATATGCTCAAGTCTTTGTTATAATCTGGGCATGTGGGGTATAAGTTTGGTTATTGAAAAAACAATTTTGTAATGCTTCTTAAGAAACCTAATATAAACTAATAATTATAAATATAATTCAGATAAAAATATCAAAATGTTTATTGACATGGGTGTTTTCCTCTTAATATTTTAACAGAATGTTTAAGTATATTATTAAATATATTAACTCCTCCTATATTCCTAGTGAGAATATAAAATGTTGCAGCAGCTATGGAAAACAATTAGAAAATTCCTCAAAATTTTAAAAATAGAATTAGCATATGACCTAGTGATTCCACTCTTAGGTAAATACCCAGCAGAACTGAAAACATGTTCATGCAAAAGCATGTACATGAATGTTCATAGAAGCATTATTCTTAATAGCTAAAAAGTGAAAACAACCCAAATGTCCAGCGACTAATGAATTGCTAAACAAAATTCAGTCTATCCATAAATAGAATATTATTCATCCATTTAAAGGAAAAAAATGCTGATATATGCTACAATATAGATGGATGTTAAATACATTATGCTAAGTGAGAGAAGGCAGATACAGAAGACCACATATTGTATGTATCAATTATATGAAATGGTTAGAATAGGTATATACTTAGAGAGAAAGTAGATTAGTGGTTGCCGGGCCTAGATGGAAGTAAGAATGGAGAGTGACTGCTAATGAGTATAGGGCTTCTTATGGGGGTAATCAAATGTTTTGAAATTAGATAGTGATGATTTTCACAACCTTGCAAATCTAAATATCACTTCACTGTACACTTTAACAGAATAAGATTGCATGAATCATGGCTTACCTAATACTAAATACTTGTTGGAAAAGTGAAAAATAAATAAATGACCCTGATTTTTTGTATAGCTCATTTTCTGATTAGATAGAATTTTACAGTTAAGCAGACATTTGAGTAACATATTATTGTTTGAATAAAGATATATTTTGGTAACTAAAAAAAGAACAAGATGGCGTATGAAATATACTTTAATAAAGATATATATATATATAATTTCAACATAAATAAGGCAATATTTTTGCATAAAATGTGAATAAGAATAAGCTTTGAAATCGCTACCTAGTAGGGCCTAGAGCCCTAGACTGATCCAGAGAGAAAAGTGATATTGGCCTTGGTTACAGAACAGGTCAGCCTGCATTCCATAATCCCCATCTCTACCTATGTGGAGGTAGTGATCATATTTTCTGACCCAATATCTGATGTGTATGGGGTAACCATATTTTCTTTTTTTTGGGGGGGGGAGCGGTAAACCATATTTTCTGACCTAATATCTGATGCAACTGATATACCCTTACTTATAATCAGACTTACAATCAGAATGTTTGAGAGCAGCTTTCTTCTGAGAAGCTGAGAAGTCAAGTTTTGACATAGACATGGAGAGATTTCTGAAAGCTAGTCTTATGCTGGAAGCTTGTAATAGGAAATAACACTTCAAACCAATACTAAATTACCTCTTATTAAATGTCTATCTGAAAATTCTAATTATCTCTTTCGCTTACAAGGGTCAATTAAGATAAAACTATTAAAATAAAAGTTGCTCAACTCACAGTAGTAAACCACAAAGAGGAGTTTAGACTTCAAAGTTAAAGCCTGTATATCTCTGGTATGTTATCCGAGAAGGAACATTAAAGAAACTTTAATTTTTATCCTGAGAGTCTGTTTGACAATCATCTGATTTACATAAAATCAAATTTGGAAACTGCAAAGAAAGGGATAATTATGTGCAATTACTTTGCCTTGGAATGTAGTTCCTATGACTAAATAGACTTATATTTCTTTTTTCTTCCCCAATTATCATCACCTGAGAAGAAAAAGTCCACATTAACATTCTTGTGTAACCACATTTATCATTTGGGGATAAAGGAAGGATTCTCTTTCATGATTCGATCTTGGCTAATGATGAGGCTTTGGTATGCTGAACATCGGATAGAAAATAAAAATCAATTCATTTACTATTCCACATATATGTCTTGGATCATGGTGCTTGTCCTTATCAAACTAAGTACTTATTTTTAAAAGTATTACTCTTTTTGGATACAGAATGGTATATGCAGCAATGGTTCTTGCCTTTCACTTAAACAGTCTTGCATTTTCCAGACCAAAAAAAAATTTATTTGAATTATAGAAAAAAATCTAGCACATTCTTTATGGAAATTTAAAATTCAAGCAAACATAAAAGAAAACAATGCTAATGGCCTTAAAAGGCAAGTTGGGTGTTATTACAATTTTATTTATTTTATTATTTTTTAATCCTCACCTGAGGAGGTCTTCTTCAGTGATTTTTAGAGAAAATAGAAGGTAGAGAGAGAAGAAGAGAGAGTGAGGAGAGGGGTAGATGGGGGGAAAAGAGAGAGAAACATGTATGTGAGAGAGACATAGCAATTGGCCTGGGATTGAACCTGCAACCCAGATGTGTGCCTTTGACTGGGAATTGAACCCATGATCCTTTGCTGTGTGGGCCAATACTCAAACCACTGAGAAACACCAGCCACAGCTACATTTTATTTATTTTATTTATTTATTTTTTAGATACATTGAAATGCTTGGTATTATGAAGACTACATATACATATATAATTTTAGGTGTTTTTTTTAAATACCTGTTCATGGGAACAAGTTTAAAAGCCTTTACTTTATTATATTTTAATTGGATTAACTATAAACTCTATTATCTGTTCTTTAGAACACCGAACTTATAAATAGGATATATAAACTGAGTGGCCAGATTATTATGACCACCTGACGTGTGTACGCAAATTAGCCGTACACTGTATCATACGGGATATGGAAGCCAAAGGCCTGTTCGAACACCTTTGCTGCCTGCAGTTACCAAGATAAAACATCTCCAATTCTCATAGAAACACAAGGGTTGGACAGTCGAGCATTAGAAGTAAGGCATGTGGTCCAATGAATCACATTTCCAGTTGCATCATGCAGATGGCAGAGTGAGAATTTGGCGGAAACAGCATGAAAGCATGCACCGCACATGCATGAGTACAAC
>NW_005354508.1:392500-403800 GCF_000412655.1 Myotis brandtii | reverse complement strand
ATATATATTCCACGTTCAAAAGCTGTTAAATCGTGTTGTTTACCCATATCTTCAGGAAAAAAATCACTTCTACTGTTGTGGTAAACAACCTGCTTCCCTATTTATAATGGTCTGGCCCTCCAGCAACTTCACAAAATTATAGCTAATTTGCCTACAAACGTCAGGTGGTCATAATAATCTGGCCACTCAGTGTATATACAGACTAGAGGCCCAGTGCACAAAATTCCTGCACTGGTAGGGTCCACAGCAGCTTCCAGCTGCTGGCCAGGTACTCCCTCCCTTCCCTGCCTCCCTCCCTTCCCCCAGCCAGCCCCACCCCCTGGTTGAACTCCTGGACATCTTGCATACTATGCTTTTATTATATAGGATATGCCTATGTATGCATATACATACACATACATACACATAATGCATATATAGCTGTTAGTTGGCTTTATTCTCCAAGAGGAAAATATGTAGAACATGCCCAATATTCCAGATTATTCAATTCAAAGTTTATCTCACTACAAGTAAATCAATATAATTCACATATAATGCCTTCTAATTTATATGAAAAATAAAATTTTAACTTTTATCTACATTTCAATGGGTTGAATCAATAACTTTGACTTTTTAGAAAATGAAAAACTATACTTGCATGCAATTTGCTGAATTCAAAAATTCACTATCATATTTAAGCTTTGATTTCTACCAAAATTGCAATGTTTCAAATTTGAAAAGTGGACACAAAGTCCATGTAAAAGCCAGGAGAGTAACCTTCATTTAAACACTTAATCTTCTCATAGAAAAATCCACTATGTATAATTAAGAAAATGAGATCGAATATAGTAGTTGATATCCCTATTCATGAGGAAGCAATGAAAAAAGATAGAGGAATAAATCCTGAAAAAACAACATTTGACTCATGAAGCTTTTTCACAAAGGAATGGTGTCTTTAATGACATTGTACATTTATAAATATGAAACAGATCCCAAGAATAATCTTGGCCTTGGAGCCACATCCAGAGAGAGAAGAAGAAAAATGCAGTCTACAGACTCTGCTTTCCAGCCACCTTGACTGTGAGATGGATTTTCTATTCTAAAAAAAGTCTGAAGGATTTTGTCCTGCCAGCTGTTCCGCTGTTGAAGCAGGACTTCCACTCTGGCTAAATTACAGCCACTGACAAAACATCTATAAGAAAGAAATTTTTTTTCCATTTGTACTAGTCTCAAATTTAAAAATATACAAATATTCATATTATACACATGCACACACATATATGTGTGTATACAGTAAGTTAAATCAAAGTTTTCAGACTGAACAAACCTGTGCCGGGAAAATAAAAGGGCATCTTTCTGTTTGTTATCATTATTACCAGTATAAACTTTTGCTAGTAAATTATTTTTCCCCATGAAATTAGAGGAATGAAATATCGATGCTGAAATAGAAAGACAAAGTAATGTAGCTTAAAACTAGCACAAACCTATAGTTGCACTACTAGAAAACAAGTGCAAATAGAAATTTCATAAATTGGGAAACACACAAATACTATGTCCCATCCAGCTTCTTAGTGTCATCATTGCTAAGACTCTGGGAAGTGAGGGAAACATCTGCTGAAAGCAATCAGTTAAGATCTATCAACACCTATTTAAAACATAACTTGACAGATAAGTAATAAGGACTAAGATTTGTAAAGTACCTCATTTTACCAAACAATTTTATCATTTTTTTTTCTTTTGATTTTCATACAGGGCAGGCTATTCTTCTTGTGGATAAAGAAATGGTGAGATAATGTCATTTACCCGAGGTTCTATAATCATAATGTGGTCCCATTCATGATTTCAACCCAGGAGTTTTCATTTCAAATGACTTGTTGCTAAGCGCTTAGGGAAAAAAATTACATTGTGTTTGAAATTTTGGTTTTATCTTAAATAAGTTATAGGCATCACACCAGAATGATCATCTTGTACAATGATTGGTTGTACAAGATGATACCACCAATTGGTTGGATATGGTTATTAAGAAATTATTTGAACTGACTTTTAAATTCAGCCAAAAACTGAAAATTATTTCATGTCTGTGAATATACCCTGAATAACCATTCCTGAATTCCCAGGAAATGTTATAGAATTATCATTGCACAAACTTAGGTATAAAAGTTAGTTTTCCTTTTGTTGGGTGAGAAGTTGTTATTTACTACTTTTCAATAAAATCAAATTTCAGATAATCTTTAAATTAATATAATAATATCTGCAAGAATAGAGGAGGTAGAAAGTTTGGAGGCACCCAAAATCTAACAAAAGGTCTACATTGTAATTCCAATTTGTCTATTAAGTGCATTTATTCTGGGCCCTTGGTTTCATTTTTCCATGGGACCATTTCCCTAAGGTGAAACCCAAGCATATCAAATCCCTTAACAACTGGGAACATTATAAATAATAAATGAGAGTCATGAAGCACTTAACTGAGTGCTGTGTAAGTGATGTTTTTTTAAGGGGGAGAAAATGTTCATATGGGAATTGAATGTGATTTCCTTTTAGCACCATGTGGTGATTCCCATATTAGTGAAAAGAATAACCTGATTTTTTTTAAATTAAATATAATTTTGTTCTAACTCAAGACCGTATCCCATTATACCGAAAACTCTAGAATATTACAATACAGTCAAAAGTAACTAAAAGTCACAAATTAATCTACTTTCAAGTCTATGAGGTTAAAAATAACAACATGAATGATATTAGGATAAGAATGTGGCAAGGTACATCTCCAAAGTAAGCAACTTCTTTGTTTTTAAGAACACAAAAGATACTGTGTCATCCACACAATATACTGAGGAATTCTTGACTAGAAAGAAATAAAGTCATAATTAATACATAAAGCACGTAATCAAAGAATGAGTTTAGGAAACTGATTTGTTAGTGTGCTTAGTTCAAGGCATCTTCTAGTTAATCAATATATGACTAATTTAAAACATTAAAGTTAGGCCCTGATTAGGTAGTTCAGTTGGTTAGAGCATTTCCATGATACACTAAGGTTGTGGGTTCAATCCTTGGTCAGAGCACATACAAGAAGCAACCAATGAATACATAAATAAATGGAATAACAAGTCTCTCTCTCTCTCTCTCTCTCTCTCTCTCTCTAAATTAAAAAAATAAAACATTAAACTTAGGAATAGAGATTTATTTTTAAAGAGCATCTAATCTGTTATGATCCAAGTCCCTTTTAAGAATCTGTGAATTGATTTTTAATGTACATAATCAATACCTTTTGTATATTATTTCAAGGGATTCATGGCACCTGGTAAAGTCAATTGGGGAATCTGATGGTGGTCCAGATCTTTACTCTAATGCTGTGTTTTCTTCTCCAACTTTTCTCCTCCACATAATTAGTGGAAAATGGCCCAAAAAGGTCTTAGGGGAGTGGGCACTGTCAGCACAGAAATATTAATAAGGCACAAAGTGTTAACAGCACATGTGAATTTGGATTATTAAATAATTAAATAGTTGCTCTAAGCCACCACTGCTTGGGGGATGCTTAATGGTATTTACACAAGTGTCAAGGTGCTACATGAATGGAAAAACTGATTTCTTCTCAGACTCATTGCTACCAAAGGGACTTTTGATCATCTCTCCTCACAGCATATCCACATTCACACAAACCAGGTGCTAGCAGAAATGTTTTGCTCTTGGAAAGGGAATGAAGCACCCCAAAGCACTTAGATCCAGAGCACTCAGCCTTGAATGACAAAGCTTTACTGTCACACAACCATTGCTGAAGTTAACAACTAAAGACGAAAAATATTGGTTTCAGTAAAAAAAGTCCTCACACTGAAAAAAGACATGTCGCCATAGATAAGCATCATGAGAAAAAAATAAACCCGAAGAGAATCTAGACAAGAGCAACACAGTTAATTATTCTACTAGCCACACTACTAAAGAAATACTACTACTTCGAGGGAAAGAAGGAGAAACTGATACAGAATCCACCATGTATCCTTGGGAGTACATTAAATATTATATTTTATTCCATTGGTTGCCTAGGAATAGTGTATTGGGGACCATTTTCATTAAAGCAATTTTCAGAAATTTCTTCTTGTCAGCATTATTTAAGTCCAGATTTAAAGAGTTCTTCAAAGTATGATTATAATTAGATGTCCTTAAGTGACCCATCCAGCTTATATTTTTTTCCATTTTCCTAAATTATTTCTTCATTAAAAAAATGTATTTACCTCATTTTTACATGCAAGTTTTTACTTTTGAGTCTTTTAAATCTGTTAAAATATAAGATGTCAAAAGTTCATAGCACTAGCTTGCAATAATTAACTAGCAATATTCGGGGCAACCTAAATGGATAATTTGCAGCCTACACATATTATTGACCTCTACCTTCTAAAGCCTACTTTACATTCCTTACTGACTGATTCTTTTGAGATGCAATAGTACAAAAAACAGTGTGAAAAAAAAAGTAAAAGGAGCAAAAAATAATTAGAATAGGAGATAAACTGAGACTTATAAAGAAAAGATAACATAAAACATTATCTGTGTCCTTGCTGATGTGGTTCAGTTAGTTGGGTGTCTTCCCATCCACTGAGAGGTTACCTGTTCAATTCCGCTAAAGGAAATGCTTGGGAAGTGGGCTCTATCCCCAATAGGGGATGTGCAAGAGACACACACTGTCATACGATGTTTCTCTATCCCTATCTCTTCCTCTCTCTAAAAAAAAATCAATTTAAAAAATCTATAATGCTTTTACATTACATTTTATCAAATACTCATCTTTTGTTTTCTATTAATGAGTTTTATAAAAGCAGCATCATTATGGACCAATTGCAAATCTGGTCCATTTGCAATGTCTAAGTCTATGCATATATTCTTTAGAATTCTTGAATTATTTCTGTAATCTCCTTGTAGAATAAGACGTTAGTGATCTCTGACAATTTATAATAGGACTAAGATTAAAAATTAAATGGTACATTTAATTCACAAACTTAGTAGTATATTAGTACTAGGAGTATCATTGTTTCTCTTTGTTTTCATGATTACACAACTGCTGTGGTGGACAGCAATTGTTTTCTTCCTGTCCAACATCAATTCCTGCTATGTAAGTAATAGGCTGTCTCTCAGATCCTCTCTTAAGGAAATCTAATATTCTTTGGGGAAAAAGGTTGATCTTTACCCACCTAACCACCCTTAAAACATGGAAGACTTGTGAGCATATTTTGCCAATAAAAATATTTCATCTTCCTTGATAAATTAGTTCAAGGTCTGGTAAATGATCATAGTCAGAGATTCCTCACAGGGTTTTGACCAGAGCTATCAGAGAGATGCTCTTTTGCTTAAGCTTCTTTGAGTAGAGTTTCAATTGCTTGTAAGCCAGAGTCCTGATTTATACGTCAGTAAAATCTTCCATCTATGTAAAATTAATACTTCTTTGAGTGTTGGATATGAAATTGAAGATAAGTAAAGAGATTGCTTTGAATTATGCATAAATTCCAGTGTATTCCATTTTCTTTTTCAAGAGTTGGCACACATTTGCAAGATGATTGGAGATAAGAGCACCATCTGTGTTTATAAAATTTTTGTTTTATATCATGAGATTCAGCACTCTGAGCCACAACCATGAAACAAAAATAATATACAATCTTTACCTAAATGCTATGAAATTGAGACACATGAGTTCTGATAGACAGCCGAGACAAGCGTGCTTCAAACCGAGAAGTTGAATTATCATAAACTCTTTGTTGCAAGCACTAAGATGTTTTCTATAAATATAATAGGCTGCTACTTTGTTTGTTTCATTTTTAAATCATAATGATGTTTTAAAAAATGAACATCAGAATAGTTTTAAAGTGTAAATACAATAACCATGAATAATACCATTTAAAATAGTAATGAACAAAATGCACTGCTCTGAATTCGACAAATTAATATGGGTAAATAAATTCATGAATATACACAGTCAAGAATGACAAAACAAAAAGATTGTTTTCAAATCTCAGGTCATTAATGATATGAGCGTTATACATTGACTTGGATTTCTAACCAAAATTTAGCCCATTCTTTATTGGCAGATTCAAAAGCATTTTTCATTTTTGGAAGAAACAGTCAAATGCTGCCAGCTTGGCAACTGAATAGATGAGATTCCTCAGGAAGAAATTATGGAGAGCTGCCACATTCTCAGAATTGATGCTTCAGAAGATAGTAAACGTAAATCAATTTGATTAAGAAATTCTTTCTGATCTTATCTTCCTCTGTGACCCAATGGCATTTTCAAATGCACAGTATACATTTTCCAATTAAAAAGAGAAAATGCATTGTTTCAATTTCTGAAATATTTTAATCAAACAAGATAAATGGTTAATTGATGAAAATAAAATGGGTAATATTATCAAAACCAAAAAAAAGCTTTTGAATGTGTATCAATATACAATCTTCAAATAGTTTAGAAAGCTTAATATTTATAATCTAATTCAATTTAATATGCTTGTGAGACAGCTTCGATATAAGTGTGAACACCATTTTACCCAAGTGAAAAACATCTTACACAATGCTTTTAGAATTAACCTTTTTAGGAAAGCACAAATTACTCTGATGCTCTGACCCAGGAAAAGGTAGGACAGAATGAACATATGTAACTAAAAGTAACAAAATTCTCTGCTCAGGATTCAGTGTACAAAAAGCAACAGTTTCCTTTTATAATTTGCTCTAAGAAGTGTTACCCAGGAAAGCCTGGCTTCTAAAACAAAAATACAAGATTTTATTTAAAGAAACATAAATGAACCAGATACTTCCGAGTCTTTTCCATTATGAAAATATTCAAAAAGTTACATTAATCTTGGGTATCCCAAAGGCTAAACTAGCTGTTCTCAACCCCAGCTACATTTTAGAATTATCTAGAAAATGTTATGAGTATATAGATTCCCTCAATTCACCTCTTTTCTGATGTTCTGCTATAATAGATATAATTTAGAACACAGGCATTTGTATTTTTTAAAGGTGGCTAGGCAACTTTAATGTGTAGCCCAGATTAAGAAACACTGGTCTAAATGGAAGCATATTAAGTAGCTACTCACCAGTTTTATTTCGTGAACAAATAAATGAAGAGATCTTCAATATGAATGAATCAATCAATCAGTCAATCAATAGAGTGATATTGTATCTTCACTTAAATCCATTCTCTTTCTAGCTCTTTTTCTCCTAAAGACATGTCATTTCAAAGAACTCCATTTAGGTTTGACTTTATTTCTCCCTTCACAATTGTGCAGCATCACTTTTAACTTTGAGAAGGCAGTAGTATCTTTAAGCAGTTCTTCTAACCACCTCGATTTCAACTCTCCACTGTCTGCCAGTATTATATTCTTAAAGTGATAATATTGTGGAAACAATCTCTACTTTTCAATAGGCATAGGAAAAGTATTAGCACTACTGTCTTCTAAAATGCTTAAGAAAATAAGTCTCTCTCTATGAAGAGATTATGATTTAGTAACTTTGCTGTAAGAAATTAAGGAAAACATAATTTTAAGGGAAAGAGGTTTTTAAAAAGAGAGACAAATATCTTCCCTTTTAAATTATGAAATTCTTGAATGCAGCAGCCATAGTTTATTTGCACATAGTACATAGGAATTTAATTAATATTTGCAAAAGTTAGAAATGAAGCAACCAAATCTTTTAAAGGAAAATCACCAATTGAATCTAAACTGACAAAAAATATGAAAATTAAAATATGCAAACATTTTATTCCCATTTAAAATATACACTATGTATGCACATGTATATAGTCATTTATATAAAACTCATAATATTTTAGAAGAGAAAATTTCTGGCAGAAAATTTCATCATTAAGCTATAATATGCCTAGTACTTTTGTTCTCTCTCTCTCTTAGATGGATTACAATGTATTTCACTTTATTTTTCAGTCACCAAATATGACCTCATAGTTTATATTGATCTATCCACCTTACCTCCATCCATCTTACCTTTGCTCTGGAACCTCAGGATAATTTTTTGTCTTTCCTGTCAGCTGAATATACAGAAGCTGCCCAATATTATGAAACATGTTCACCCCCTCAGCACTGCAGCCATTTCAAAAATGTTAAAAGATCACACTATATATCCAGCTGCAAATCAATGCTAGACTAACATGTTGCTATAGTTACTAAGTCTCCATATAGAAATGTGTGTATGTGCACAAACAAAATATGTATGCATATATGTATGTGGATTTAGAATGTGTGTTATTTTAGTTTTCAAACTTTGAGAACCAGTCAAAAGAATTATATAAACTAGAACAATGGTTCCAAGTGACAAAATGAAATAAATGTGATTCTAGATACAACTAGATGATAGATTTGTGGGATTATTTACTTTCCTTCATTTGTAAATAATATCATACATTATATTATACATTAATCTCCCCATTTCTCTTTTCAAGAAAGTCCTGCAAATATAACTAGGGAGGAAAAAAGTAAGATTTAAATTTTAAAAATAAAATTTTAAATCTTCCTATGATTCTCTACTAATATGAAATTATCCCCATGATAACTTGATATGCAGATCCCTTAGAGTATAACTGTTGTATGGAACTTATGTCAGCTATATTTTTTTTTAAAAAAAGCCCTTCACATAACACATAAAAGCAGACTTTCTTCTATTTAAATTTGTTTGAAAATGTGTGTGTGTGTGTGTGTGTGTGTGTGTGTATTCAAAGCTTTTATTGCCCTGGTCCAGGGAAATATAAACAGGATTTATCCAAATCAAATTTATGAAATCTTTAAAGCTTGTCTTATTTGCTTCAATTTTTCCCAAGTATGAAAATCCCTTCACAAAGTAAATTCCATGTGTCTCGCCTTTTCACATTCTTTCCTTTACTGAAGAAATAAAAGATCCAGCAATCAATGATCTTCGGCTGTTAGATTCTTTATATTTGTAATATCCTGTATATTTAAAAAAACAATTAAAAAATGAAGTAAATCTTACCTATTGTGAAAACATGATATTTACTGGAGAGTGTTATGCTAAGTGAAATAAGCCAGTCAGAAAAGGACAAGAAGGACAAGTACCATATGATTTCACTCATATGTGGAATCTAAGGATCAAAATAAACTAACAAACAAAATAGAAAAAGACTCATTGATACAGAGAACAGTCTGACAGCTTTCAAAAGGGAAAAGGGTAGGGGATGGATGAGAAAGGTAAAGGGATTACGATTATACAAAGAAAAAAACTCATAGGCACAGAGGACAGTATGGTAATTATAGGAGGGAAAGGGCTGTGAGGGGAGGTAGAAAAGGGTAAAGGGGGGATAAATGGTAATGGAAGGAGACTTGACCTGTGGTGTGAACACACAATGCAATATACAGATGATATATTATAGAATTGTACATCTAAAACCAAATAATATTCAATTAAAAAACATTTTAATGTTTAAAGGATAAGTTAGTGGGAAAATTTGTTAGAGAACAAGGGAACCTGGACTACTACAGGGTTAATATTCCTGAGCATTGGTGATGAATGTTAACTAGACTTGTTGTGATCATTTTGCAATATATACAAATATCAAATCATTATGTTGTATATTTAAAACTAATATAATGAAATAAGTAAAATGTCTCAATGAAAATTATAAAATAAGGTAAAAGAATTAAATTCCTGAGCATGAATAAAAGCCTGATGGATATATTATACCGCAAGAGTTTGTGGTCCATGGACCATCAAGTTTTAGAAAAAGAAACCTTAGGACAACAGGAAACCTCCTAAACTTAAGCCTATTTGGGGAAAGCTGGGTTAGCAAAATTAAATAATGCCTTTACTTTAGAACTTTTTTAGATCCTTTATTATGTTAATCTGAATTCTGAATTAACAAAAGGGGTAGATAATGCACTACATTTTCCAAACATATTTAACTTCTGAAGCCTTTTATTTTTTGCCCCACAGAATTGACATTCTTCAGAAAAGAATTTGGAGAATATTCTAACCACTAACACTAACCCTTTATAGCAATGCATTACTTATGTTATGCCTTCCGACTTCTCTCCTTTCTATTCTTATTAAATGCTGTTCTAGGACCACTGAGGGTGCACCTTTTGTAGATTTAAAGCCCGAATTCCAGACCTTTGCTAAAGTGACTCTGCTTTTAACAACATTAAACATAGGCTGTCACCTAACATTGCCAAGTATTCTGAAGACAAATTCAAGAAAGAATGTATAGAAACGTTTAATTTTAAACATAGCCATGTATGCTGCAGCTAACTCAAATAGAGGTAGACACATTTACTAAGCTTTATAGAAAGTAGTTAGCCTTGAAATTAAAGGGGAAAAGATTGTAGCATAATGTCATTGTTCATATCGTCTTGAGTGAAATAGTAATGGAAAGATTAGGGGACTGATGAATATCAAGGCAAAAAAATGAGGAAATATTTGACCTTAAGTAAAAACGAAGTAACAGTCATAGCTATCATGTATAAAGAATTCCATATATCAAACATTATGCTGCCGAAACCGGTTTGGCTCAGTGGATAGAGCGTCGGCCTGCAGACTGAAAGGTCCCAGGTTCGATTCCGGTCAAGGGCATGTACCTTGGTTGCGGGCACATCCCCAGTGGGGGTGTGCAGGAGGCAGCTGATCGATGTTTCTCTCTCATCGATGTTTCTAACTCTCTATCCCTCTCCCTTCCTCTCTGTAAAAAAATCAATAAAATATATTTTTTTAAAAAACAAACATTATGCCACATGTTTAAGGTGGAAATCTGTGGTATCTTCCTTACTTTCTATTCTCCTTTTTCAGAGAGACCTTGATATAAGTTTGAGAATTTCTGTGATTTAAAGGATGGGAAAAATATACCAATATAAACCAATGATTATATATATAAAAGCCTAAGCAACCATCCGACCATTCAACCATTTGACCAGTAGCTATGATGCGCACTGATCACCTAGGGGCAGATGCTCAACACACAGGCATGGAAACATGGAACAGATTGATGAATCTCAGAGGGAAGCGGGGAGGGCAGAAAGATATACCCTGGGGGGATTGGGCCAAAACCAGCAGTCTGACATCCCCCAAGGGGTCCAAGATTGGGAGAGGGTACAGGCCAGGCCAAGGGAACCCACCGGTGCACGAATCCATGCACCAGGTCTCTAATCTATCTACACTAATAAAAGAGAAACATGGTAATTAGCGTACGACCACTACCCTTTTCATTGGCTAATCAGTGAGTATATGCAAATTAACTGACAACCAAGATGGCAGCTAATTTGCATATGTCGGCTCCAAGCCACAGACTGAGGCTTTAGGCCTGGGTCAGGGAGGAGCCAGCCAGCGAT
>NW_005354508.1:380354-391393 GCF_000412655.1 Myotis brandtii | reverse complement strand
GGGAGCAGGGAGCAGGTAGTAGGACATCCCCTAGGGCTCCCAGTATGTGATAGGGGGCAAGCTGGGCTGAGGGAACCCCCTCCCCAGTGCACAAATTTTTGTGCACCGTGTCCCTAGTCTATACTAATAAAAGGGTAATATGCTAATTAAACTGGACATCCGGGCATCCTTCCGGACAAAGCTATGGTGGCAGGGGGCAAGGCAGAGATGGTTAGGGGTGAACAGGCCGGCAGGAGAGGGCAGTTCGGGGCAATCAGGCAGGCAGGCAGAGAGGTTAAGGGTGATCAGGCAGTAGGCAGAGGCGGTTAGAGGCAATCAGGCAGGCAAGGGAGCAGTTAGGGGCATCAGGCAGGCAGGCAGATGAGCAGTTAGGAGCCAGCAGTCCCAGATTGTGAGAGGGATGTCTGACTGCCAGTTTAGGCCCGATCTCCTATGCACGAATTTCGTGCACCGGGTCTCTAGTGTATATATATAAAAGCCTAAGCGACTGGCCAACCATTTGACCATCCGCCTGGTAGCTATGATGCACACTGACCACCAGGGGGCAGATGCTTAATGCAGAAGCTGCTGAGCTGTGATGACTTGGCAGCTGCAGTTCTTGGGTGACAATCCCAGAACCAGAGAGGAGGGAGCCTGATTCCAGGGTGGGTCACCCAAGAACCACCCTCTCGCAGTCTGGGATCCCTCAGGGGATGTCAAAGAGCCATTTTTGGCCTGATCTCTGCAGGCAAGGCCGAGGGACCCCACCGGTGCATGAATCCGTGCACGGGTCCTCTAGTATTCTATAAGCCAAGACCCTAGATTATTTTAGAAGTTGCCATGTGAGTCAAATAACTCAATTATACTGAATTTCAGGATTCCTTCTGGGAATGCTTGAACAAAAGTGATCTCTTTGCTCTGGACCATATATTATAGATATGTGAGGCAGTGGAACAAATGTAGTTATTTTTCTTTCATAAGTGGATAAAGCCAACACACCAAGGAAACCAGAGCTTAGAATAAAACTTCATAGAGAAATATGGCTTATCTCTGATCAAATCATGCCTAAAACTTATACCTCATTTAGATGTTTTTCAAATAAAACAAGTTGTATTTATTATGTATTACTGTATGACAAATTACCCTAAAATGTATTGGCTTAAAAGAACAATAAATATTTTTATAATATATTTTATTGATTTTTTTACAGAGAGGAAGGGAGAGGGATAGAGAGTTAGAAACATCGATGAGAGAGAAATATCCATCAGCTGACTCTTGCACACCCCCTACTGGGGATGTGCCCACAACCAAGATACATGCCCTTGACCAGAATCAAACCTGGGACTCTTAAGTCCACGGGCCGACACTCTATCCACTGAGCCAAACCAGTTAAGGCAGAACAATAAATATTTATCTTATGTTTCTATTGGCCAGGAATTCATATTGTGGAATGGCATATCTCTGCTCTATAATTATAAGTCCTCAACCGAAATACCTGAAGGCTTGAAGGCTGAGGGTTAGAGTCATTTGAAGCTCATTTATCACATATTTGGAAACGAATGCTGACTGTCTTCTGGGAACTAGCTGGGGCCATTGGCTGGAACATCTACACATGGTCTTCCCATGTGGGATGGGCTTCCTCCTCCAATGATAACTAGGTTCCAAAGGAAAAGGAAAAGAAAGCTCATAGAGAAGAGAAAGACACAGAAAACAGACACACACACACACACACACACACACACACACACACACACACGCACACACGTTGCCTACTATGATCTAACTCCAGAATTCAGGAAAGATTGTCTCTGCTTTATTCTATTGGTTGAGTCTCTTCATATGTGTACTTCCTTTCAGGGAGAGATAACATAAACCTGTACCTCTGTGAGAGTGTGCCAGTACCACACTAAAAAAAGAGCATTTTAATTATACTATGTATCGATGAGACCAACTTTGGAAAAAATAACCTACCACACAAGCCATAGATCTACATTTATTCTGTGAGCTAATTTGAGTTAAATTATTTGTTTCTTGCTCTGGCTGGTGTGGCTCAGTTGGTTGAGTGTCAAGAATGTACACGAGGCCCTAACTGGTTTGGCTCAGTGGCTAGAGCATCAGCCTGTGGACTGTAAGTCCAGGTTCAATTCCGGTCAGGGGCATGTACCTTGGTTGCAGGCACATCCCCAGTAGGGGGTGTGTAGGAGGCAGCTGATGGATGTTTCTCTCTCATCGATGTTTCTAACTCTCTATCCCTCACCCTTCCTCTCTGTAAAAAATCTATAAATTTTTTTTTAAAAGAATGTACACGAGGCAACTGATGGATGTTTCTTTCTCACATCTCTCACGTAAATGTTTCTCTCCCCCCACACACACCCTTCCTCTATCTCTAACATCAATTAAAAAAAATAAAGATATCCTCAGGTGAGAATTTAAAAAAATATTAAGCATCATAAGTAATAGATTACCAATATGAAGATGTAAGTGATTTGCATAAGGTCACACTGCCAGTAAAAATGCTATCCCCAGTGTTCTTCACTACTGATATATGGGTAGAACCTTCAATAGTTTAATAAGAGTAGAATATCAAATCATTGGACTGTGTCAGTAAACAAGATAAAAATTAGATAAAATGAATCAAAGATCATTCTTTTTGTAAACACTATAGATTATTACAGATAACTAAAAATGGAGCCTGTATATTTGATACTGTCCAGTGGTTTAAAAAGAAACAACTTTTAAATATTTTAAAGGTAATCAGCTGAAATAATGTTCATAGACAAATATCAAAGTATAAGAAAAAATGAGATTTTAAAAATTCCCTCTTTTTTCCCATGGTGCTTCATACCTGTACCATAAAGGGGTAACTTTTTTCCAACTATACACGTAAAGTCCCCAACAAATAGTTTGAGTTTTGAATTAAATTTCAATTGTGTATATCATAGAATTCTATAAATCCTATATGATTCCTCAAGTGTACTATGAATACCTCTAAATGCCAAACATATTGGGAAAAAATTTAGGCTATAATGGTACTTCTGTATATTTATCTGCTCTGGACCATTTTGAATAAATTAATCAGAAATCTGTGGTAAGAAAATGAAAATAAAAAATCAGAGCCGGCAGAAGTAAAACATGCTGGAGCTTTGATTGATTAGACACAGAGTCATACACAAGAGAGGCTTTCCTTCAATGTTCTCTCTGAAAACATTAATAAAAACATAACACAGGAATAGTCAGGTGCCAAAATATAAAGAAAACACAAATAATTCTACAGGATGCCCACCACCATTACTCATCATTTTCTTCCAGGGCATCATAACAAACATGTCAACCTCTTGCTGTTTGGCAAAATTCTTTTTCGTTTACATGTGTTCTTCAAAAGGCCTGCATTCATGCATGGTGAAACAAATCTCATATGTACTTACTACATAAGTCCAGTGATTTATATTTCTTGTGATTCTCTTCCTCCTTGACTGCACCTCTTACTTTTCTACCCAATACCTTCCAATGCATTGCTTATTAAACTTTAGCATTCATCGGCAACCCCAGGAAAGTTTGTCAAAACAGACTTCAGGGCACTTCCTAGAAATTATGATTCATTATGTCTGGAGTGTCAAGAAATTGCATTTTCTCCCGGCCAGGCCAGTGTTGCTCCGTGGTTGAGCTTCAACCTATGAATCAGGAGATCAAGGGTTCGATTCCCAGTCAGGGCACTTGCCTGGGTTTGCAGCCTAGATTCCCCAGTAGGGAGTGTGCAGGAGGCAGTTGATCAATGATTCTCTCATCATTGATGTTTATATCTCTCTCTCCTTCCTTCCTCTCTGAAATATATACATATATATATGAAATTGTATTTTCTACAAGTGATATGGATGCCACCAGGCCACCAACCATACCTTGAGTGGCCCTGCTGCAGTGACTTGCTACTGCAAGTGTACTCTGCAAACCAACAGAATCACCATCACCTCCAAGTGTCTTAGAAATGCAGAATATTGGGCCCCACTACAGATCTACAAAATGTGTTTCTCACATAATATCATGGGGTGAAATCTGTCATTACTAGAGAATACATAGCAATGACCCTGTAAGTCTCTAGGACTTGTGCTTGTTTTCTTGCCTCTGGGATAGGCCTCTGTTGTTAAATACAGTTCTTGGGTGCTTGTGCTAGTTTTCAAAATTAGTCAGAACACTTGTAACTCCTCCCAACAGTAGATAGAGTCTATTTCCTAATTTCTGGCCATGTGATTGGCTTGAATCCATAGAATGCGTGAGAACCGGCACTGATTTGAAAATCACAAAAAAAGGCCTCAAAAAGTCTTGAAACTTCTTCTCTTGCTGTTCTAAGGACTCTGCCACTAGTATCATGTAAAGAAGCTGAAGCTAAAGTCTGCAGGATATTGTGGAACATGTGACCCTCAATCAACAAACAGTCCACCTGCAGAAGCAGACCTGGTTGACTGGCAGCTGACTTCATACACATGAGTGAATCTAGCCATGATCAAATGAAGAACCACCTCGCTGAATCCAGCCTCTGTAGCTAAGCCACACAATCATGAACTAAATAAATGGTGGTTGATTTTTGTCATTAAGATTTAAAGTGGTTTGTACAAGAAAAAGATACTGATACATACTTCTTATTTTCTTTGAGACCTATAAAGAATAATTAAAAGAGAATTATGATAGAGCAAACTCTGAGATTTCACCTATTTTACCTTTTTGGCTCTTTTTTTTCTCCACTAGGCCAGAAACAATCATTGATAATAGATCAAAGACCCAACTGTAATTCTTCTAACAAATAAAGCAAACAACAACCCCCACATTTAACTTCTATAAATCAAAAAGGAAAAATATTGACTTTGAGTATGTTCTTAGAAGATATAGAAGAATTAGTTTTGGTATCTCAGGAAATCTAAGTCAGTGACCCCAAGAGAGCCTCAGGGGTGGCTGACCTACAAACATTCACACCTCTGTTTCCTTAGGTCTCTTCAGTACCAAGGATGGTGAAGTCTCACTTATAAATTCAGATTGGTTTGGGAAATTTAGCTTCAGTGCTAGACATGATTATTTTATAAGATAGTACTAAATATAGAAGATAGCAAATTTTCTTTTTCAAATTCTTATATTAGCAAAATTACTACCAACATTCTAATAAAGTTTTTCTAATTAGAAAAGCTACTATTTGAGTTGATTTAGTAATATAAATGGGTAGAAATAATTAAGAAAAAGTTTTTAAATAATAGTAATGATGGAAAATTAACCTCAGAAAATTTACCAATAATCTGAAGCTATTAAAATTAAATCATTATACAACTTGTGCAAAAACAGACACATTCATGTGAAAGATAAGGCTAGAAAATAGGTACCACTCTATATGAGAATTCAACATATGGTAAAGGATGTATCATGAATCAGTAAATTCTATAGAAAGTTTAAAAAATTACGAAGCTATACTATGTAGTATTAATGCTTAAGTAGATAGACAGAACAATGGAAAATAATATAATCCAGAACAAGACTCAATTCAGTATATGTTAAATAAAGCGAGCATTTTTAAAAAATATATTTTATTGATTTTTTACAGAGAGGAAGGGAGAGGGATAGAGAGTCAGTAACATCGATGAGAGAGAAACATCGATCAGCTGCCTCCTGCACACCTCCCACTGGGGTTGTGCCCGCAACCAAGGTACATGCCCTTGACCGGAATCGAACCTGGGACCTTTCAGTCTGCAGGCCGATGCTCTATCCACTGAGCCAAACCGGTCAGGGCTAAAGCGAGCATTTTTACATAAGTTGATAAAAGATGATTTGGTTATCAAACAGTTTGGACAATTGGGTTGACATTAGAAAAAAATTAAGTTATTTTCTATCATATCTTACCCATAAAATATATTTAGATGATGAAACTTCAAATATTAAAAGAAAAAAGTTAAGAATATAAGAAAAAACTGGAAGAATATTTTGTTATTTGATTGGAAAAAACATTATAAAATATAAAAGTAAAATCAGAAGCCATTAAAATATGATATAATATACTCCACAAAATATAAATATACAGAGCATAAATGAAATCCATGAAAAAGAGAACAAATTTGAAGTTTATAAAAAAAATTTTCAACAGAAAAATAAAATGGCTCTTAATTATATGTAAAGGTATTAAAATATGCATAACAAAATACATAAAAAATAAAACAAGATATTCATTTTATTTTATAGGATAAGCAAAGATCAAAAATTTTATTACTTGATACATATAGAGAAACATGGGAAACTTAACTGGTATGACCTCACAGACAGCAATTTAAAAAAAAAAACTATCAAAATTTCAATCCATATACTTTTTTCACTCAGAGTTTTAATTTATATCCTAATATATATTTCCTTAGGACACAAATTGATTAATACTAGTAGAAAATGAATATAAATAGGTAATTCAGTGAAAAAGAAAATCCAATGCGTAAATATGTAAAAATAATTCATCTGAATTTGTAATATAAAATTAAAATTAAGGTATTAATACAAGCATGTCTAGTTTTATTGTGCTTCATTTTAATGTACTTTGCAGATGTTGCATTTTTTACAAATTGAAGGTATGCGGCAACCCTGCATCCAACAAGTCTATGTGCACCATTTTTTCCAACAGCATCTGCTCACTTTGTGTCTCTGTGTTTGGAGGCACTAAAACCATTGCTCCTGTAAGACAAACAACTTAATTGACAAATGTCGTGTGTGTTCTGACTGCTTTACTGCCTGCCATTCCCTCATCTTTCTCCCTTTCCTCAGGCTTGCCTATTCCCTGAGACTCAACAATATTGAAATTAGGCCAATTAATAACCCTACAGTGGCTTCTAAGAGTTCAAGAGAAAGGAAGAGTGCTCATCTCTCACTTTAAATCAAAAGCTAGGAAAGATTAAACCTAGTGAACAAGGCATATCAAACGCTGAGACAGGCTAAAAGTTAGGCCTGTTGCACCAAACAGTTAGCCAAGTTCTGAATGCATAGAAAAAGTTGTTGAACCAAATTAAAAGTACTGTTCCAGTGAATACACAAATGATATGAAGGTGAAACAGCCTTACTGCTGATATGGAGAAAGTTTTAGTGGGCTGGATAGAAGCCAGCCAAAACATCCTCCTAAACCAAAGCCTAATCCAGAGCAAGACCCTAGCTCTCTTTGATTCTATGAAAGCTGAAAGAGCAGAGGAAGCTGCAGAAGAAAAGTTTGAAGCTAGCAGAGGTACATGAGATATAAGGAAAGAAGCCGTCTCCATAACATACAGGTACAAGACAAAGCAGCAAGTGCTGGTGTAGGAGCTGCAGCTAGTTATCCAGTAGATAGAGGTAAAATTAATAAGGTGGCTACACTAAACAACATATGTTCAATGTAGATGAAACAGGCTTCTATTGGAAGAAGATGCCATCTAAGAATTTCATAGCTAGAAAGGAGAACTCAATGCCTAGCTTCAGTGCTTCAAAAGACAGTCTGACTCTCATGTTAGTGGACAATAAAGCTGGTGATTTTAAGTTGAAGCCAATATTCACTTTAGCATACCAAAAATCCTAGGGCCCTTAACAATTATGCTAAATGTACTCTATAAATGGAAGAACACAAGCTAGATGACAGCACATCTGTTTAGAACATGCTTTACTGGATATCTTAAACCATCTGTTGAGCAACCTTGGAAATGATTGTTCACTCCACCAGTGATTTAGATGATTGTGTTTCCTCAATTGTTTTCACTACTGGCCTCATTTTCTGTCTCTCCTCTTGCTTCCTTTATTATTTTTCAACAGTTTGGGTTTTAGTTTTTTCTTAATTTATATATTTTTCTACATTTTAATGGGACTTTGAAGGTAGATGAGCTTGATAAATATTCACAACCTAGTACTTTTATAGTTCTATATATCTTTCTTAGATTACTTAGCATAGTGTTTTATATTGTGTTTATGTATGTGTGTGTACGATCTAGCATATTATAAGTTCCTTGACCCCCATCTGTCTCATTAATCACGACACCCCACAGAATACTGACAAAAAAATTTCTCCTAACTAAAAATACTAATTGCCAGGTCCTCCAAATTTTATCTCTAAAATATGTTTATATTTAGTTATTTCAGTTCATCTTTCTCACAATTTTAACGCTTTGATCACCTCTTCTTTGAGACATTTAAACAGCCTCCACTGGTGTCATCAATTCCAATCTCTCGTTTCTCCCTCTTATATACTGTTGCCAAGATTAATCACTCTGAAACTTAGCCTTGATTATGTTAATTCTTTGTTCCAAAGTCACCATGACCTATGATATTAATTCTAAAATATAGCCTAATATCTAAAGTTCTCCATCATCTAAGTCCAGCAAACCCTGCCAACTTCAGTTATTAAGATTGCCCTATAGCTTGTCTTGCTAACAAAGTACTTGCCTCTTCTTGAACATCTCTCACACATCCTGCCTTGCCCATTTCCACATGTACATTTTATGCCCAGCTTTTCAAGTGCAGCTCAAATGCCACCAGCTCCACAGAACTTTTTTGCATCTCTCCAGAGATATTTCCTTCCTCTGAACCTATATAATAACTCCTCATGAGTATTATGGCTATAAATACTTTTTCCTTTTATGAACTTTTAAAATGCATAAGTTTTATAGCCACTCCCAAAAAAAAACAGGCTTCTTGTAAACAAAATCTGAGTCTGAGTTATTATTTGTACCTATTATACTAGCTAGCACAGGAACTCATAGGGTTAAAAGTAATTTTTAAAAAATAACAATAAAATCAAATATCAATTACCTATATTAATAAATGGAATAGCTCAGCTAGAAATTATTAAAATCTGGGTAACCCAAACTTTATTAATCATTGGACTCCAAATTACTCACTATCCACTTTTAATAAGATATGCATATTAGAAGCAAAAAGAAAAACACCTAGAAGGAAAGTTACGGAGGCTAATTTATGAACTGATCTTTTGAATAACAAAATAAAAAGTACTTCTGGTTGCACATAGTAGACTCCTAGATGAAACAGTATTTTATTATTCACAGATAAATATATCTCTGGTTATTAATACAAAATAAAATTGTACTCAGTCATTGAAATTACCAAAGAAATGTGAAAACATCCAGCATAATTCCTAAAAAATACTGCTCAATAATTGTTGACCATCAATGGGAATTCTTGGGTAAGTGGTCTTTACTTTGAAAAAAAGCAACATATTATTATTGAACCAATTATAAAAGTTAAAGTTATTAGATCCCACAAGCAATGAGCTCTTGTGGCCAGTGGTCTAGGTTCAAGATGGTGACATAGGAGCTTCCTGAGCTCACTCTTTTCTTGGATACACTGAATTTACAATTACACATGGAGCAATTAACTCTGAAAGAAATGTAGAAACTAGCTGAATGACTCCTGCACATTGGGTAAATACCCACATCAAAATGGCTAGGAAAGGCAAGGACACACTCTCACCATAAATGCCACCCCTGGCACAGCACTATACAATCAGAAGGGAACTCCCAACTCCCACCTTCTCCCTAGGAGCAAAGAGTTTGGACCCTGCATCTATTGGAAGACTCCCACCTGAGGGACCAGCCCCCAAAACAACTAGCTCTAATAGCCAGTGGATCTTGTACCCCTGAAATCCACAAGACCATATATATGACAAGTTCTTAAGAACAAAGACACAGTTCAGTTCTTAAGGAGCTCATGAATACTCACAGTGGCTAGTCCCCTTCCCAGGGCTCAGTGCAAAGGAAACAGACAGAAACAACCATTTTCTGGTCTTTCCCTAAAATACATTTATTTGCATACTTAAATAATTGCTGTCTGAACATCAAGCTTCTAATTTAGCATGTATCTTGGGACAGAATGTGATCCAACCCTGAGATCAGGGAAGCTTCTTGACACCTCCCCAGCCTGCTCCCTCTAGCCCGCTCCAAGTCACCAATATTTCCCTGGAAGAAGCATATATATACATTTGTCTGGCACACTGGCTTTTGTGGTCGCTGCAAGGGACCAGCCCCAAGATCACAGGCCTCAGATTATCAAAGGGGTTTGCATTCACAAGCCCCACCGTACTGCAAGAGCACCCATCACCACCACCATGGCTATATACTAGGTCCAACATAGACAATCAGACAAAACAAACCCTCATTTCTCAGTTTCTCCATTTATTTTAAATGCAAATAGATTAAACTCTCTAATCTAAAGACATAAAGTACCTTCATGGATAAGAAAATAAAACCCACCTATGTGCTGCCTATAAGATGCTCACTTCAGCTTTAAGTAAACATACAGACTGAAAATTAAGAGATTAAAAAATGCATTCCATACAAATGGAAAGCAAAAGAAAGCAAGAGTAGCTATACTTAAATGAGGCAAATTAGACTTTAAGCCAAAGGCTATAATAACAGACAAAGAAGGATGTTATATAATTACTAGTAGCCCGGTGCACGAAATTCATGCACATTAAAAGGGAATTAATTAGCAGAAATATTTTAATATTGCTATTTGCTCTTTCTCTACAACAGAAGTGTAAGAGATAAAATGAAATTAGTAAAATATATAAGAAAATAATATATAAATTTATTAATAAATAAACAGTAACAAAAGGATATAATAACAGCAGAGGCATGATATAAAAATGACAAAAACATGATATGAAAACAACAAAATCATGATATAAAAACAACAGTGATGCAAACAATGACTGACAAAGTGATTAAACTTACTCTAATATCTCCCTGTACACCACATTAAGAGTGAAAACACTTTCAGAGTGCTTGACTAATTTCCCTTGTGATGAAGTATTTAGAACTTTAACTGTAATGTCACATGCTCTTCGAACTCGAGAGAAAGCAACATATAACTGACCATGTGGGAAAACGGGTTCAGGTAGGAATATGCTTACTTTGTCTAGAGTTTGTCCTTGTGATTTATTAATAGTCATCACAAATGCTGGCATCATGGGAAACTGTCTTGGAATCAATTTAAATGGGAGGCCAGTGTCAGATGGGGAGAAATCAATTTTTGAAATCAGAACAACCTCTCCCTCTGCAGATCCTGTTAAT
>NW_005354508.1:361795-379880 GCF_000412655.1 Myotis brandtii | reverse complement strand
TCATAATTTCTCTTAGTAATCTGTCTATGGCATTTATAGCATGACTGGATGCCATGGTGCATTCATCAATAATGAGAAGTTGGGCCTTTTTAATAGTTTTAGCAACTTCACTGTTTATATCGAGTCTAGAAATTGAAGTTTCATTTAGTGGAATGGATAATTTATATTCGGAATGAAAGGTGCTTCCACTGAGAAGTAAATTTGCATCAATTCCTGTAGATGCTGTGGGTAAAACAGTACTATCACAACCTCTAATATAATGTATTAAAACTTTATAAAGATATGCCTCCATGCTCCAAGGGCCAGTTTCTGCCTCAAACCTCGTCCTCCCAGGAAACAGCTAGGGGAGGGCGCAGCCCTTGGCACCGCGACCCAGGACTCAGTGGGTCCATGCTCTGAGGGTCGGTTCCTGCCTCAAACCTCTCCCTTACCAGAAACAGCTCCGGGAAACAGCTCGGGGAGGGTGCAGCCGTTTCCAAGACAACCCCTGCAGGACTGACTTCCTTCCAGTTGGTCGAGCCTCAGGTCGTGATGTTACACCCAGGGTTTTTATATAAACAGATAAAGTGATCAATTAAAAAAGAGGATATAATTTGCTTCTCTTTGATGATTAGCGATGTTGAACATATTTCAGATGACTCTTGGCCTTCTGTACGTCCTCTTTGCAGAAGTGTCTATTCAGGTCCTCTGCCCATTTTTATTGTATTTTTATCTTCCTTTTTTTTTTTTTAGTTGTATGAGTACTTTATATATTTTGGAAATTAACCCCTTGTCAGATGTATCATTGGCAAATATGTTCTCCCATACAGCGGGTTCACATTTCATTTTGATGATGGTTTCTTTTGCATGTGCAGAAGCTTTTTAGTTTGATGTAGTACCATTTGTTCATTTTTTCCTTTGTTTCTCTTGCCCTAGGTGTTATATCAGTGAAAATTCTGCTATGTGAGATGCCTGATACTTTGCTGCCTACGTTTCTTCTAGGAATTTTGTACTTTCATGACTTACATTTAATTCTTTTATCCATTTTGAGTTTATTCTTGTGTATGGTGTAAGTTGGTGGTCTAGCATCATTTTTTTTTTGCATGTACCTGTCCAATTATACCAACACTATTTATTGAAGAGACTGTCTTTATTCAATTGTATGTTCTTGCCTGGTTTATCAAATATTAATTGAACATAATGGCTTGAGTCGGTTTCTGGGTTCTCTGTTCTGGTCCATTGATCTAAATGAATGTTCTTATGCCCGTACCAGGCTGTTTCAATTGCAGTGGCTTTGTAGTATAGCTTGATATCTGGTATTGTGATCCCTCCAACTTTGTTCTTCTTTTTCACAATTGCTGTAGCTATTTGGGGTATTTTATGGTTCCATATAAATTTTTGGAGTGTTTGTTCTAATTTGTGAAATATGCCATTGGTATTTTAATAGGGATTGCATTGAATCTATAAAATGCTTTGGGTAGTATGAACATTTTAATTATGTTAATGCTGCCAATCTATGAACACAGTATATTCTTCCACTTGTTTATATCTTTTTCTATTTCTTTTTTCCAATGTTCTGTAGTTTTCTGAGTAAAGGTCTTTCATCTCCTTTATTAAGTTTATTCCTAAGTATCTTATTTTTTTGTTTTAATGATAAATGAGATTGTTTTTTAGTTTCTCTTTCTGAGTGTTTATTACTGGTGTATAAAAAATGTCATTGAGCCCAAGGGCTTGGCTCAATGGTTGAGCTTTGACCTATGAACCAGGAGATCACGGTTCAATTCCTGGTCAGGACATATGCCGAAATCCTTTATTAAATCTAGTAGTTTTCTTAGGGTTTTCTATGTGCAATATCATTCATCTGCAAATAATTACAGTTTTACATCCTCCTTTCCAATCTGGATGCCTTTCCAGAATGGCTACCATCAATAAACAACAATTGCTGGCAAGGATATAGAGAATAGGGAACCCTCGTGCACTGCTGGTAGGAGTGCAGACTGGTCAGCTACTATGGAAAACAGTATGGAGTTTCCTCAAAAAATTTAAAATGGAACTGCCATATGATCCAGTGATCCCACTTCTAGGAATATATCCTAAGAAGCCTGAAATACCAATCAGAAAGAATGTATGCACCCCTATGTTCATAGCAGTGCTATTTACAATAGCTTAGATCTGGAAACTGCCCAAGTGCCCATCATTAGAAGAGTGGATAAAAAAAGCTGTGGTAAATTTATATAATGGAATACTATGCAGCAGTAAAAAAGGAGGATCTCTTACCCTTTGAGGCAACATGGAGGGACCTGGAAAGTATTATGCTAAGTTAAATAAGCCAGTCAGAGAAAGACAAATATCAAACTTATATATGGAATCTAATGAACTGACAAACAAAATAGAGCCAGAGACATGGAAGAATGCAACAGGTTGAGGATTCTTAGAGGCAAGGGGGTAGAGCAGGAAGAGATTAACCAAATAACTTGTATGCATATATGCATAACCCATGGACACAGACAATAGTGTGGTGAAGGCTTGGGGGGGGGCAAGAATGTGGAGGAGGAGGTCAATGTAAAGCAACAATAAAGATAATTTTTTTATAAAAAGGATATAACATTTATAAATATTTATATACCCATATAGGAGCACATAAGTATATAAAGAAATATTAACAGGCCTGAAAGGAGAAATAGACAGTGATGCAATAATAGTAGGGAACTTCATACCCATTTTACATAGTTTATAGATCATCCAGACAGAAAATAAATAAGGAAACATTGAATTTAAACTACAGATAAAACCAGATGGACTTAGATATTAATAGCTCATGCTATCCAAAAGAAGCAAAATACATATTCTTCTTAAGTGCACATAGAAAGTTCTCCAGAATAGATCATAAGATAGGCCATAAAACAAGTCTTAATAAATTTAAGAAGATTGAAATCATATCAAGCATCTTTTCAACAATGATATAAGACTAGAAATCAATTGTAAGAAGAAAATAAAAATTCACAAAAAGTGGAGAGTAAACAACATGGTACTGAACAACAAATCTGTAAAAAAAATCAAAAGAAAAATAAAAAATATCTTGAGAAAAATAAAAATTGAAATACAACACACCAGAAATTATGAGATGCAGCAAAAGCACTCAGAGGGAAGTTTATAGCAATAAATGTCTTCATTAAGAAAGATTTCAAATAAATAACCTAACTTTACACCTCAAGGAAACAGAAAAAACACTAACGAAGTACAAAATTAGTAGAAAACAGTAAACAACAAATAATAGATTAAAAATAAATTAAAAAGAGACTAAAAAGACAACAGAGAATATCAAAAAAACAAAGGACTGTTTTCTGAAAGGATAAACAAAATAGATAAGCTCTTGGTTGAGTCAACAAGAAAAAAAAAGAGGACTAAAAAATAAAATCAGAAATGAATGAAAAGATATTACAACAGGTATCAAATAAATACAAAGGATCATAAGAGACTACTATGAACAATTATACACCAGCAAATTGGACAACCAAAAAAAGGGATACCTTACCAGATCAACTGGAACTTGCATATACTGTTGACAGGGTGTAAAATGGTACAGTCATTTTGGAAGAGTTTAACAGTTTCTTATGAAACTATAAATACACATACACAGGACCCAGCAATCCCACTCCTAGATTTACCAAGAGAAATAAAAGCAGGTGTCCACTAAGACCTGTATGAGAAAGTTTGTAGCTCTATTTCTAAGAGCCAGAAGAAGAAACAGCTCAAGCTCTGAATGGATAAGCAACTTGTGGTGCACCTGAACAAAGGAATACTACCCAGAAACTAAAAACAACGAACTGCTGATACACACAATAACAGGTGTGAATAAATGGAGCTTTAATCTAAGTGAAATGAGCCAAATTCTGAGGGCTACATATCCTGTGATTGCATTTTCATGGCGTTCTGGTCTCAAGAAAGCAAAGCTATAAAGAGTTACCAGATCAGTGGTTATAAGGACTGAGAATGGAGTGAATGCAAAGGGGCAGAGAGACTGTTGAGGGAGTAAAGGAGATGTCCTGTATCATGACTGTAGTTTGCTAGAGTTGCCTTAACAGAATATCATAGACTGGGTGTCTTAAACAGATCTGGAGGCTAAAATTTCAAATTGAGATGCTGGCAGAACTGCTGTCCTCTGAGGCCTCTCTCATTAGCTTGCAGATGACCACTCCTCCCCTGCTGCCTGGTCACATGCTCGTTTCTCTATGCAGGGACATCTTTGATGTCTTTTGTGCACCAAAATTTTGTCTTCTCATAAAGACAGTAGTCATACTGGATTAGAGCCCACCCATATGAGCTCATTTAACCTTAATCACCTCTTCAAAGGCCTTGTTTTCACCCTTAGTCACATTATGAGGTACTGGGGCTTAGGGCTTTAATGTATGAATTGGGGGTGGCGAAGTACACACAATTCAGCCCATAATAACTGTGGTGATAGTTAAACAACAAAATACATTTCACAATTCATCAAATGTATATAGTCATATAACTGCTATAACTGTATACTATAATTGTGTGAAACTATATAATGATACTATATATTCCAAGGTCAGCCCATTCACCCGGAATGAACTATTGTTAAACGTGAAAAATATCAGGGAGGACTAACTGATACCATGCTATAATGCTTCAAATGCTTACTGATTGCATCATTTTAGAAATGACTGTGTTGAAATATAAAAGTAATCTTCTACTAAAGTTTCTAGGAAAGATCTCAAATGATTCTCTTTATTCTTCCATTTTTATTTGGGCAAGTTTTGGCAAATCTCTGCTGGGAACATCTGGTAGACACAAAAGATGTTACAGGTTTCCAAGAACAAGCTAGACAAGCTGGCTGGTGAAATGTCAGCCTATTTTGATTTATAGAGGTCATGCTATATGAGATCAGCAATGAATATCTCTATTACAATGTCTAAATTTAAATCCATCCACACAGTTGTACAAACAACTTAAAAGTGCAAATAAATGATATAACTTCCCCATGTGGACATTCCTGCTCAAACTAGTGTTGTCATTAAAATATTAAGCAACATATGGCAGGCCTTAATATCAGTTACATCATTTATGCCAGGACACATTGTTTTAAGATCTACAAATAAAATGATACTGCTGGCAACTTCTTCAGAATGGATGCTCAATCACAGCACTTTAGGAAGATAAAAAAGAAAAACACTTTTTTTGTTTCAATTTGACAGGTTGTTGTTGGTTTTAGCTCAGACAAGAGCTTTCACTAAGTAAATACATATCCAGATTGAACACTATTGCTAACAGGAGACGTTTTCAGCGGACTCTCACAGTCCCACAATATACTTCTTGGGTAAATACATTCAATTCTGATCTACAAAAGGTATGGGAGAAGTCTCTAAGACATCCAGCTGCTTACCACACTGTAATGAACAGCTGGATTCCCACTTAGACTCAACAAATAATTTGTGAAGTAGTTCAGATAAGCATACAACTTAGTAATTATCTAACAGGAAATATGTACTCAGAACACTTTGTATATATAGTGCATTGGAGAATATTCCCCCTGAATACTTAAAAATTTTTTTAAAAATTAACACATGAAAAACTTTTTATGTGTTGAAAATGCACACTAAGAGGGTTTCAATTTTCTCGGGCAACTGTGGTAATAACTATATTTTCCCCATGAAGCATTGACACCGAAAGAGAAATGTCATTGCTTCTTGCAGGACCACCTCATGTCCTGGATTTTCTTAGGAGAGAGAAGTCACATGTCAAGCAAAATATACTGTCACCCTGGTGCTGAAATACTGTAAAAACGATTTAAAAAACAAGTGTACTGTATGTGGCCTAGAAAACGACCACACATTGCACATTCTTTCAGGAAATTATAAGCCTTGCCTTCTATAGAATACTTGAATCCAATAAAAGAAAATGATATGTTTCTAGACAGATTTCTTTAGTGCAGTGTCTCCAACTTCACTGTGCATAAAAGCCACAAGGGAGTATTTATAATGTCGAAGCTACTTCAATAGTTTTAGGGTGGGGCCCAAGACTCTGGATTTCTGAAAAGTTCTCAGATGATATTGATGCTGCTGGTCTACAAATGCTCTTTGAATAGCAAAGCTTGAGAACATTTACTGGCAGCTGAACACCGTCAGTTGTATAATCTTCTTGGTCAGTAGCATTCTATTAGTATTGGTGAGGTTTTGTTTTTTAAAAAATATATTGGGAAACACAGCCCACTCACTGGAAAAGTGTGGGCTTGAGAACTGAAAGTTGGAAAAAGGAGCAGGAAGACTAAGGTTGAATCTCAGAGCCCTAGAAGGACCCACAGTGAGAGCTGTGGGCATGAATACTAAATAGCCACAGTTAGTACCCCATCCTTCAAAAAAAATGATTGGATATAACTTAATCTTTATCTCCTTCTATCCTTCTGTACTGATGCTTGATATTCTTTGAGTAATCCATGTATTAGTTTTCTGTGGTTGCTATACTAAGAACAGACTGGGTGGCTTAAACAAAAATGTGCTTTTTCATAGTTTTGGAAGTCCCAAAGTATGATGTCAGCAAGGTTGGCTCCTTCTGAGGCCTTTCTCCTTGGCCCAGAGATGGCTGCCTTCTCTGTATACTTCACATGGTCTTCCCTCTTTTTATAAGGACTTGGATTAGGGCCTTATCTAATGACCTCACTTTAATGTAATTATCTCTCAAATACCCTATTTTCAAGTACCGTGACATTCTTGATACTGGGGGTTAAAATTTCAACATACATATTGTGAAGAAATTCAATTTATCCCAGAGCAGTGTGTATAATTATAGGTAACTATAAAGTTATATAATTGGTATATAAGTATACACACTCTTTTTTATATGGTTACAGTGAGTTATGCTGACCCAAACTAATTAAACTAACACTACAATATAATTAAAAAGCAACATCAGAGTCTTCATGGTTCTCCTGGTCTTGGTGCCTAAAATAAGGAACTAAAAGTTTGCTTTATCTGATATACAAAAAAAAGAAAGAAAGAAAGAAAGAAAGAAAGAAAGAAAGAAAGAAAGAAAGAAAGAAAGAAAGGAAGGAAGGAAGGAAGGAAGGGAAGGAAGGAGGAAGGAAGGAAGGAAGGAAGAAAGAAAGAAAGAAAGAAAGAAAGAAAGAAAGAAAGAAAGAAAGAAAGAAAGAAAGAAAGGAAAGAAGAAATAAAGAAAGTTGGAGGCTTTAGGTAACATAGGCAATCTTTCACCCATGTTTTTGTGCATCCCCATACCAAATATCTGAGTCCCAAATTCACATAATAGTTTATCATCACACTTAGGTTTCCAGAAATAATATATAGCAGTTCATGATAATACAAAGCTATTATTTGCCTATTTTGCTGTCTTAATATTTGCTCAGATGCTACAAAAACGAGTGGTGAAACTGCTGATGGTAAGCACCAAACAAAGCAGTAGCACCCATTAGAATTAGCAGTCATTAATTACATTCTGTACTGCTGCACACTTGCAGTGAAAACATCAGTTTCACTTAAGAATGTTCTTAATGAAGCAGTAAAGATTATTAGTTTTATTTCATCCCAACACTTGACTGCATGACTTTTTAAATACAAATCACTTTTGCTGTACACTGACACATGCTGAATGTCTAAAAGAAAAAATTGTGCAATTGTTGGAGCTGCAAGCTGAATTATCTGCTTTTTTCATGGAACCCTAGGTTTACCTGGTTATTCAGATTTGGGCATTTGGCGGGTAGTTTCTCAAAAATGAACACAGTGATCCTGACACTTCAAGGAAACAACTGGCAGTATTTGTTGGCAAAGAAAAAATTTGAGCTTTTAAGCCAACACCAGAATTTTGAGAAATTTACATCTGTCTCTATGAGCTTAACAGTTTCTCAACACAGAAAGACTTTTTTAGTGAGGTTAACAAATGTTACTATTTAACAATGTATAATAAAATGTTACAACATTTGGAAATCTGAGCAATTCAGTGGACCCAACATTTTCCAAATGATAAATGAATGATGTTACAAAATCAAGCATGATAGAATATGCAAAGATAGCCTAATAATTTTACTGTAAAGGAATTGAAAAGTTCATTGATAAGGTTTCAATTTCCACGTTACAACTAACCATTAAGAAACAACCACATGCAATGAGAGGTAGTATAAAAAAAAACTATCCAAACTTTTCTAACTTCATACCTCTGTAATGCTAGATTTATTTTGTTTTACTGGAACCAAAACAACACATTATAACCAACTCAGTGCAGAAGCATATAAGTAAATTCAGCTGTCTTCTATCAAATGGAATATTAAATAACTTCAAAAAAACATATAAATTAATGCCACTCTACTCATTTGTTTTTGATTTTAAAAATACAGTCATTTTCATAAGAATGGTTTTATATTAATATGTAATACATTAATTATTGCTATTATTAAATGACAATAAATATTTCAATATTTTTATATTAATTTCTGATACAGTAAATATCAATGACTATAACCTACACAAACAAAACTCTTTGCTATCTTTTATAATTTTTAAGTATAAGGTTCCTAAGACCAAAAATTTCAAAAACCAGTTCTCTAGTTATACACTTTTATCCTGGCTAGGGATTCTGCAAAATCCCTATGCAGTCATCCACCATTTTCTGCTGTGAGCGAGACTAAGCATGAACTTCAAAGAGTCCCTTTTACTTTTCTCCCCCAAAACAAGACAGAGCTTTGTTCTTTTCTTTCCCCAAGATTAACCCAAACATACTTGTCTTTGCAAAACTGGCAGGAGACTCAAAGTAAAAAAGCTCATTCAGTCGAAATCTTTCTCCAACAGAAGGAAGAAAACATAGTTCAGAATCATTCCTGAGGAAACCGTTCTTCCTCCCTGGGCCTGTTCAGCCTCGGAGGCAGGTGTGTCCTCTGCAGAAAGCTCTCAGTGAAGCACCACAGGGGTCCTTTGGGGAAGGGAGAGCTGTCCTCTACTGGCTCTGCTCTCACCGCTATCATCATCATTGTCGTAATCACTATCATCATCACCACCTACCACACCCACTGATACAATACCCAGAGCTGCCACTGTGCCTTATGCCGTATATGTCAGGCACTGTGACTGTGCTAAATACTGCAAGAATTACCTCATTTAATCTTCACCAAAATGTCAGGAGCCAGATAGGATATTATTGCCACTTCACAGATGGGAAGTTGAAAATGAGAGGTTAAGTAAATAACTCAAGGACTAAGATAATAAGTGGGGTGATTTAGCATTTAATTAAACCAGAGCCAGCCACTCCACAGAAAAGCTCCACTGCTTCCTATCCAGTTTATTCTCAGGGAGAATAATGAACAGCATTCTGAGGTGCCTCTCTGCCATTTTGTTTTTGTCAAAGTCCCATTTTCCTGAAGGATGGAGTAGGGAAAGGGGCTGCATTCAAAATCAATGTTTATAACTTTGAGAATTTATTCTGGGAGACTTCTTGTTAAAACAGAAGGTGCTTTATTTTAAATAATTTTATAAAGCTTTGTTTTGTTTGTTTACATACCATTACTATAAATAAAAGCCATTGTCTCATATGCCTTTAACTTGATAATCAAAAGCAGCAGAAAAATTTATCTGGTAAGACATTTTTTCTCCAACACAAAACTTAAGGAGGTCTTCATCATGTGGAGTCCTGTATGAGTGATTCTAGGTTACATAACGGAAAATGTCTTCAACTACCATTTCTCAAGCAGTAAAGAAATGTTACAAATGGCCATTTCTTATGTCAACCCTCTATAAAAGCTTAGAGCATAACATTAAATCATATATCCATGAAAGTATTTCTATAAGGTACTCAGCTAATATCGCTCAGGTATGGTATTTTGGCTGATCTAACTTGATAGATCAAGACTCAATTTAGAAATCCCAAAGAAATAAATAGTTAATATGTTCTTAGGCTCCATTATTCTGTCTCAACAGAGCTGATGGCAAGTGTTGGCTCACAGTCAACTCTTCATTAGACTTCTTGACATTGCCTGAAGAAGTGATATTATGTTTTGTTTATTAAAAGAAATACTATGCTTTAGACGCTGAACATTCAGGCAGTCAGAAAATCTGTTTTAAAAATTTAGAAGCCTGTCATATTCTCAGCATGAGGAACATCCTAAACTCTACCTACGTAAGTCTCAGGCATGCATTTGGGTTTAGTCTCCTTTATTTTTCCTCTCAGAGGGATAGACACCGAATCTATGTAAATCCCCCTTACAGACAAGCAAGAGCTCTGGCCCCTGAGCCTGAGTGTGGGCGAGTCTGGCCCTGACACGGCAGGCTATGGAACTTAAGATGGTGTGATAGACAGTGGCCCGAGGAAAACAATCAAAGAGCCACTGGGTTTCCATCAGAGGAAGCTGAGCAGAGAGGCAGAACCCTATGAAAAGTCAGCAAAAGAGAAGGCAGAGTTACCAGCATTGAAAATGGACTTCTGAACTTTAAGTAGGAGATGCTGGGGTCAAGGTTCATTTCCTAGTGTCTCCAGGGCCCAGTGTAGCTGAAAAAAAATTATAGTTATGACAAGATTGCTTAAACAAAATTTGATCAATATCTGGAAGAAGTGTTCAATTGAGACCATAACCGCCACCAGAGCTATCAAGTTGTTGTTGTTTCTAGGAAATATTGAAATGAAAGTCCATTCCAGAATAAAATATTATTAGACAGTTTAAGTTAAAAATTATAAATTTCAGATATCTTTTATTTGAACTACTATTAGATTGGAACTGGTGGCTAAGGATTCCCATTGATTTAATTAAATTTTAAAAAAATTAACTTACTTATAAAAGCATTTTAACCTTATGTATATACAAGGTATGTGTGACTTCATTTGAATTCCATTTGAGGTGTTATCTCTTTAACTTTGCAATTATTTTCATTATATTTTATCTTTTTTCAATTTCCTGAAAGAAATGGGGTGGGGAGGTGCAGTTTAAGCACATAGCAGGCAAAATTAATTTATCAACAGTTATTCCTAAAGAACTATTGAGAGGATTTGTCATAATTCTTCAAACTGAGAATGTTACTTGCAAAACTAAAGCCAACATTTCTCTATCCTAACCTTCTTCGGTCCTTTGGTCAAACACAGTCACAACAATATGGAGAACAAGTTTAAGATATGGAGACTGTGGTCATTTTCAACCTTGACTAAAATATCCATTTCTAGAATTGAAGCCCCCCCCCCCAAAAAAAAGGACAATTACAGACTAAAGAATCTCAGAGGGGAGACAGGGGTGGGAGAAGTTGGAAGAGATTAACTGGGACCTTACATGCATATAGGCATAGCCCATGGACACAGACAAGAGTGTGGCGAAGGCCTGGGACAGGTGGGTCTGGGGTGGAAAGGGTCAATGGGAAAAAAGGGGGGATACCTTGTTATACTTTCAACAATAAAGATAAATTTAAAAAAATAAAAATACAGTAAACCTGAAAAAAAAAAGAAATAAGGCATTAGATACCTTTAATACTTTCAACAATAAAGATAAATTAAAAAAATAAAAATACAGTAAACCTGCAAAAAAAAGGAATAAGGCATTAAGCTTTAGTTGGATTGAATCTTTTAAATTTATTCCACAGACCATGTGTATTGGAGAAATACAATTTTCAGTGCAAACTAGTAATTCAGCATCTGACTCCCAACTATACTTGCCAATATCACCTTCCTCACTTCAGTGTTTCAATTTCACTGGGTTTCTGCCTTCTCCATGCAACCATGTGCTCAAGCAGGGTGATTTTATCCAGAACCGCAACCCCTACTAGCAATTCCTCATGAGCAAGCCAAGAACTATAACACGGACTCCATTAAAATTTCTCCTGTAGTTAACAAAACCCTCAAAATGAATATGAACATTGGAAGATCTAGAAAAGAATGCACAAATCAAGTCAGTATAATCAATAGTGTTCCTTTACTCCTTCACTGTCCCTAATCCTGTAAACTACCTTCCTCCTTTTATATATCTGTGTGTATCACTGAGTCATAAACTCTTTTCTTAACCTTGTAGTAGGACTAGGGGCAAAAAAAAAGAGGCTGAGCCACTTATTGTATTTCTCAAAAATATTTTAAGTTGCTTAACTTCCAGCTCTCTCATTTCTAACCACTCCTTTTTCATAGAAACTACCCAAACACCTACTGAAGCCTTTGGGAACTCTTATTCTTACCAGAGCAAGGCCCTGAAGTTGCTTCAGTTTGAAGAAAAGGAGAAGTGGGTGACTCAGTTGACATACCCCTCACATAACATAGTAGACAGGCGGGAAGATCTTACTTACGTGAAAATATGATGGTAGATACTTTTGCTGAGGAATTTCTTGATGAGCCATGGTGGGTCTTTCAAGATGAGAAACACGAGTGTGCCTAGGAAGCTAGAGCTGTAGTTCCCTACATAATAAAATGAGAGGAACTGTAAGATGAGGAGAGGAGAGAGAAAAAAATAAAAGACAAAGGGGAAAGGGAACCCAATCAGCAGTCTTCTTGCTACCTATCAAAACCTTCCAATACAGCCATGGCTCAGTCTAGAAGAAAACTTTCAGAGATATAGAATATGAATTGCTGCTCTTTGTTTGTTGTAATTTAAATAAAAACACAAGAAAGAGAGCAATAGCAATAGCATTACAGCCTCTATTACCAAGGCTAAAAGTCTAATGTTTTAGGGACTGAATTCTAAGTATTTTTAAGTAGAGAAAATAAGGTCATTACAGTGAACATACCAACTTGGATCAAACTGGGATAGATAACATGGGATCCAGCAGGAAGAACATGGATTGAAGAAATTAGGGGACTAACAAATACAATAAGAGATAACAGAGCTGGATGGAAACACAACTAGATTCACTAAGTAATCAATAAATGATTTTGTTTAGAAAGGCAGTGCAGTATAATAAACTGAACACAGTGTTTGTCTTAGACCAAAAACATACCTGGGATCAAAATCTAACTCGAGCAAACCAGTGGTGTGAGCTTTGGCAAAGTTCTTACACCCCTTGAGCTTCAGTTTATTGATAAAACGTAATATTTAAAAAGGACTTGGAGCATATTAAGAAATTATTTCACCATTAAATATTTGGACTAATAACCAGACATCTCTAGATACATTTTATTTTGTACAAATCTGTATTTATAATCTGCTTCATATATTTCTATTTATATTAACACTCCAGTTTTATATAACTGATTACAATGTATTTATTGACTAATCCTTTTGTTGCCATTATGCAATCCTGGGATAAAGAACAACTTCAGCTCCTCCTAAAGGAAAGTAGTTAATTGTGCTGGACTCAACCAATATCTCTTTACCCTGATGTCCTAAGTAGGTAGATGTATCCCTTATATTTTATTTCACCATAGTGATTTGGACTTGCAGAAATGAAAATCAAAGCATTTTATATGTTCCTGACATACAGTCTTAATAAATTATGTCATTTTTATGCCACATAAGAACATTGACCAATGTTTCTGTTGAAATTGAACATAACATTTACCAACATATTTCATACATTTACAAATCTGTCCTATAGACCTTTCATTGTATGCATCTTTAGTACAGGTTTTACTGGCATCAGTTATCTGATAACAAGTTCTGGCACACTCTTTACAATGGAGTCTTGTGCAATAATAGAGTTAGTGTTGAAATAAACCGATACTAAGCCAATTCATTTCAAATAAAATTATTTCAGTTGCATGTATATTTCTCAACCTATCTTGCCCTCAAATATCGTTCAAAACTCCCCAACCCTGACTGCCAATATAGTTTATTAGGTTTGATTAAAATACTTTATTTGCATTAAACAGTTTTTGTTTGTTTGTTTGTTTGCTTTTTTTTTTGGCTTGAGATTCTATGATCACTGAAAAATGCTAATGTTATGTAGACCAGCCAAAACACTTTTGCACATAAATATTGGATGTGCTAGTATTTTGCATGTTTTATACTTTTGAATTTTAACATTTAACTGAGCATAGTACTATTTACTCTTACTACTAAATGAACTAGAAATAGAAATGTAAATGTAACATAATGCTTGCGATATATATTTTTTCTTTTTTAGTTTATAGGGGTGACGTTGGTTAACAAAACCACACAGGTTTCAAGTGTACGACTCAACAAAACATCATCTACATACTTCATGGTGCACCCGTAGCCCAAAGTTAAGTCTCTTTCTGTCCCCTTTCAGCCCCCATTTGCTCACCCTCACCTACCCCTCACCCTCTATTCCGTCTGGCTATCACCATACTGCTGTCTGTGTCTATGTATTTTATATTTTTTCAATTATTAAATTTCAGCAATTTTAAAAAAGTATATATACATCTCGTGCTTAAGATAGGGGAACATGTCTTGAAAACAAAACCTACTGACACTCAGTTTGCCAAAAAGTTTTAGTAAATTATTTTACAAAGGATAACATCATTTATCGTCCACTCAGTCATTATTTTCTGAAGTGATTATTTCCATGTTGATAAAACTCCTATTTTTGGTCTACAACTTTCTCTCATTCATTATCTAGAATGTCCCTGGACCAGTAGTATGGTAGCAAGAGGCAAACCAGAGGCTTTGTGATATTCCTAAGTACTTGTATGAAGCCCTGTACATGCCAAGTGACTTATAATATTTTATATGTCTTCTAAACATCCTAATATATAGCCCACATTTTCAAAGAAATGCCAATGGAAGCCTATGTTCTTGTCAACAGGATAATACATGGTAACTTACAACAAAGTAAAAATTTCAAAAATGCAGATTATGGTTTCAATTTAACTGTAACAAATATGACATAGGTACATAAATACAAAATAGATACTCATTTCATTCATTTATCCTATTTTCCTAAACTGTTCTCAATCTGAATGCACATATATTTTCCTGAGATTTGCAACTCATCCTGGGCTCATAGCAGTACAGAACAGTAATGTCTTCAGATTCTTCCCATAAGAAAACCTAAAAAGGTCTAAATGGCTACTCAAACAGACAGACGTGGGGAACGAGACCTTGAGACTTTGGAGCACTACCTGGAGTCCACCACCAGACGCAGAATGGCGCTGTCATAGCTCTGGAGTCAGTAGCCTCGGTTTACATACGAAAGGGTTTGCTCAAGCTTGTTTTTTGTTTGTTTGTTTGTTTGTTTGTTTTTTTACAGTTTATTTTTGTTGATGGAATAAAATTATTTATTTATTTATTACACATTTATTTTATGCCCACTATGTCTCAGGCACAGTGACAGGCATTGATAATCTAGGTATCCATTCTCTCTCTCTCTCTCTCTCTCTCTCTCTCTCTCTCTTTTCAAGCTTGTTTTTATTCTCAGTTCTTGCAAACCCCCAGGAGAAATAAGGAGAGTATTCCATCATTAAGCATTGATTGGCAGGGTACATAATGAAGTAGACAAGAATATGAAGTGAATGTGGCTGCATATAGTTCTTCATTCTGGCTCTTACTATGTGCCTATCGACAGCTGATTTAACTTCTCTGAACCTCTGTTTCTTCCAGTGTGTAAGCTGGAAAAACTACCTAATTAGGTTTGTCTGATGAATAAATAAGAAAATATTATACAGTGCAGCTGATACTAAAGTTTCAGTAAGTACTAGCAATTACAGTGTTTACAATTATAATGCTATTAGGGACATTCACATTAGTATAAATCATGAACCTGGGCTTGAAGCTGTGCTTCATCGATTTGGGAGCCTTAGACTTTAAACCTTAAAACTTTCATCCACTTATTCATTGTACTCAGGTTTTTGGGACACCCACTTGATTAAGGATTTTATTGAGTACTGGTGTGATGATACAAGGCAAAATACTTCAGTATAGTGTAGTGGAAAATCACACTCTAAAGTCAAAGACTATTGAAACTTAGATCTGTCTCTTACCATAGTTAAACATTCTAAGCCTTAATTTTCTATTCTTTAGAATTGGAATAATAATAATAGGGATATTTTGAGGATTAAATAAGATAATGTACTTATTTAGTGTATAATTAATATGATAGAACAAATGGATATATGAAAATATGGAGATAGTGTTAGAGAGAGAAAAATATTAAATGTGTGGCACAAACTGTAGGATTTAAGAGAAACAGAGCCCATATAGGCTAAAATAGAAAAAAAAATCAATAAAGGGTAATATCATTGCAAGATTTTAAAGCCAGAATAGAACTTGACACAAGCAAAGATGGGGTCAGAATGTACAAGCAAATTACAGTCTCAGATCAGGTTGTGGACCATCTTGAATGACCGCCTTGAGAAGAGTGGATTCAAAGAGAAATTATTGGAATATATAACAACTAGAGGCCCAGTGCTTGAATTCGTGCACAGGTGGGGTCCAGCCCGCCCAGCCCCAATTGGGCAGATCAGGGCTGGGCCTGTCGGGAGGAGGAGATGGCGGGAGGTTGGCTGGTCCGCCCCAATCAGGGCCTGAGCAGGGCCTGGCCGGCTGGTGGAAGGGGCTGCGGGCAATTGGCTGGCAGGCCCTGCCCCCGATTGAGGTTGGGGGGCTGATTGGGGTGGGGCTGGCCATGGGGAGGGGCTGTGGGCAGTGAGACAGTCAGCCCCACCCCCTAATGGGGTGAGGGTGCTAATCGAGGGCCAGTGGAGTGGAGAAGGGTCCATGGGTGGTTGGCCGGCTGGCCCTGCCCCTGATTAGGGTAAGGGGGTTATCAGGGGCAGGGCTGGCCAAAGGGAGGGGCTGCAGGAGGCTGGCCGGCCAGCCATGCCCCCTATTGGGGTGGTGGTGTGATCAGGGGTGAGGTGGCCAGGGGAGGGGCTGCGGGCCTATCAGGGGGCGAGACTGGTCAGGGGGGAGGGGGCATTTGGCCGGGCAGCCCCGCTCTTGATTGGAGTGAGAGAGTCCTATCAGGGGCAGGCCGACAGGGGGCAGGGGCCGCCAGGTTGGTACTGGCTACCGTGGGCGTCATAGTGACTGGTCATTACGGTAGTTATGGCCGTTACGGTCGCTGGCATTTTATATATAGAGATTGGAATAACATGATTTATTCAGCATTCTCAGATAATCAATTTTTACATTCATGTGTTATACAAATTAAGCATGCAAAGATGTCCTGTGAATATGTGGTGGGTGGTGAAAAAAAGAAGAACCAAACAGTTAGATAGCAGTAGCAATTGTTACTGCGGTGAAGTGATAAGTATCAGACAAAGGAGATAGGAGATATTTCCAAGGATTAGCTCAATGGACTTTTTTTTCTATTTATTTATTTAGTTATTTACTCATTTATTTACTTGCTTGTTTTACAAAATAATGTATATTGGAGGAGAACAGAAGAATTCTTAAGGGCTGTGAATCTGATTGGAGGTAGGTGACAATGACAGAAATGAAGAGGACAATGGTGATAAGGATGTAACTTTTAAGCATGTTTCTACTGATGTGATGCTAAAACATTCAACTGGAACTGGATGATAAGACATGAATTAAAGGCTGATGGTATGGGTTGGAGATACTTAAACATGTGTCAGCCATAGTCGATTTAAGGGCATTAATTTAAAGAAAGATCACTAGGGAGTCAGGCAGCAGCTGTCTCATAAATGCACAGGGGAAAAAGAAGAAAACAGAATCTAAGAGTTGGGTCTTGTTAATACCCTTAGCTAAAGAATGGGGAATGACAAAGAGCCACAAAGGGACTATGGGGATTTATTCAAACAAAGCTGTAGAAATAAAGGAGGCAAACAACAGTGATACTGAAAGTAAAGGAGACAGAGTTTCCCTGAGATAGTCTTCTAAAGAAACATCAAACAGGTTAAAAAAAAAAAAAGGAAATATCCTTAGAATTGCAAGAAGGAAACCACAATATAGTTTTAAGTGTTAGTAGATGGTTGAAAACTGAAATTCAATTTAAGAAAGTTAAGGTGGGAACAGGTATGATCATTGTTTCTGAGAGAAGTGACTTATGTAGAGAAGCTCTTTTGCAAATCGTTCATGAAAGCTAAGAATTAAAATTCGGGCACGCCACTCAGACTACATTCCTTGTGCATGGATAACACATGTCTCTGTTCTTCCAAAGACTCTAACACTATTTCCTGCATGAATCCATGTAATCTATCTACAAATTCCTGAAATTCAATTTTCAATAGGCCGCAGATAGTGGAGAAGATATTA
>NW_005354508.1:355846-361365 GCF_000412655.1 Myotis brandtii | reverse complement strand
AATAAATAAATAAATAAATAAATAATAAATAAATACATACAAATTTTCAACAAAATAGGTATGGGTGTTATAAAATTTTTTACAAATCTCTGTTTTAAGTCATTTTCTGCTCTACCCAAGACTGTGAAGATACATGTACATGAAACTGGTGAAGTGACAAGGATTTTTCCCCCTGTAATAATTAGGTCAATATTCTTCTTTTAAAGGCAGTATGTGCTTTAGCTCCATAAGTCATGCTGATACCGATAATAACATGGTTATTAGTAAAGGGAAGACTAGATAACATAGGTATGCCATTTATACAGCTTTGCCAGAAAGCTACAATTTAACACTCTCCAAGTCTATTCCCTGCAGATCAGTGGGGAAAAGGACTGGACAAAGGCAGTTTAAATGCATGCCCAGCAAGGTCTAGGTGACTTGGGAAGAGGCTTATCTGTCAGTCACACCTGGGAGCGCATCAGTGACCAGAACAGGCATGGCCACTGCAAAGGCCCCAAACCTGAGATACTTAACTCCTTGCTCTCTTGCGGCTCACGCCTGACTCCTGGCTTGCGGGACCCACATGTTCTGTATTCTCCCACGTGGCCCACAGCCATGTGGACTCCACACTATGGATTAAAGGACTTTAGTCTGATGCTACATCGGACCCAGCTCTACCATGGAATAGAAGCTCTGGACAGTGGCCCTGTTTTAGCACTACTGAAGCCCCAGCTGCATATTTTTCAGGACTAACTTTGCAAACCGAGAAATGTAACTTCACAAAAATAAAAACCACTCATTCTCCCATGGGGGCTCTGGAAATTCTTACTCCAGTGGTACCCCAAGAGCCCACTCCCACTAACAATGGAGGAATTCCACCCGTCCAATCCTCTGGCAACAATGCCAGGCTCCATTATCTATTGCTTCACTGAGCTGCATGAACTAGGTTTTCACTTCCAAGTCCTAACCAAGCAAATGCGGTGATCTCATATTTCATTCACTAGTTTTTCTATTATGTTTGATTTTTCCAGTTTTTGAGTTTAGAAATTACAGTAATAGTCCAAGGGTCCAAGATAGTATTTGCCACATTATTACTCCTGAGTGACCACAAAGCTGCCTCTAAGATTACTTCCCTGAGATGACTATTAATTTACTTTTCTATAAATCACTTACTGGTTTACTGTTAATAGTTTTCAAAGTTCATCTTTTTAAAAAATGGGTCCTTTGAAGCCATGATAAGATACCTGGGATATAAATGGAAATGTTTTCTCTCTCTAAAAGTTTTTTTCAGACTCCTTAGCATTACTACACAGATGCTGAGAAGTGTGGATGGCATTTCATTTACAAGCTATCACTAATCCTGTAGGTGAGATGTACTCTAGTGTGTTCGCCAGAGAAGTAACTCATCAGTGGTATCATATGCTATTTTGAAGTGTTTTCCTGTAATGATGATATGGGGAACTTTGAAATAAATCTGAAGAATTAAAGAAAAAATGATCTACTAAATTTCTTTAATGAAAGAGATTATAGAAATAATAATAATTAATGTAACTTCCTAAACAATTTAAATCACTAAAATTATGACACTCATGAAATTTTCAGACACATTGATACATATTCTGAATACTTCCCTTAGAATTGTTTGCGATTAATACAAAAACCCTCTAATGAGGTAATATATACTTCTATTCTTTGCTACTTACTACATTATGATTATCATATATGCCCTTTTTTATAATATGCTAGACATAAATGTATTGAAACATGATAAATCCTCAAGAAATATGGAAATTTTACTAACTGGTACTGTCTTTAAAAACTATCTAAAATAGTCTATGAAAACTGGGTATATTTCTGTAGAAAAATTAATGAAGCTTTACCTTTCCAGTGATTTTACTGGAGTCCTGTTTTTAAAAGAGCAATTGACTGAAAGGTTTTTTAAAGGCTTATTTTGTGCCCTGATTCCTGTGAATATTAATACAAAAACAGCGGTTCATATAAGTGAGCAGATATAACTTCACTAATTTATTCTGATTAATCAAGGTTGATTATCAACAATGTACAAAGAATCTTAATGAGAAAATATATGGGTAATCGTCATGCATTGTCTTGTTTAGAATAAACAGTACTTTATAACACAAAGTGCTCATCAAAAGAAAATTAGGAAACAGGCAACATACCCAGGAGATACAGGTTATTGGCAACATCACTTGCACATTTTTATTCTAGATTTCCTAAGTCGTGGTGTCTCTAACACCAAATGCTATCCCTGCTACCTTTTTTTTTTTTTTTTACCATGGTCATAATCTATTTTCCAATTTTGTCATGTTCTAGGGATTTATACACGTTCTCTTATTTTAATGGCCTAATATATTTCTCCTCTATAAGATCAAGTTGTGCCAGTTTGAGATTGATTCTTTCACTGCCTTTCCTTCTAATGCAGTGGTTCTCAACGTTCTGGCCCTTTAAATACAGTTCCTCATGTTGTGACCCAACCATAAAATTATTTTCGTTGCTACTTCATAACTGTAATGTTGCTACTGTTATGAATCGTAATGTAAATATCTGATATGCAGGGTGGTCTTAGGCGACCCCTGTGAAAGGGTCATTCAACCACCAAAGGGGTCGCGACCCACAGGTTGAGAACCGCTGTTCTAATGCCTCAACTCTTACTTTCTTGCCTTGACAATAAAACATGTAGAAGAAAGTTGCCTTTTGTGTCCTGTTACATCATTGACTACCACAATCTTGCAAGTTTACTTACTGTTCTTCTAAAACATGAACCAGAGGCTTCAATTAGCACATGGGGAGGCAGCTTGTTATTGCAGGTATCCCTATTCATCTCATCACAATACCCTCCTGATACCGTTTTTTGTTGTAAAAATTCAGTGATTTTTTTCAGGTTTTTCTCCCCAAATTCATTTAAAATTCCCAATGATATCTAGCTTATCTTTCTTAGCTCCTTCTTACCATATGTTCTTAGTCATTCATTCAAGTCTGCATCTGCTCATTATCCAGTCTAGCACATCCTAGATATCAAATCAAAAACAATTGGAGTTTAGTTTTAAGTAATTATGTGTTGCAGTAATGAGTCAACTTCTGCTTCAAATTAATTTTTTCCTTAGAGAGAATTACAGCAGTATACTTAGTATACCAGTGAGTTACATTAGTATATTATTGCATACTTAGTGTTTTGATGCACTTTGACATGGTATTGCAACCTGCAAATTTCAGGTGCAGATAAATTCATTACCACTACCCTTCTCTCAACTATTTTATATTATCTCTCCTTGAAATATAATAGAGAATATTTCCTGTTCTTTATCATGTAACATGTTCAGTCAAAAAGTGAAAAATAAAACAATAAAACAAAGAAATATAGATTTTAATAGAAGTCATACATCAAGTATTTAAAAGAGCAGTACATAAGACCCTACAATAGTATATGTACTTGGATAAAAGGTTCCTGTCAACTAATTTTTTAAAGTGGAAGATGTTTGAGTATGTACTTTAGAAGTAGGGCATGCTTATAGACTTTGCTCTGAATAGTTCTCTATAAAATGGTAATCTATCTATATATATAAAAGCCTAAGCAACTATTATGACAGAACGACTGGAACGACTGGTTGGCCAATCACTATGATGCATACTGACCACCAGGGGGCAGATGCTCAATGCAGGAGCTGCCCCCTGGTGGTCAGTGCACTCCCACTGCCAACCTCCCATGGCCCCTCCTCCTCAGCTGGCCAACCTCCCTCGGCCCCTCCCACCACCTCCTGGCCAGCCCCCCTGATTGGCCCCAATGGGGGGGCAACTGGCCATTCTCCTGTGGCCCCTCCCCCCAGGCCAGCCAACCTCCTGCAGTCCCTCCCCCTGGCCAGCTGGTCCCCTAATAAGCCCCAATTGCTGGCCAGGCTGAGGGACCCCACCTGTGCATGAATTCGTGCACCTGGCCTCTAGTTTTGATATCAAAGCAAACACTTGAGCATAGGCATTGGTTTCCCTTTAAGAGTGCTGGGTATTGCTCTAACCGGTTTGGCTCAGTAGATAGAGCGTCGGCCTGCGGACTCAAGGGTCCCAGGTTCGATTCCGGCCAAGGGCATGTACCTTGGCTGCAGGCACATTCCCAGTAGGGGGCATGCAGGAGGCAGCTGATCGATGTTTCTCGCTCATCCATTTTTCTAACTATCTATCCCTCTCCCTTCCTCTCTGTAAAAAAATCAATAAAATATATTTAAAAAAAAAAAAAAGAGTGCTGGGTATTTCATACATTTTAATTACATAAGGTAAACAGACTAGTTATGTACCAATACAAATTTTAATAATAATAATTAAAGGGTATTGCAATAGAAATTAAATTTTTAGATATAATAGTTCAATCTGTCATTTTCACAGCTGCCTGCTAACAACTTTACTGGCCCACAGAACCTAAATACACATTTTTAATCCATTAATTAATTAATTAATTAATTAAAGTGCCTTAACATGATCCTGGCATTGCTTGGAGCCTGATATCTTTGAGGCCCTGCATCTCGATATATGCAAATGTCCATTTCAATCTAGTGCTGTGTTGAGCAACTCAGATGTGTAGGAATATGAGCTTGTATGAAGGTTTGGAGCTAGGGCAAGGGAAGCAAGGTATTTTACTTAGGGTACAAAATTTCAATGGTAGTAATAAACGAAGTAATCAAGAAAAGTACATTTTAATGCAATAATTAAAAACTCAAATTAATGAAAAAGATATATATATAATGAACAAAAAAATCAAAATGTTAAATGATGGTTGCTCTCACTATGTGGGACAGATGAAATCCTGCCTTAGGGGGCCAGGAAATGATCCAGGAGTACAGAGTGGTAACATCCAATGAGTCAAATTTTAACCAGGAAAAGACAAGAGACAGGAAGGAGGATGCAGACAAACTGCCAATCCTTCCTTCCACTGGACTCTCCCAAGGTGTAGTGTTTCCATAGGGCTGCCTTGGAAGACACCCCATGTTTCTGAGCAACCAGCTGCTTTGTCTTGTGTGGCTGTGACCAGCTCACAACAAGAGCCTTATATTTTCTCTTTCTCCTTCCCTGTCCCACTTCCCTTTCACACACTCTTTCTGCCCTGAAATTTCATCTTTCTATAAAGTATAGCATATAAGAGATTCTGTTTCTTAGGGAACCCCAGCTAAAGCTAAAGGTGAAGATGCTCTCCCTGGAATAGCATTGAAGACATGCTTCCCTCATACTTTACTGCCTTGAAAATAAAACATGTAGAAGAAAGTTGCCTTCTGTGTCCTGTTACATCATCAACTACCGCAATGAAAGCTGTAGCAGATGAATTCAACAAAAAAATTCAGTGTGGTGCAATAAGTGCTCTGTGAGTTCTCATGAAGAAGAACTAGGCAGTAGGTGGGATCAGTGAGTATTGAAGAATAAAAAAGAGTTTATAGACAAATAACCAGCCTGATTATATATATATACTAGAGGCCCGGTGCACAAAAATTTGTGCACTCGGGGGGGGGGGGGGGCCCTAAGCCCGGCCTGTGCCCCCT
>NW_005354508.1:349171-353396 GCF_000412655.1 Myotis brandtii | reverse complement strand
GGTCCGAGCCCGGCTGAATGGAAGCCCTTTTCTGGGGTTTTGTTTAGCTTCTTATTTGCAACATAGTATATAGTTGCTTAGAGTTGCAACTGAGAGGCTGGCAAGTTAGGTGGGGAACGTTGGAGTCCGCAGTCACTGAAGCAAGCAAGCCTCCCTGTTTGCTTCAGTGCCTGGCTGCCGGCCGCCATCTTGGCTGACAGTTAATTTGCATATACTCACTGATTAGCCAATGAAAAGGGTAGCGGTCGTACGCCAATTACCATGTTTCTCTTTTATTAGTGTAGATAATACTAGAGGACCTATGCACGATATTCGTGCACGGGTAGGGTCCCTAAGCCTGGCTGTGATCAGGGTCGATCTGCGGGGCAACTGGCGGGGGTGGGTGGGGGCGTTGGCACCTGCCTTGGCTGGCGGCCTACTCACTAGCCCCGCCCCCCGCTGACCAGCTGTTCCGCAGGTTGTTCTGCTTTTCATTATTGCTAGTAGTGAAGAGTGAGATATAGAGGTGTTGGCAGGAAATACCATATAGAAGAGCTTATCATATCTTCACACACTACAAGGTGCTTGATTGAAATACCTTTCTAGAAACTTCATTCTCATTAGATCTGAAATGAGGATTACAATACTGTCTACCCCATAGTATTATCTAGTGGATTAAATGAGGGAAACATGAAAATGCACTGAGAAAAGTGTCTGGCAAAGAGAAAACTTCCCTCCCCCCACTCCCTTGAGTGCCTTATACACTTTTAAATTCTATTTTCAAAGAAACACACTGGAATTGCACCTTCATTGAATCTTTTCCCTCTTTGGACAAATTGTATTGCATCTTAATAATTTGAACTATTTTAATATGCATTTCCATTTAAAACTGACTAGTAAACATGTGTTGAACTGCCTAGAAAATGGATTTTCTAAAATGAACTAGTGACTTAATTTAATAATGTGTGGAAAGTCATCTAGCTACCAAATCTCAAACTTGACATAAATAATTTTTTTGACATTTGTGTTTTTCTACTTTTACTTTTTTATTAAAAAAATCCATATTTGTGCTTTATAGAACACTGAACAAAAATTACTAATGCTACACTCTGTGCTGTCTTCTTTCAATAATCGTTTTTCTAAAATTAGTTTTACCATAGGCCTTTTCTGTTTGCTTTGTAAGAGGCGGAAGTGCCAAAGAAATTGTACTTTTTTAACCTATAATTTTTCTGGTTAAAAATATCTTTAATAAGTTAATATATGTTCCAATTCTTTTTTACTGCACTAAAGTGCATCACAACACCACAAATCCTAAAGAGGCTTTATGTTGGCTAAATAACTGTTGTGTTTGTACTACTTTATTTAATGAATATTAATTGCTAGGCTCAAGGAGAGGTTTTATTTTTGAGTGTACATTCCTCTACATCAATTAACTTCTTATAATTTGAAATATGGAAACCTATTTAGGGAATTTAAATAAAAAGCAGTGCGTGACACAAATGTTATAAATAATTTATGCTTCAAGAGTTTAGTGTAAGATAGAACTATGGACTGAAGTGAAAGAAGGTGATACAGAAATATGAGTAGCATAGCCACAGTTGAAAACACATTGTAGCTGCAAATTAAGAATCCACATAATGTCACCTGATTATTGCCTAAAGTGGGGAAAGGTCCTGGAACATTAATAATAGGCTAATACTATTCTGTATAATAAAACCCTAAGGGCCGGCCAGCAGGCAATGCCAGGGCACCAGCCAAGGCGAGTGCCAGCAGGGGCCCCCAATTGCCCCGCCCGCCAGTTGACCCACAGATGGCCCTGATTGCCATTCACGCCTAAGGACCCTACCCTATATATTGGGAACAGTCTCTTAGATTTAAAAATTAAAAACTGGCAAGGCTACTCTAACACTGAGAAAACAGGATGATGCAGCGATGGCTTGCACATTTTGTGGTCAGCCCTGATTCTGACACTTATAACTGTGTGACAAAGCCAATTGCTTAACTTCTCTCTGCTTCAGTTTTTCCACCCATAAGATGGGGGAAATGGTGCTACTGCCTCTTAAGGATCATGTTATGTACTATTTTTTATAATCAGGGCAAAAAAATGTAGCTGCCCATACAACAGCAAGATGCCTTTCAATTGTATGAAAAGTATGGTCACTAGTGCATGCAGCATCCCAGATTGAGAAAGGGATGTCCAACTGCCGGTTTAGACCCAACATCTCCCAAGGGGTCCCAGATTGCAAGAGGACGCAAGCCAGCTGAAGGACACCCCCCACCCCCACCTGTGCAAGAATTTTGTACACCAAGCCTCTAGTTTTTATATATGTTTAGTTTAATCTCAAATACACTGGAAATGTGTCAATGCATCAGTAAGCACATTACTATAAAATAAATATTTGAGTAACCTATGATCTGTATATATTCTACCAGTAGATATCTGAAGTTATGGGAAACCATGTAGCAGGCACTTAAATAAGAGTGGAGTTGGTGGAAGATAAATTAATTTAAAAATTATATAACTTGGGGTTTTAAGTATATCTTTATCCTTTTCTTTCCCTACTCCTTTTGGATATTTTTTCATCACATTAATATAAGAAACACAAGAAAAGTAAACAATCTACAATAACACTAATTCATAGATCTTTTGAGCAAACTCTTAGTAATCTGTGCTTTGTTTCTCCATGCTTGAAGAAACAGCAATAAATCTTGCAGATGTTTTCCTCTAATATCCCCCTCTCTATCAGTAATTACAAGCAATGTCTCAAAACCAGTTTCCATGTTTACTCTCATGTTATAATATCAAGCTTCTGTAATCATAGTTTAGTAAGTTAGAAAAGAATTCAAATAGGATTTTAATTCCAATAAAAAATGAAGTTCTGACTATTCCATGGTTGGCTTGCAAATTGGCCCCTGTGGGGCCAAGGAGAGACTGGAGAAAGAATCTGGCCACTCCAGACTGGTGGAGGCAGGGTTAAGAAGCAAGGGAACTTGCCTACAGGATTGTCTTTAGTGGGTGGCAGAAACAAGAGTAGGTTTCAGCAACCAACCGCCAGACACTTAAAATTTTATAGAGAGGCCTTACCTGTGTTCAGTCACTTCACATATGGTCTCAACACCACATTGTTCTCTCAAGCCTGCGTACTTGAAAATGGTTCAGGCTGTGGGAACGGGAGGCAGAACATACATTTAAAAAATAGGGGTAGAGGTGATGAGGGCCCTCCGATTTCGCGGATGGAGCTCACGGGTTAACCAGGGGTCACTTCCCCTCGATGACTTTCTCCAACACTCCAGGCTTCATGACTGGCTCTCACCATCTCACACACTCTGTTCCACAATGTGCTGAACCATCAGCAAGGGGTTCATTAGCACAGAGGGGACTCATTTGGCAGCTCTCTGGCTGCACTGGAGGCAAATACCACAGTGATAATATAGGCAAATGCAAGAAAAAAACAAATCAAGATGATTACCAAAATAAGTAATCCACTCCCGCCCCCTTCCCCCCACCCAAGCACCTCATGATCCAAACCACTCATTTACCCAGTCCCCTAGGCTGGAGGTGGGGTCACTCAGGGCATTCACTTGTGGCCTCGTGTGATTTTATAAAGATGATACAATTGGCAGACTCATTAGGTAGGAACACAAAACATTTGTTTGGATAATGGTGCGGTTGCCGCCTTATGAGGCAATAATAATGTCCAGGGCCAGCCTAATTTGGAGGACAGCTTTTCTCATTAGAGCTAGTTCAGTGTTCAATAAAGACCAGCTTTGCCGGGTATCATTTAAGGCTTCTTGGGTGAATATAATAAGAGCCTTTTATGTGCTACACTTTCCCCAGGGCAGTGGAGGAAACAAAGACGGCCAGCCAAATGATCTTACCAGTGAAAACAGAATGTGCCCATCTGGCCTTGAGGAGAGGAAGCTGGGCATCTTTAGGAACTTGACTACTTGTGCAAATCTTACATGTTGGCCTGGGGAGGCAACATTGTCAGGCATGAGGAGATGGACTGGGAAAGAATATGCCAGACCAGGATCCCCACCTTCTCCCCTCTTCAATGGTGCCTGTTCCATCCTAATATATAAAAAGCCAGGGGCCATCATGACCAAAACAACTGGACGGACAACTGAACAGCAGGCTACATGGGGTGACAAGGCCAGCAGAGGGGTTAGTGAGGGACGACCAAACGACTGAACAGCAGGCTGTGTGGGGCAACCAGGCCAGCATAGGGGCAGTTGGGGGAGACCA
>NW_005354508.1:345645-349142 GCF_000412655.1 Myotis brandtii | reverse complement strand
GTTAGAGGTTATCAGGCTGGCAGCGGGGGTCAGTTAGGGGCAATCAGGCAGGCAGGCAGGCAGATGAGCAGTTAGGAGCCAGTGGTCCCGGATTGTGAGAAGGATGTCTGACTGCTGGTTTAGGCCTGATCCCCGGGATTGAGCCTAAACAGGCAGTCGGACATCCCCCAAGGGGTCCTGGATTGGAGAGGGTGCAGGCTGGGCTGAGGCCCACCCCCCCACACACACACCTTGTGCATGAATTTCCTGCTCCGGGCCTCTAGTTCCAGTATAATATGTTTTAAAAGTTCTAGCTTATATCAGGTCAATAAGATCCCAGTGGATATTGAGTAGTTACCTCTCACCTAATGGTGTAAAGTAATTCTTCCATCCTGGTGAGAAGTCCCAGTACACATTCCAGTAGATAAGGCCTTTCCTAGGCAGGATGGAGCTTGATGTTCTCAGCAATATAACACATTGATCCATGGTGAGAGTCAGGGCAATGGCTGTCTCCCTTGATTTCCAAATCTGGCATATGGGGCAACAGGCCCTATTGGTTAATCAGTTTAAGGTGTTAAAACCTGGGACAGTACTTTATCTTAGCCCACCCAGCCAAGGTGGACCAAGGTGGTGTTCCCTATTAGTAATTTAATCTGCTTTTTAATATTCTATTCTTCCTTTCAATTAACCCTGTTGCTTTGGGGTTATAGAGGAGATGGAACCTCCATTCAATGTCACATTCTTTTGCCCAGTCTCACACATCACCTTTACAATGTGACCCCTGAACATTGTCAATTTGATGAGGGTATATGTACACGGTACTCAGTTTTGCTAATCCCCGAATAGTGGCAGCCTGGTTTGCATGGCAACAGGAGAAACTTATGGTTAGACCAGACAAACCAGAGCATATTTAGAACCCTCACTCAGACAGAGGGGGTCAATGTGATCAATGTGCCAATCCCTCATTTGCTGGGAACTCCAGTGATGGCCCCAGACTTATTTGGGTCTTGTTTATAACACACAGGACATGCTGTTAGGGCATCAACCAATTCACTGTATTTCAAGGGCAATCCAGCATCTTTGGCAATATGCCTCCCACCTGGGGTGCTACAGTGGCCGTTCTTTCCATGTACCAATCTGCTGTATCTACTAAAAGATCAGTTGTCAAGTTTGGGCATCACTTTCCTGACAGCCAGGGATTGTCAGCCCCTTATGAAATGGGACATGAAAGATAGTGAGGGCTCCTTCAGACTCTTGCAAGAGAACCCAATGCCTTCCCACCTGTCCTGACCCCACAAGGGCTTATTCATGACTAGAGGCCCGGTGCACGGGATTCATGCACTGATGGGGGGCCCGGCCTGCAGGGATCGGCCTGCTGTGGGAGCACCGCTCATCCCGCCCTCTGAGCGGCTGCTCCCTGGTCCAGCATCTCCCATGTAGGCGGAGCACTTGCCTCTCCAGAGGACCCGGTTGGGGCCAGGCCCAGGGACAATAGCACTGAAAGGCGGCGGAGTAGGCCTCAGTCCCGTGGCGTCCACAAACCCGCCTCCCAGCTTCCTGGGTCAGCTCTGCACAGCCTGCGGGCATCAGGGAGGAGATGGCAGGGAGTGAGGAGGAGGAGGCTGGGGCGAGGAGGCGATGATTGCAGCCTGGGTTCCTACCCGTTGGCCAGAGGTTCGCAGTGGGAGCAGCTGCTCCTCCTGGTCAGCCGAGATGTGCTCCCATTGTGGTAGTGCACTGACCACCAGAAGGCAACTCCTGCGTTGAGCATCTGCCCCCTGGTGGTCAGTGCACATCATAGCGACTGGTCGACTGGTTGTTCTGGCTGTTCTACCATTCAGTTGCCACATGGACGTTATCCACACTGTGGCGCACAACTCCCCAGATCATCAAAACAGCACCCCCACTGTTGAAACAGGACTGTGATTAGCATGTAAAGAAAACCCCTATTAAATGCACTAACAGGTCTGAGCCACAAAACAGCCTATGTAGAATCCCAATGCATTTTGCCTTAAGGGGAAAGGGTCACTACATAGGGCATTCATTTATTCCATAGGTATTGATTGATTTCTATGCGCCAGGCACTCAGGATATAGCAGAATCCAACAGATAAAAACCCACCTGGAAGGGAGGACACAGAAGCATACTATATCTGGGGTGAAGGAGAGAAACAGGGATGATGGGGCCAGATGTGGCAGGTATAAACAGTTGTTCAAATTTTAAAGCTTTCCACATGTCAATCAACATAGGATTGGGTTGCCAGTCTATTTTTTCAGGTGGTATCCTGGCAGCAATGAGATTAAGCCACATTTATTTCCAGGTTACTTCTATCAGACCCTTTATAGCCGATTGGGATAGGCTTTTGGCTTTTCAACTTCTCTCTCTGTCTCAGTCTTTCTCACAGACTGTAAGTGTTTCTGGAATTTGTCAGTTCCTCCAAATCAACAACAGAGTGCACAACATCATAAATATAGTTTCCCACAACCGGGCTCAGCACGGATATCAATGTCCCATATCAGGTGTACTGTGTGCAGTTTCTCAAACTAATGAGTTAACTCAGCCAGCATTTTTGAGATGTCTCTGTACTCACATGGCAGCACACAAGCACCTAACATACTGGCCATCCCTCCCACACAGAGGTCAATGGCCACACCTGTTTTTTTCCCCATAGATAATGCTTTCCCAAGAACCATTTCTTTGGTTCCCAGTGTGAGCTGTGTACACAGAGGGCAAAGAGAAACCAAAGACAAAGGCATAAATTGGAAGGTGGCAGTTTTAATAAGTGAGAGAAATTATGTGCAAGACTTCTGTTGGGCATTTACAAGACAAGTAGATCTCCCCACCAGCCCGCTAGAATCTTAAAAGTGTATACAGAGGCCTTAAATGAGTTCAGTAATGTACACCATCCAGATAGTCTCAATAACACAAGGCTGTGTCCTTGAAACAGCTCTGGTCATGGGAACAGTGGGTGGAACATACATCCCAAGGACAGGGGAGAAGGTGAGGAACCTCCAATTGCCTGAGTCCAGTTCTTGGGTCAACCAGTGGTTATGTTCTCTCTATGAAGATCATTAATACACCATGAACTCTATTTTATGGACCTTTATTTATATACTAGTAGCCCGGTGCACAAAAATGTGTGCACTCAGTGGGGGGGGGGGTCCCTCAGTTATTAAACATTTATCGGCACAACACTGACCACATTGGTGGTGGTGGTGATCTTGTCAGAATGTGTTATATTATGCAGATGAAAATCTATTTAAACAGATTTGATGTAGATATTTTCAAAAATGGAAGAATTGTCCCTGTCAACTATTTTAGTTGATTCATATCTTCACTAATTGTCATCATTGCAAAGTTTTCAGTCCCCATATGGATTGCTGGATATAATAGGTCATGCGCTGTCCCTGTCCTTTGTAGCCTTTGTTACCTTAAGGACTCTAGTTTTCCATTTATATGTTTAAGTACCAACCTTACCGGCTTAAAAATGTAAGCTTTTAACACTGCTCTCTCTGTTC
>NW_005354508.1:342144-344828 GCF_000412655.1 Myotis brandtii | reverse complement strand
GGCTTCTCCGATCACCGGCCGGGGAGCGGGCAAAGGTGGCCCCGGTTCTCTGATCACGGGCTGGGGGGCAGGGCAAAGGCAGCACCTGGCTCTTGCCTGCCACCTGGGTTTCCAATCACCGTCAGCGGCAGGAGGCTTCTTCCGTCCTTCCCCTTTCACCTCCCAGCATTGCGCCTACGTATGCAAATTAACCGCCATCTTTGTTGGCGGTTAACCACCATCTTTGTTGGCAGTTAATTTGCATATCACCCTGATTAGCCAATGGAAAGCGTAGCGAAGGTATGGTCAATTACCATGTTTGTCTATTATTAGATAGGATTTAGTTGTTTCTTCTCCTTTTCCTTTTTTTAAACATAAAATATACTCCCATTTGTTGATTGTCTAGAGATGAACCATTTTCTCATTACACAAAGCTTTAATTACCTCTTTCTTACTGACAACCCATTTACTGGGGATTTGAAGAGTTGAAAGGATAATATAATTGATGAAAACATATATTGCACTTCTGATTTAGGCTGGCCTACTATAACATTAATTAGCTGTGATCATGCATTTCTTAACCTCTCAGAGTCTCAGCTTCTTCAATAAAATGGGAAAAATTATATGTACCTCACAGAGTCACTAGAAGCAGATGAAATGAGATTACACATATAAGTAGCTCTGAGCCTAGCACAAAGCATACTCAATACCATTTAATCATTGCCGTTATTTGTTTTCAAGTATTATTTATTCCTAAGCTCATTTTTTATTGTAGTAGACATTAAAAGTTAAGTACAACTCAACTCAAACAATAAGTTTTTCAAAAATGCTGTAAATTATCAGAGCTAAGTAGCATTAATTTAAATCATTATTTCTTAGTACATTAATAGGCACTGAATACATTTTAGAACTTCTGTTGTCATTGTTTTAAAAATGATCCAAGCCACAGCCCCCATTTTATTAAAATAGATGGTTGAGAGCTGAATACAAGAAATTACATTAGAGAAAACAAATGGTCTATTATAATTGCTTTGGTAGATGAACAAAATATATACTTAAACACAAATCTAATTTTTGGCATATTTACAGATTAACTGCAAATTAATGTGATTACTTGTCTTTAGAATAATGTATTGGGATTATCAATGTATAACTATAAAATATAGCCAATACATTCATTTTCAAAACAGTAATTAATTTTGAATTTTATCTTTGCACTCTAAAAAAATAAAACAAAAACTCTTTCAATTAACATGTTCCACTTTTTTGTTTTTTTGTTTTAAACCTGAATCTGATGATTATTTCAGATTCTCAGAGCAGCAATGATTACTCAGAGCTATCATACTCCCTAAGCTGGAACATGGGCAACATTCCAAAAAAACCTAGAAGATATTTTAGGCATTACATTTCTAAGAACTTAAAAGAAAGGTATTTTTTCAGAAAACTAGAAAATCAATACATAAGAACAGAGATTTTATGCAAAATCACCTGAAAGGGACCCAACAACTTGCTAAAATATAGTATCATATCTATAAATTTATATTGTTAGATATTTAGAGTATATACATAGTACATGTCTATAAAATACAATATATATCTATAGTACCTATCTATATATCTATAGTACATATAAATATACTATAGAATATAAATGTTTTATACTATATATAGTATTTATACTATATACAGTATATATATACACATACATATCTATATATACTATACTTACAGATGCTCCTCGACTTACAATAGGGTTATGTCTGGATAAACCAATCATCAGTTGAAAATATCATAACTTGAACATGCATTTAATACACTGAACCTACCAACATCATAGGTTAGCTTAGCCTACCTTAAACATGCTCAGAACACTTACACTAGCCTGCAGTTGAGTAAGTATCTTGCATTTCATTTCAAGTGTAATTGCCTTCCTCTTCTTCTCACCAGAAGCAGAAAATAAATATGTGTTTTTGTAGACATGTTGGGATGCAAAAACACAATATCCAAAGAACACTTGCAATATAGAACACTGCAGGATATCGATTGTTTATTCTCAGAACCACGTGGCAGACAGGAAGCTCTCTGCCACTGCCCAGCATCATGAGAGAGTATCGTACTGCATATCACTAACTCAGGAAAAGATCAAAATTAAAAATCATAAGTACAGCCAAAACTGGTTTGGCTCAGTGGATAGAGCGTCGGCCTGCGGACTGAAAGGTCCCAGGTTCGATTCCCGTCAAGGGCATGTACCTTGGTTGCGGGCACAGCACATCCTCAGTGGGGAGTGTGCAGGAGGCAGCTGATCGATGTTCCTCTTTCATCGATGTTTCTAACTCTCTATCCCTCTCCCTTCCTCTCTGTAAAAAATCAATAAAATATATTTTTTAAAAAAAATCATAAGTACAGTTTCTATTGTATGAATACACTTTCACACTGCTATAAAGAAAAAAATCATAAGTCGAACAATCATAAGTCAGGGACTATCAGTGTATCTACACTAATAAAAGAGAAACATGGTAATTAGCGTACGACCGCTACCCTTCCCATTGGCTAATCAGCATATCCTTATGCAAATTAACTGTCAGCCAAGATGGCGGCCGGCAGCCAGGCAGCTGGAAGCGAACATGAGGCTTGCTTGCTCCAGTGACTGCAGACTCCAACGTTCCCCGCCTGACTTGCCGGCCTCTGAGCTGGCAGTTTGAAAC
>NW_005354508.1:327126-340242 GCF_000412655.1 Myotis brandtii | reverse complement strand
ATCGGCCCTGCTCTGAGCCTGACCAGGGGCTGCACTTAGGGATTGGGCCTGCCCTCTGCCACTTGGGAGCAGGCTTAAGCCAGTAGGTCGTTATCTCCCGAGGGGTCCCAGACTGGGAGAGGGCACAGGCCGGGCTTAGGGACCCCCCCTCCCCACCGAGTGCACAAATTTTTGTGCACCGGGCCTCTAGTCTATATATAATATCCCATCCAATAAAAGAGTAATATGCAAATTGACTATCACTCCAACACACAGATGGCCCCATAAGATGGCCTGCAGGGGAGGGCAGTTGGGGTGGACCAGCCCTGCAAGGGAGAGCAGTTGGGGGCAACCAGGCCTGCAGGGGAGGGCATTTGGGGGAGACCAGGCTGGCAGGGGAGGACAGTTAGGGCCAATCGGGCCGGCAGGGGAGCAGTTAGGCATCGATCAGGCTGGCAGGGGAGTGGTTAGGGGGTGATCAGGCTGGAAGGCAGACAAGCGATTGGGAGCCAAGAGTCCTGGATTGTGAGAGGGATGTCCGACTGCCCGTTTAGGTTGCAGTGACCCAGCACTGACTGCAGAGGGGGCTGCGGATCAGGCCCAGAGAGAGGCAAGGTCTGATCTGCAGCCTCTGTGGCAGCTGTTGATCAGCCATTGCCTCTCTCTTTCTCTCTGGGTTTCTCCAGCAGCCGCACCTCTGTTTCTCTGATTAGCTGATCAGCCCTGCCACTGTGATCAGGCCTGGAGATAGGCCCTGAGATGCTGACTGGCATAGAAACTGACCAATCAGAACCAAATCTGGGTGAACAGTTGGGGGCAAGATTAAGCCAGCAGGGGAGGTCAGTTTCAGGTGAGATCAGGCCGGCAGGGGAGGGCAGTTGGGGGTGATCAGGCAGGCAGAGGCAGTTGGGGGTGAGATCAGGCTGGCAGGGGAAAGCAGTTGGGGGCGAGATCAGGCCGGTAAGGGAGGGCAGTTAGGCATGATCAGGCAGGCAGGCAGAGGCAGTTAAGGGCAATCAGGCAGGCAGGCAGAGAGGTTAGCAGTGATCAGGCAGGCAGAGGGGTTAGGGGCAATCAGGCAGACAGGCAGAGGCAGTTAGGGACGATCAGACAGGCAGGCAGGTGAGCAGTTAGGAGCCAGTGGTCCCAGATTGCAAGAAGGATGTCCAACTGCTGGTTTAGGCCCAATCCAACCCCAAAGGGTCCCTGATTGGAGAGGGTGCAAGCTGGGCTGAGGGACCCCCCTCCCCCTCTGTGCACATTTTGTGCACTGAGCCACTGGTATCTATATAATATAGATATAAAACTTGACAGAAGATAGTATCATATTTAAGAAAGAATGCATCACTCTAAAAAGGAGGTGATTATTTTATTTTTAAAATGAAAGAGCAAGTAGAAATTTATGAAACACACATTGCCTATACCTATCTTTGTGCTATCCTTGGGAGGGAGACCCAAGAAAGCTAACTTGTGATTCCAGTCTGGGAGGTACGTATAGAAATTTTGCACAAATGGATGTAGCAAGTTTAAAAGGTGATAAGACTTTGCATTCAAATCATGTATCTCTCCTGTCTCCTCCCCTTGATTACTTCAATAATTATTACTGCTATTTACCAAATGTCCCCTGCTCTTTTCCTTGGGGACACATGGTAGAATGATGCTTCCTAAATCACTTTGAACCTGGTCTGTGTCACTTCCAGATTAAAACTTGAATAGTCCATGGGTGATTCACCATATTCCTTTTCCCAGGCCTAGAAATCATTAAAGCATGACTCATTTATTGTGAAGCTAATAAAAAAAGGACAAAAAAATCCTTGATTTTAGGGCCCCTCATTTACATAAGTCTATTTCAAGGCTTTCTATCTAATTCAGTATTTATAATTTTGTATTATATTTCTTTTAAAAAGAACCCAAAATTGTATAAGACTCAGATCCCAAAAATCCTAGATCTGTCCTGGAAGTAGATGACTTAGAGCCTGCACCAGCCTGCTTCCCTAATGCACTACAAGGAGATCACCCTGCTGACAAGGGTGGGACAAGTATGAGCAAGAAATAAATCTTTGTTGTTTCAGGACAATGAATCATGAGGTTTTTACAGCAGCATAACCTACATCATCACAACTGATACAATTAATAAATAATTCCTACACAGGAAGAATGTGCTAGTCAGATAGAAGTAAACACCTAATTACTCTGGCAATTAAATTTTATATTATAAATAAATTTTACTAGAATTTTTATTTATAAATTAATTGTTCCAAAACTTAAATATCTGAGTGAGTATCTTGATATACAAGAGCCTAGGAATCAGGCAAAATTGTGTTTGCAGCAGGAAAAACTACTGCTTGCATCTTTGACACTGGTCTAACTTAGTAATTAAAAGTTTATCTAGCTCTGATAAAAATTCAGGCATAATCTTTCCTGAGTAGTATCTCATACATGATCATAAATCCCTGACTCTACCTCATCTGCTATCTATACTTACTAGTTAAATAGCTGCAATAGCCCACCTATTTATTTATTTATTTTTAATTGCATTATATTAAATGGAACCAATGAGTGGCAGTGAATTGAAATCACTTACTAGTTGTGTAACCTTAATCACTCTCGGCCTCTATTTTCTCACCTGAAAAATGAAACCAAAAATATATCTCACTTATAGTTTTCTGGTGAGAATTAAATGAGGTAATCTTAGTAGATACAAATTTAATAAAAAGCTTTTAGAAAGATGGAGGACTAAAGACAGGATACAACCATTTTCCAGCTCGCTAGTACACAGTACTCACATTTAAGTATTTTGCACTGGTGGCATCCACCTGTTAGGGGCAGAAATAGAATATTTGGAACTAGCTATAATTATAAGAAATATTAATCATGCTCTCTTAACCATGTTTGTTCTGTTCTGAATAGAGAAAGTACATTCTAACCTGGCTGAGAGTTGTATGCCCCGGGACTTGGCAGCTAACATCTGAATGTAGTCCATCCTCCTTTCCCAAGAACTGCCTACCATTATGGAAAGATTTACAACTTCGTGGCTGAAAAATCTAGTCCTGTAGGTGCCCACCCTTTGCAACTCCCAGTCCCTATTGCTTGTAATCTGGTCCTGGAGGTGCACGGAGGTGCCCCACACCCCAGCCCACATTGCCTGTAACCTGTAACCATTATACCTTACCTCCTTCCCCATGCCTGTAATTCTTACTTACCCATGTAATCTTTGTCCTTCTACCCATTATAAGCAGCTGGCTTATGGGGAGGGGCAAAGCAGCTTTTTGTGGATGACCTGCTGCTCTCCCATACTGCCAGCATTATTGGAATAAATGCTCATATATGATTCAACCCTGTCCTTGCTTAATTGGCTCATTGGTTGTCCAGTTACACACCAAGGTAATCCCCAAATTATGATCTCTTTTTTGTGATCACACCCTTATGTAGTTCCCTCCCACATGATTTAGGCTAATCTGTTTAGCAATAGAATATTGAAGTGTAATAGTATGCACCTTCTAAATTATAAAGACATTGCTGCTACCATCTTGTGGAGTGAGGAGAGCCAGCAGCCATGCTATGAGAACACTCAAGTAGCACTGAGGAGAGACTAACAGGGAGGAAAGGAGGCCTCCTGCCAACAGCAAGCATCAACTTGCTAGCCATGTGAGTGAGGTGTATTGAAAGTGGATCCTCCAAACTCAGCCAATCCTTCACCTGATTGTGTCCAGCCAACGTTTTCACTTAGCCTCATGAGAGACCCTGAGCCAGATTTTCAGAGTTGAACAATTCTCAAATTATTATTTTTTAAAATATATTTTTATGATTTCAGAGAGAAAGGGAGAAGGTGAGAGAAAAATCAATGATGAGAGAGAATCAATGATCAGCTGCCTCCTTCATGCCCCCCTACTGGGGATCAAGCCCATAACCCAGGCACGTGCCCTTGATAGAAATCGAACCTGGGACCCTTCAGTCTGCAGGTCAACACTCTATCCATTGAGCCACACTGGCTAGGGCTCAAATTATTGACCTATGAAAACAGAGATAACAAACATTTACTAAGTGTTATGGTAATTTAGTATGTAGCAATAGATAACTAATACATCATCCTAGTTTTCTATTTTCCAAGTAATGAAACCATACCCAACTATTAATATAAACACTACATTGTATCCTCAGAGAAGAGATTATAAAATTACTAGTGTCCCGTTGCATGAAGATTCATGCAATAGGCCTTCCTTCCCCTGGCTGCAGGCACTGGTTTTCCTCCGGCACCCGGGACCCAGGCCTTTGGTCCAGCTGCAGCAGCGAGGCTTGGCTTCTCCAACTGTGGCCACAGCAACAAGGCTTGGCTTCTCTGCTCTGGCTGCTCCCAGCCCCTCCTTTTTTTCCCCCCCAACTCCTCGAGTGGAGGCCAGGACTGGCTGGAAGCCTGGGTCGCCCTTGGTGACCCAGGCCGCCAGCCACTCCTTGCGCGAAGCCCAGGCCCCCAGCCCCTCCTTGAGCGGAGTCCAGGGCCAGGGGGAAGCTTGGCTTCCTCCTTCACCCTTAGCAACCCAAGCCTCCTGCTCGCTCCAGCTCCGTGGCTGCCGCCATCTTCAGTCATCTTCAGTCTTTGCTCCGTGCCTGCATATACAATTTAACCGCCATCTTTGTTGGGTTAATTTGCATAGTCGCTCTGATTGGCTGGTGGGCATAGCGGAGTGACACTAATTTGCATGTTTCTCTTTTATTAGTGTAGATGTTTTACTTCATAGTACTTCAACATGATGTTGTATTGAGAATGTGTTACTGCCCAAGTTCTTTCACTTTGTAACAAAGAACCCAAGGTATTAGCCTTTTGGACAATAAGCAGAAAGTCATCTGCCTGTTTCCATTTCCTTCTCCTTGTTTCCTTAGCCTCCTCTAGCTATTTCAAACACAGTGTTGTAGGAAAGTGTATTAGTCTGGACGTGGCATCTTAATCATACTGATTCACTCCATAGCTTGTAACGTGACTCTCTCTCAAATAAGAAAGCATTGATAACAGAGTCCAGAAACCTCCTACATGTCATCTGCCATGCAGTTCTTTCAAGTTGAAAATTAAATGGGAGAGAAGCAGGGAGCTTGATGGCTGCAAACTCCACTCTTGGTACCACAAGGCCTGCAGTCAAGAGCTCCAACATTGTAACTGATGAAAGTATTTAAGGTAGTGATTTCTATGCCTCAATAGTTCTCCGTTCACTGACCACCGATTGAATGTCTTTATGTGCCAGGCACTGTGTTCAGTGCTGGAGACCCTGGCAATCTTAAGTTTCTTTGGTTCTATTTCCCTTTGCTTTTTCATTTACTCATTTCTTGCAAAATGCAAAGAACAGGAAAAGGAAAGCAAAGTTACTTTCAAATGCACATAAAGGAATGTATTAAAAAGTCATAAAATTTTATAACATTTTATTTATGTGTTTGTTTCATAATACAGCTTCTTTGGGATTAGTGTAGGTAAACTGCTGCTGCAGCCTGAATGTGTGATCACATGATATCAATAGCTGGCGATCACATTTAATATCAAATGCAACCCTAATAGAAAATTGCCAATAAGATGGAGTTATTTATGACAAAAATGAAACAATAACTACTTTGTGAACAATAAAAATATCAACGAGTGCATACAATGGGGACCAACTAAAAATTGTGAAAGTAAACAGATAATAAATAACTGGATTTTCAAAGATATTTTTCCTACCAGGTGCTTCGATTACACTGATCTGTACTATTTGCCTTATAAGCACCTAGGAATTTATTCTGCTTATTTTTATCATGCCTAGGATTCCCCTGGAGTTATCATTGGCAGAATTAATTACGCTTTAACATCTATAGGGGTGTTGGAATTAACTCTAGAAATACTTAGTATTTTTCCAAGTCTGTATTGCAAACATCAAGAAAACATTTATTTATTCATGGAATATATATCTGAAGTCTTAATCAGATGCATGCACCTTATTAAGGAAATAATTTTGAGGGTGATCATTTATTCCAAAGAAAAACTACTAATTTTCTGTTCTAGTCATCTCAGAAAGATATTGTTGATGTTATTCAAACTATCCAAGCTTACCATCCAAATGAACATTGACAGAACTATGAAATTTCAGGTCAGACAGTATGACAGACAGTAGTGATATTCAAAATAATTAGCAAACTAAATGGCACCGGCATCACCCAATCAGAATTGACATGGGCTGAAGTGCTAAAGCAGGGTTTCAGACCCCTGGCTGCAGCATGAGTCAACCTAGGGCAGTGATGGCGAACTTTTTGAGCTCGGCGTGTCAGCATTTTGAAAAACCCTAACTTAACTCTGGTGACCTGTCACATATAGAAATTTTTTGATATTTGCAACCATGGTAAAACAAAGATTTATATTTTTGATATTTATTTTATATATTTAAATGCCATTTAACAAAGAAATATCAACCAAAAAAATGACTTCGCGTGTCACCTCTGACACGCGTGTCATAGGTTCACCATCACTGACCTAGGGTATGGGCAGGCCAGCTGGGAAGTTGGGGAACCATATTTAGTGGAATGTAGGTCAGGGGTTATTTGGAATAGGTACAAAATTATTTTACCTCGCAGCCCCGGTTCATCCAGAAGGTCATCCAGAAAGACGTCTGGTCTAATTAGCATATTATGCTTTTATTATTATAGATTACCTAAAAGTGTGTGGAACTCCTTTGTGGAAGTGCCTTCAGAGCCAGTTTACAAGCCTGTACAAATAAATGTCTCACTAATGTCATCACAACTTGTTATTCACCAAAAATGGTATTGTACAACTTTTTCACTTTTATTATTCACCACACTTGGCTCTGAGTGGCTTTTTAGCTAATTCCAAAATTCAGACTCAAATTTCAAAGCCAAATATATATTAAGGATTTATTTTAGTGTTTAATACAGCATCTAAAGCAACTCCAAGTGAGGAAAAGAAAATTCAAGTGAACTACTAGTAAGTTCCTATTATATACAATTATAGTACTATAAGCTTGCACATAGTTCTCCCATTTAATTTTACATTATTTTATTTTACATTACTGATCCCTTGGGACTCTGACCTCCAGACATAAGCAAAAATTTCAGAACAAAACTTTACAACACTCTAGACAGTGTGACTTTCTTTTGTCTGATGTTCCACCTACTAATTACAACTTGTGCCTCTAATTAGTAGATTCGTGGATAATAACATATTCAAAGAAACAGGACAAAGCTTCCAAATATCTTAAAATAAAAAAAAGCTAAGATTTATTGAGTGCCCATTACAAGCCAGGGCTATCACATGTTAGAACTAGTTTGTGCACATAATTAACAAATTTAAAAAGACTCTATATTTGGCCAGGCAGAATGTTAACATCTCTTGATGTTAACCAAATGCTGAGGGGAAAAACATTTCTATCTTTGTATTTTTTTGACTTAAAGTTTTTAAGCACCTACCTTGTAACAGGCATGTATGAACTTATTACACATTATATTATTTAACCCCTATATAACCCTATAAAGAAGATGTTATTAAAATTTCAATTTAATAGATGAAGAAATGGAGTCTTAACGATGTCAAGAAGATTGTCTATGGTTGCAGGCAGAACCAGGATTTGAGCACAGGCATTCTAATTCTAAAACCATGCCTTCATCATTTGCCTTCATCATCGTGCTGCATTGGAGGAACTGGTGAGAACACTAACGTAAAATCAGAATTGTCGTTACATGCTCAGTACAGAGTGTATGCTCTGCTGTATAATTTGCATACAGGTGGGCACAGAATGCACTGACCCACCGAGAAGACTAAACTAGGAAAGATGGAGCCCGCATTATGTGATAGAAGGAACACTCATCCCAATCCCCAAAGTACCCTCCCTGAAGTGTGGTCCCAGAATGGCCAAAATTCCCCCCACAAAGCCAGCCTCTGGGGGGGAAAAAAAGATTAAGTTGTTTTAACATATACAGTTGCCAACTGTATGTCACAAATAATTAGTTGCTATATACTTAAAATACAGAATTTTTAAATTTGTTTTTTCAGGAAAGATTTTGTTGTTCAACATATACACACCAAAAAGAAACACATGTATTCAGCACCCAGTTAAGAAACAGAGCAATGCGAGTATGACTGAGTGCTTTCACAAAGATTTATATTTTTGATATTTATTTTATATATTTAAATGCCATTTAACAAAGAAATATCAACCAAAAAAATGACTTCGCGTGTCACCTCTGACACGCGTGTCATAGGTTCACCATCACTGACCTAGGGTATGGGCAGGCCAGCTGGGAAGTTGGGGAACCATATTTAGTGGAATGTAGGTCAGGGGTTATTTGGAATAGGTACAAAATTATTTTACCTCGCAGCCCCGGTTCATCCAGAAGGTCATCCAGAAAGACGTCTGGTCTAATTAGCATATTATGCTTTTATTATTATAGATTACCTAAAAGTGTGTGGAACTCCTTTGTGGAAGTGCCTTCAGAGCCAGTTTACAAGCCTGTACAAATAAATGTCTCACTAATGTCATCACAACTTGTTATTCACCAAAAATGGTATTGTACAACTTTTTCACTTTTATTATTCACCACACTTGGCTCTGAGTGGCTTTTTAGCTAATTCCAAAATTCAGACTCAAATTTCAAAGCCAAATATATATTAAGGATTTATTTTAGTGTTTAATACAGCATCTAAAGCAACTCCAAGTGAGGAAAAGAAAATTCAAGTGAACTACTAGTAAGTTCCTATTATATACAATTATAGTACTATAAGCTTGCACATAGTTCTCCCATTTAATTTTACATTGTTTTATTTTACATCACTGACCCCTTGGGACTCTGACTTCCAGACATAAGCAAAAATTTCAGAACAAAACTTTACAACACTCTAGACAGTGTGACTTTCTTTTGTCTGATGTTCCACCTACTAATTACAACTTGTGCCTCTAATTAGTAGATTCATGGCTAATAACATATTCAAAGAAACAGGACAAAGCTTCCAAATATCTTAAAATAAAAAAAAAGCTAAGATTTATTGAGTGCCCATTACAAGCCAGGGCTATCACATGTTAGAACTAGTTTGTGCACATAATTAACAAATTTAAAAAGACTCTATATTTGGCCAGGCAGAATGTTAACATCTCTTGATGTTAACCAAATGCTGAGGGGAAAAACATTTCTATCTTTGTATTTTTTTAACTTAAAGTTTTTAAGCACCTACCTTGTAACAGGCATGTATGAACTTATTACACATTATATTATTTAACCCCTATATAACCCTATAAAGAAGATGTTATTAAAATTTCAATTTAATAGATGAAGAAATGGAGTCTTAACGATGTCAAGAAGATTGTCTATGGTTGCAGGCAGAACCAGGATTTGAGCACAGGCATTCTAATTCTAAAACCATGCCTTCATCATTTGCCTTCATCATCGTGCTGCATTGGAGGAACTGGTGAGAACACTAACGTAAAATCAGAATTGTCGTTACATGCTCAGTACAGAGTGTATGCTCTGCTGTATAATTTGCATACAGGTGGGCACAGAATGCACTGACCCACCCAGAAGACTAAACTAGGAAAGATGGAGCCCGCATTATGTGATAGAAGGAACACTCATCCCAATCCCCAAAGTACCCTCCCTGAAGTGTGGTCCCAGAATGGCCAAAATTCCCCCCACAAAGCCAGCCTCTGGGGGGGAAAAAAAGATTAAGTTGTTTTAACATATACAGTTGCCAACTGTATGTCACAAATAATTAGTTGCTATATACTTAAAATACAGAATTTTTAAATTTGTTTTTTCAGGAAAGATTTTGTTGTTCAACATATACACACCAAAAAGAAACACATGTATTCAGCACCCAGTTAAGAAACAGAGCAATGCCAGTATGACTGAGTACTTTCCCCAATCTCATTTACTTCCTTCTGCACAAAAGACAGCTACACATTATCCTACCTTTTGAAATTCCATTCTTTTTTTTCTTCTGTTTATAACCCATTAGGTATCCCTAAATATCACCTTTTCCTTTTTGTATAAACATTATGCAAATGAAATCATACTGTGTATATTCTGGGACTTGTGTATTTTGTAGCATGCTGTAACATTTATCTATATTGAGGTATAGTTTGAGTTTGTTTGTTTTCATGGATATATAGTATCCTATATAATAAAAGCTTAATATGCTAAGGCCACTCAACCTCTCGCTATGACATGCATTGACCACCAGGGAGCAGACAGTCAACTGGTTGACCAGTCGCTATGATGTGCACTGACCACCAGCGGTCAGACAGTCGACCGGTCAACCAGTCATAATGACATGCACTGACCACCAGGAGGCAGACGCTCTGACCTGTATGTTAGCTTGCTGCTGGGTCTGGCTGATCGGGACTGAGCGAGATGGGCCAGACACACCCTGGAGCCCTCCCACGGTCCCTCCCCAGCTGGCCAACCTCCTGCGTCCCTCCCGGGCCCCAATCGGGCACCAGTGGGGTCCCTCGGTCTGGCCTGTGCACTCTTAAAATCCTTGACTCCATGGGGGATGTCGGAAAGCTGGTTTCAGCCCGATCCCGCAGGCCAGTCTGAGGTACCCCACTGGTGCACAGATGCGTGCACAGGGCCTCTAGTTCCATTATAAAGCTCAATTCATTTATTCTACCTATTGTTAATGTATAATTGAATTATTTCAAGGTTGGGTTTTTTATTACTAAAACAATGCTGCTATAAATATTATTGTACAATGTCTCTTGGTGGATAGTTAGAAACAAGTTTCTAGGGTACATTAGAATTGCTGTGCCGTAGGATATGATAGAGGTGGCTCATTACTATCCATTCTCTTCTTACTCCATAAAACATAGAGGAAAGATAAGACAATTGTCGTTACATGCTCAGTACAGAGTGTATGCTCTGCTGTATAATTTGCATACAGGTGGGCACAGAATGCACTGACCCACCCAGAAGACTAAACTAGGAAAGATGGAGCCCGCATTATGTGATAGAAGGAACACTCATCCCAATCCCCAAAGTACCCTCCCTGAAGTGTGGTCCCAGAATGGCCAAAATTCCCCCCACAAAGCCAGTCTCTGGGGGGAATAAAAAAGATTATGTTGTTTTAACATATACGTTGCCAACTGTATGTCACAAATAATTAGTTGCTATATACTTAAAATACAGAATTTTTAAATTTGTTTTTTCAGGAAAGATTTTGTTGTTCAACATATACACACCAAAAAGAAACACATGTATTCAGCACCCAGTTAAGAAACAGAGCAATGCCAGTATGACTGAGTACTTTCCCCAATCTCATTTACTTCCTTCTGCACAAAAGACAGCTACACATTATCCTACCTTTTGAAATTCCATTCTTTTTTTTCTTCTGTTTATAACCCATTAGGTATCCCTAAATATCACCTTTTCCTTTTTGTATAAACATTATGCAAATGAAATCATACTGTGTATATTCTGGGACTTGTGTATTTTGTAGCATGCTGTAACATTTATCTATATTGAGGTATAGTTTGAGTTTGTTTGTTTTCATGGATATATAGTATCCTATATAATAAAAGCTTAATATGCTAAGGCCACTCAACCTCTCGCTATGACATGCATTGACCACCAGGGAGCAGACAGTCAACTGGTTGACCAGTCGCTATGATGTGCACTGACCACCAGCGGTCAGACAGTCGACCGGTCAACCAGTCATAATGACATGCACTGACCACCAGGAGGCAGACGCTCTGACCTGTATGTTAGCTTGCTGCTGGGTCTGGCTGATCGGGACTGAGCGAGATGGGCCAGACACACCCTGGAGCCCTCCCACGGTCCCTCCCCAGCTGGCCAACCTCCTGCGTCCCTCCCGGGCCCCAATCGGGCACCAGTGGGGTCCCTCGGTCTGGCCTGTGCACTCTTAAAATCCTTGACTCCATGGGGGATGTCGGAAAGCTGGTTTCAGCCCGATCCCGCAGGCCAGTCTGAGGTACCCCACTGGTGCACAGATGCGTGCACAGGGCCTCTAGTTCCATTATAAAGCTCAATTCATTTATTCTACCTATTGTTAATGTATAATTGAATTATTTCAAGGTTGGGTTTTTTATTACTAAAACAATGCTGCTATAAATATTATTGTACAATGTCTCTTGGTGGATAGTTAGAAACAAGTTTCTAGGGTACAGCATTAGAATTGCTGTGCTGTAGGATATGATAGAGGTGGCTCATTACTATCCATTCTCTTCTTACTCCATAAAACATAGAGGACAAGATAAGAAATTCCAAGCCTTCTTAGAGCCTTTTGTGGCTATGTGACTGAGTTCTTGCCAATTGAGTCTAAGTAAAAAGGAAGTAAGACACTTGCTGCTCTAGACCTTAAAAAGTTTGCATTATACCCCTCTATGCTCTCATTTTCCTTCCCACACTTTGGGAAATTAATGTGTCTGCAATTCATCTTATAGACCCTGCAAACATGGCCAATGATAGAAAAAAGAGCCAACTAATGATATAAAAGATTCCTCAAATGACTGTGGAAAAGGTCATCTCCCAAACTGGACCATTCACTTGAGTCTATTATATGAGAGGGATTTTATTTTACAGCTTCTTGGACTCTAATGTATAGCATATGCTCATGTTTAACCAGGTTGTGTCAAAATGTTTTCCGAACTAGATGTATCAACTGGCACTCCCACCAATAGAGTATGAGAGCTCTCATTACTATAACTCCTCCCTCACATTTGGTATTATCAGTCATTTTAACTTCCACAACTCTATTTGGATATCAAATGCTAGTTCATTGAATTTTAAGTTACATTTCCCTGATTACTGTTGCTAATTTTTTACATGATTTTTCAATCATGTTTCTCTTTCTATTAAATACATATTTAAGTATTTTTCCAATTTCCCTATTGATTGTCTTTTTGTTAATAATTTGTAAGAATTCTTTATAACTTGGGCACATACTAGTCCTTTGTCAAATGTATGTGTTACAAATATCTTTCCTTTTTCTTTGTGGGGACTGGTGATGTGTTTTGTTTTAATGAAATCAAATGTCTCAGCTTTTTCCTTTGTTATTTGTGCTCTCTTTCTTTCTTTTTGAGTTTTGTAAGAAATTCCTTTCTTCCCTAATGTCATCCAGATATTAACCTGTGTGACCTCCCAACAGTTTTAGGCTAT
>NW_005354508.1:312072-327103 GCF_000412655.1 Myotis brandtii | reverse complement strand
CATCTCCCAAACTGGACCATTCACTTGAGTCTATTATATGAGAGGGATTTTATTTTCAGCTTCTTGGACTCTAATGTATAGCATATGCTTATGTTTAACCAGGTTGTGTCAAAATGTTTTCCAAACTAGATGCATCAACTGGCACTCCCACCAATAGAGTATGAGAGCTCCCATTACTGTAACTCCTCCCTCACATTATCAGTCATTTTAACTTCCACAACTCAATTTGGATAACAAATGCTAGCTCATTGAATTTTAAGTTACATTTCCCTGATTACTGTTGCTAATTTTTTACATGATTTTAAATCATATTTCTCTTTCTATTAAATAAATATTTAAGTATTTTGCCAATTTCCCTATTGATTGTCTTTTTGTTAATAATTTGTAAGAATTCTTTATAACTTGGGCACATACTAGTCCTTTGTCAAATGTATGTGTTACAAATATCTTTCCTTTTTCTTTGTGGGGACTAGTGATGTGTTTTGTTTTAATGAAATCAAATGTCTCAGCTTTTTCCTTTGTTATTTGTGCTCTCTTTCTTTCTTTTTGAGTTTTGTAAGAAATTCCTTTCTTCCCTAATGTCATCCAGATATTAACCTGTGTGACCTCCCAACAGTTTTAGGCTATTGTTTTTCACATTTAGTTATTTATTTTGTTCACTCAAGTTCTGATATGCTTTTTTTTGTACAGGAGAATAAAGTGTAGAGTTAAAACTGGCAGTTGGAAATTTCAGATATAATCATGGGTGTGCCCATGGACATGTGTATTTCATGTGAACACCATCATTAATGTGTATTGAGAAGGGAAAAAAGGTTGGGAACAACATGTTGAAAACATTGTCACCAGAAGTTCCTTAAAGTGTCACTTAATAAGAATAAATGTTAAATTCTGTTAGACACACTCTTAGTTACTCATGCACAAAATAGACTGGACCTGGTTTTTTCAGTTTTCCATGTGAAAAAGACCTGGATTTTTTATTCTCTTTCTAACAAGCTAGATATGCCTCCAACTGTGTGACATGGCTGCCAAGAAATCTAATGAGATCTCAGCTTCCATTAAGAATAGAATGCCCAGATCATAGGAGATAATATCTCCACTGTAATTTAAACCAGTTAGACAATAGTTAGGCTATTGAATCTTTTTCTAGTGCAGCTCTTAAAGAGGCACATAGGTAAACCAGGCATCATCATGAGAAGAGCAGTTGGTTGGTGATGGGGTGAGAAACCACTACAGATAAACAACAGTTGAAGGAATTGGAAAATCTTAACTTAAATGGGGAAAATATAGGTAGGTTATAATAATCCTATATAATAGAAGGCTAATATGCAAATAGACTGAATGGCAGAACCACCAAACCAGTTACTATACATGTGGAACATGGCAGGCTTTGGCAGCAGCGGGATGGTGGAGCAGGTGAACAGGGCGCCAGACCAAGGCGGGGCTCCAGTCACTGTCATCGGGGTGAGCCTCTGGTGGTTACTGAAAATTCTTTGCTCCCACACTCCACGGTCCCACCCAGCGCTTGTACCTGCTGCCATCGCCGGCCCTGCTTACACCCGCTGCCAGCGCCAGAGCTGCCACTCGCACCCACTGCCAGCGCCTTGTTCCAGCTCCGATTGCTCAGCGCTGTCAGCAGGTGTGAGCTTCAGTTGCCGGCCCCAATCGCCCCTAAGGGCTTCTCCACCTCCCTGAATTTAAACCAGTTAGACAATAGTTAGGCTATTGAATCTTTTTCTAGTGCAGCTCTTAAAGAGGCACATAGGTAAACCAGGCATCATCATGAGAAGAGCAGTTGGTTGGTGATGGGGTGAGAAACCACTACAGATAAACAACAGTTGAAGGAATTGGAAAATCTTAACTTAAATGGGGAAAATATAGGTAGGTTATAATAATCCTATATAATAGAAGGCTAATATGCAAATAGACTGAATGGCAGAACCACCAAACAGCCAGTTACTATGATGTGTGCGCAACACCAGGGGGCGTGAGCAAAACATGGCAGGCGACGGCTGTGGCAGGATGGTGGAGCAGGTGAGCGGGGTGCCAGACCAAGGTGGGGCACCAGTGGCTGTCATTGGGGCAAGCCTCTGGTGGTTACTGAAAATTCTTTGCTCCCACGCTCCACGTTCCCGCCCAGCACTTGTACCTGCTGCCATCGCCAGCCCTGCTTACACCCGCTGCCAACGCCAGAGCTGCCACTCGCACCCACTGCCAGCGCCTGGTTCCAGCTCCGATTGCTCAGCGCTGTCAGCAGGTGTGAGCTTCAGTTGCCGGCCCCAGTCGCCCCTAAGGGCTTCTCCACCTCCCTGTGCTCCTGAGGGGAGATGGGAGTAGCAGCTGCTGCTCGCACCTGCTCCTAGCGCCGGCCCCAATCACTTCTCACCTTCAGTGGGTGTGAGCAGGGCTGGCACCATCAGTGCATGGCAGCAGCAGAGGCGGGAGAGGGGCTGCCAGCAGACAGGGGATGGGGGGGCGCAGTGGGAGGGGCCAGACAGGGGTGCGGAGGATGGGCTGAGACCTGCTCCTGTGCCTACCACTGCTTCATGGCCCACAGTTCCTTTCAAGGTGCACAAATTCATGCACTGGGCCCCTAGTTGTGTTTAATAATTTTAAATGTTTCCTTCTAAAAGACAGGGCACACATCTTAGTTAGCTTGGGCTCCTATAACAAATAACATAGACTGTGTGGCTTCAACAACAGACAGCTCTCTTGTCCCTTGCTCCTCTTTTGAGCCACTGATTCCATCCTGAGAGCACCACTCATAACCTCATTTAATTTAATTACCTTCCCAAAGCCCCATCGCCAAATATCATCACATTGAGGGGTACAGCTTCAACATATAAATTTGAGGGGAACACAACTGCTCAGTTCATAAGAGCATATATGTAGTCTATGTTTCCTCAAAACCAATGGATGGAAGTATCGCCCCTAAGGGCTTCTCCACCTCCCTGTGCTCCTGAGGGGAGATGGGAGTAGCAGCTGCTGCTCGCACCTGCTCCTAGCGCCGGCCCCAATCACTTCTCACCTTCAGTGGGTGTGAGCAGGGCTGGCACCATCAGTGCATGGCAGCAGCAGAGGCGGGAGAGGGGCTGCCAGCAGACAGGGGATGGGGGGGGGCACAGTGGGAGGGGCCAGACAGGGGTGCGGAGGATGGGCTGAGACCCCCTCCTGTGCCTACCACTGCTTCATGGCCCACAGTTCCTTTCAAGGTGCACAAATTCATGCACTGGGCCCCTAGTTGTGTTTAATAATTTTAAATGTTTCCTTCTAAAAGACAGGGCACACATCTTAGTTAGCTTGGGCTCCTATAACAAATAACATAGACTGTGTGGCTTCAACAACAGACAGCTCTCTTGTCCCTTGCTCCTCTTTTGAGCCACTGATTCCATCCTGAGAGCACCACTCATAACCTCATTTAATTTAATTACCTTCCCAAAGCCCCATCGCCAAATATCATCACATTGAGGGGTACAGCTTCAACATATAAATTTGAGGGGAACACAACTGCTCAGTTCATAAGAGCATATATGTAGTCTATGTTTCCTCAAAACCAATGGATGGAAGTGATAAGGAAGCAGGTTTGGGCTAATTCTGAAGGATCTTTACAACAGGTGGACAATGTGTCTTCAGAAAGATCTGATTGACTCAAGAAAGTAGTGATCTCCTTCCCCAACACTGATAGCATTGAAACGGAGTCTGGAAGACCATTTAGCAAGGATGTTGCTAGTCATAACTGGCAAGGAATTATTCCATGTGCTCTCCCTGACTATTCCTATTTAATACAGTGGTTCCAGAAGATGACATCTATTTTGACATCATTTTAAAAGGTCTTGAAGCTAGAGAGGTTAAACCATTTTCCCAAAGTCATACTAGTATAATGGGTAAAAGGCAAAAGGCACATCTGTCTCATGTCTGCAGACTGAGTTCTTAGCCATGCTGCCTCTCACTTGTCAATGCAGTAGAAAGATTTGCTTCACTGGGAGAGAAGCTCCACTACGTGACCTTCAAATTCTGATATAACTTGACTCCAAAATAAAAATATATTACCCAGGAAGCATAAAAACAGTATGGAAAGCAGGCACCAGTAGGAATGGAAAAAGTGGTAGGTAAAATTTAATGAGGGAGGAAAGATCCTAAGTAAAGGGCTCTGGTCCAGGAAAAATACATTCCTGGCTGGATGTCTGCAAGGGGCATTTCCTAAGGGTTGTGCAGAGAGAAAGGTGAAGGGTGAGTGGGAGGCAAAAAAAGAGAAGACATACAAAAATGTTCCATGCCTTTAGCAGAGACATCATTTGCTGATCTGAAATGAGGATGCCAATATCACATTTTGTTGCTAGCCAGAAAAAAACTAAGGTAGGAATTTCATCTCCACATTAAGTATCCAGGGACCTACAGGGAGCTTATTTTCACTATTTTTCTGTAAGTAATTAATTAGCATCTCTCCCTGACAAAAAGCAGTGGCAGATAGTTACTAATTAGATCCAAGTGGACAAATGGATTCATTTCAAGCATTCATTCATTCACATCCATTTAACAATTATTTATTGAGTGCCTACGATTAACTCTATACATTTGTTGGCACTAGGGATATGCAGAAGAAAGGGCTCCACCCTTACCAACCCCCGACTCCTTAAAAATAGTTCCAGTTCTCACTGAGTGTATTCTCTGGAGCAGAAAAGTAAATGCAAAAAAGAAAGAAAGGAAGGAAGAAGAAAGAAAGAGAGAGAGAGAGAGAGAGAGAAAGAAAGAAAGAAAGAAAGAAAGAAAGAAAGAAAGAAAGAAAGAAAGAAAATGATGAATATGTAAAATATAAAGTACGTTAAATAAAAGGGTTAGGAGAAAACAGCAAGAATGAAGAATAGACAGTGAATAGAAAGAAAGAAAGAAAGAAAGAAAGAAAGAAAAATGATGAATATGTAAAATATAAAGGACGTTAAATAGAAGGGTTAGGAGAAAACAAAGCAAGAATGAAGAATAGACAGTGAACAAGTATAGAAAATTATTGAACATTTTAAAGGATTTCAACTAGATAGTCAAACTAAAAAGGAGGGAAAAGGTAAAAAAAGAGGATGTGTTGAGGCCCCATGTGGGTTTAAAGTTCATGCTTATGAATCACAAATACTGTGAAAGGCTTTGTGGCAAAGGGAAAAGGACAATGGGAAAATCACTTCCCTCATTTTATCCTCATTTCCTTACCTTTAAAATGGAAATCCTAACATTAACCCTCTAGGCAACACAAGTGTGTGTTTGTATCAGGTAAATGTGGCCTTCAAAAATGTACAACAAATATACATGTAACTTCACTTTACTACAAAATGATTTATATTGAAATCCCTATAGAATACACACACGCACACACAGTAACCATTCCATCTCATATCTCCTATAATCCACTTAGGACAAATATTCTGACAAAGAATAAGCAAATCTTTGGTGGCATAAGGTCCTTAAGTTTCCAGGAATCTCTCAGCAGACGGAGAGTAACACATTCCTTGCCCATTCTGGTCTCCAACTATTTTTCATACTTGCTCACTGCCCATTCTTGGATTACTGAACATTTTACAGAGCTTTTTTAATCACCTCCTGATATGCTGGCTTCTTTCCTCCATCAAAATACTCAACAAAACGGAACTTGTCAACTGTGCTTATGGTAATAAATCTCCTTTCCAGCATTTCTTCTGACATTCTAATGCCTTCCTGCACATAATAAAAAAGGTCATTTTCCACCTGAATTCATCTTTTCCAAGCTACCTTATATTTCTGTAAATCCAAGTTTCAACAAGTTTGATCTCATTTCTTCTACAGTATTTTATTTGCTTTAACCAAGCTAAAAATCCCAACTGAAACTCCACGCTCTCTAATTGCTTGAGTAGGAATTATGTTTTATTGGCTGACTGTACAATGGAGATACATTTTGAAAGCTGATCTGTTCCCTTTACTCTCGTCACAGAATTAGATGCTCCCTTTCAGATATTGCTCAAGGATTCCTATGATTTTTGTATCCCCCTTCAACTCAATAACTTTCTATGTATCAATTATGTCAAGATCAGCATTCTCACCTAAATATAAAACAACAATTCAGCTGTATTGTCAGGTATTTCTCAATCCTATTTCTGGTTTCCAGGCCAGCAATTCAAGTGGTAGCCTTCCAGCAGTTACACATTCTTGCTTCCTGAGGAATTTTTTCAAAGTAATAATAGTTGTATTGATTCTTGGTAGGTTCAAGTGTTGATTAAGGTGCAATCATCATTATCTAGACAACATTATATGGAATATAGTGTCATTTTATAATGAAAATTTAATGGGAGGGGGCACACCCAGGCCAAAACAAAACAAAATCAGAAGCAACAATTTAAAAAAACAGGAAAAAAATAAAGAAAGAAATGAAAAGGAAAAACCTTGGACTTCTTGCTAGTGACAGTGACAAGACATGGCACTTACTTGCTTATTTTGTTTAACATATTTGTGACATTTCTCTATGTATGTCAGTCATTCCACTTTCCCAGAATGGTGAATCAATGACTTCTGACCAATGGAGCAGGCTACAGCCCTCACCTGGACAATTTTTAGGGACCTGCCTTGACTATGACCTTTCTTCTTGAGGCAGAAGCCACACAATTTGATCCTAGTGGCAGGCGGTCCCCAACCCCACTGGGTGGCCAGGAAGCTGGGCTACTGCTGGGCACCACTGGCCTTGCTCTCCCAGGTCCCAGCCCCTGCCCCAGCAGTCCTGCTTCAGATGTAGACAGGACGGTCCTTGGCCGGGGAAATCACTCTCCTCTCTTAAAGAGGAAGGTTGGAAGTGTCCTTTGGGACTCTGCCAACTCTACAAGAGTATCAAAGGACCCTCCTTCCAGCCACCAGGTTGGAGAGACATGGGTAAGGAGCAAGTGACAGCTGAACAGAGGAGGGAAGGAACCAGGAGAGGAGAGAAAAGCAGAGGGAAGGAGATCTGGCTCCAGACCAAACCCAACTGGAGTCTGGACAATGGATACGATGGCAAGCTGCTGGGGTCAAAGGAACAAGCATTGACAGCAAAAGAGAAAAAACAAAAACAAAAAAAATACCGTCATGTTCAGGCTCTGGGACTTAAGGATGCACTTGGTTGGACAAGAAAGAGAGAAGTTATAAGCACTTCTCTTTTTCTTGTTTCATTGTTTCCATGGTGGGTTTTTTTTGTTGTTGTTGGTTTGTTTATGTGTGTGTTCTGTTTTTTTTGTTTGTTTGCTTGCTTTTTGGTGGGGAGGGGGGCGTTTGTTCTTCTTCTTTACCAAGTGCAATAGCAAATCAGCTTGGACTCTTGGTCTGGGGAGCATCCATTATTTAATGAAAACAGGAGAGCATTTTTTAAAATAAATCCAGTAGCACTGATTTTCTTTCCTCCTCTTCGGTTTTTCTTTTCCAATTTATTTTCTCTTATGCCAGTCCCATCACACCCCTAGTCTAGTTCCAAGCTGATCTTTTGGACCAATTGAAAGAACTTGTCTCAGTTTTTATATCCTGTGTGCCAGGTTGATATCTGCTCAAATGCCTTCAGAGTATATTATTCTGCAATTTGGTCTTCCACTCTCAATGTTCCAGTCCTTTCTAGTCCAGGGGTTCCATTATTAAGTGAGCTCTCCCACCCCCTCACCCCCCTCCACCAGCAGGAACTCACATTTTCATTTCAAGACCCTTGCATTCCAGCTCCTGACTGGTTGCTGTTTTATCCCTCAGGCTTTCAAAGCACATCAAAGAAGTTTGCTTTGACTGCCCTTAGACCAAAGTGATGGCCACTGGCAGGGGCTGTTCTCTATGTTGGGAATCTGCCCCTCTTCACTTTTTTTTTCTTTTCTATTTTTAAAGCCTGTTTCAGTTTCTGATAATCAAAACAACTGAGATGATTAGACAAAATTGTGAAGTAGAGCAATTTGACTTCATCCCCATCACAATAGTTCTCTTCTTGCTCCCCTTCCCTCTTTTTCCTCCTCTCATCAGCACCTCAGTTTCTAGAATCCCGAAAGTTAATTCAAAATCATGGACTCAGGTATGAGAAAAGAGCTGGTATCTATTTTCTTGGCTGTGTTGTAAAGTAATGCAACTATTCATTCAACGAACATGCATTGAGCACTTAATAGGTGCCAGAAGCTGGGAAGTGACCCAGGGACTGAAAAGATAAATGAGTTTTCTTTTTTATTACTTTCTCTCCTCCTTCTGCTCTCTGACCTCATCAACATCACTTACTATAATATTCACTGAGCCTTATATATGTCTGGCATAGAGGTAAGAGCTTTAAATGCATTTTCTCTTTTAGTTGTTATAAGGACACTTATAATGGAGTATTCCGTTTTATTTATAAGTGAGAAAACTGGGGATTAAAGAAGTTAAGTAGCTTCCTCAAGCTCATACATCTAGTATGTGTTGGTGGGTGGGGGCTTGTAAACCAGACAGTCTGACTCCAGACTTGTGGCACATCACTACTAAGGAGTCACTGTTTCAGTGAAGGAGCCAGACTTGTAAACAAATAAATGTAATTCAAAGAGGTAAGTGCTAGTGCTATGGAAATTCAGAGGCAGCATGACTACACTGCCTCGGGGATCAGGAAAGGCTTAAAAGGCAACTTTGACTGGTGAGGTGGGTCTTGTAATATGAGTAGGAGTTTCCCAGGAAAACAAAGGGATGGGGGTGGTAGGTGCATTTCAGGCTGAGGGAACCATATATGTAATACCACACATTGAGAAAGGCTGCCTCCGTGTGTTTAGGAAGGTGAGTTCAATCTGACTGAAGCATAGAGTTCACAAGAGAGTGTTGTGATATGAAACTAAGATGGGCACATATGAAACTAGGAGAGACTTTAGAGAGCTTGCTAATAAGTTGAACTTTCATCTTGTAGGTAAAATGATTCCAGCAGAGATTTCAAAGAAAGGGAGTGACATAACAAAATTTGTGTTTCTGTCTGTCTGTCTTAAGAAAACAGGAGAAGTCTAAAGGATGGAGAGGAGAACCAGATAGTAGGAACACTGGTTGGAAACTTTCTGTACAGATTATGACATCCAGGAGTCATGGGACACCAAAAATATTGGCATTAAGTCTTCTATCTGTTTTTACAATAAAGGGCTTAAGGCACAAAGACTTTCATTCAAGATAAAAGATCTCCTAAGAGGGCACCAAGTCAGTTCTCTAACTTTTACAGTTATAGTTTAAAGCCTATGAAGCTTAAAAAGATTAAACCACACAATCAACTAGTGGAAGAATGATAATAACTGCCTATTATTACTAACATCTGTCAAAACATTTGACCCTCCTAACTTTTGAGTACAAAGCTACTTTTAAGTCCATTTAACAGATGAGGAAGCTGAGGTCAGTAACTTGGTGAAGGCTGTACCAATAATTAGAGACAAAACTGGGACTCAAACTAGAGTTATCAGATCATGGCATTCTTACAGTTTTTATATACTACTCGAGGCCTGGTGCACGAAATTCGTGCACTGGAGGGGGTGTCCCTCCACCCAGCCTGCACCCTCTAATATGGGACCCCTCGGACATCCTTCTCACAATCCGGGACTGATGGTTCCTAACCACTTGCCTGCCTGCCTGCCTGCCTGCCTGATTGGCCCCTAACCGTCTGCCTGCCGGGTGTCCCTCAGCCCAGCCTGCACCCTCTAATATGGGACCCCTCGGACATCCCTCTCACAATCCAGGACTGCTGGTTCCTAACCACTTGCCTGCCTGCCTGATTGGCCCCTAACCGCTTCTGCCTGCCTGCCTGATCACTTCCTAACCACTCTCCTGCTGGCCCAATTGACATCTAACTGCTTCCCTGCCAGCCCAATCGCCCCCAACTGCTCTCCCCTGCCTGCCATCTTGTGACAACATTTGGGTGGCCATCTTGTGACAATGTGGGGCAGCTATCTTGTGAAGACATGGGGACAGCCAAGTTGTGATGATGTGGGGGTGGCCATCTTGTGATGACCCGAGGGTGTAAGGGTCAATTTGCATATTACCTCTTTGTTATATAGGATGCTCTGAGACTGAAACTTAGATATCTTTCCCCCTAACTTAGTGCTCTCTCTCCCCTAGTTGTTGCTGCCTTTATTTATTTATTTTTTAAGTTCATCTTAGGCTTCATTTGGCATACATTCCTGACTATCTGAATTGTCTATCCTACAAATATTTTCGTAAGTAGCATTTATTGTGGATTTCCTGTCTGTCAAATACACTAAGCAAGATACTATGATGATCCTTTTTAAGATCGGGGGTTTTATGGTAGAAGAAAGAGACATACAAATGACATCAATATACAGTCAGATCCATAGCTAATCAAAACCTTGAATAGCCCTGGCTGATTTTGCTCAGTGGATAGAGCCTCCACCTGCAGACTGAAGGATCCCAGGTTTGATTCCAGTCAGGGGCATATGCCTCGGTTGTGGGCTCAAGCCCCAGTGGGGAGCATGCAGGAGGCAGCCAGTCAATGATTCTCTCTCATCATTCATCATTGATGTTTCTGTCTGTCTCTCCCTTTCCCTTCCTTTCTGAAATAAATTTAAATAAATAAATAAATACTATTCAAGATATATATATATAGTATAGACATGAAGCATCCAAGGCTATTGGAGAAATAGCTAATGTTATTTAGTACTTTCCTGTAGTGGGGGTTTCACATGTGTTATTTTACTTAATAAAACTGACTTAGGGGAAATGACTTGTTCAGTGTCACATAAATACTAAAATTTTAAACAGATGAGTCAGAACTTGAGCTTCAGTTTATCTGACACCACACTTAGGCTCTTATGAACTATTTTAGTGGTTAGTGAAGACTGAAGTGGGTTCCATGGACAGAGTATGCTACTACATGCCTAACTACCAGCTCTCAAAAACAAAAACAACCTTGATCTGTAGTGTCTGCCAATTTCCAATTCTCACTGGGTGTGAATAATTCCACAATAGTGGATTTCAGGCTGTCAGTGTGACATCCCTGAATGTGGCATCTGGAAGTGATGTTCACAAGCAGCTCTGGAGAGCCTCCAGCATACAACTGTACCATGGAGGAAGAGACATTTGGGCAATGAGTTAGAAGAAAAATGGAAGAGATTTGGAATAATACTTGGAGAAAAAAGAGGTAATGACTGAAGGCTGAAATGGGGATAAGGTTGGTTATATTCAAAGAAGGTAGATGAATTACCTAATTGTGGTTACATCAAGTAGAAAACGTGACTTAGAATTAGTTGAGGGCAGCAACTTGCTGAAAACCACCATTCCTGAGGGATGACAATTTGCCTGAAAAAATAAGACCTAAGCATTGACTTATTTTATCTGAAACTGTCAGCAAGCACTTGTCTTAATGACTGCTAAAACTAAAAACATACTTAATAGACAAATCAGGGCTAGATGAATCAAAAAGATTGGCCAACATGAATTTCTGGCTATTTATCTACTTTTTCTTTATGATGAGGACAACAGCAGACGGATTAAGGTGATAAATTAATGGAAAATGAGGCATAGCAAATATACAGACAATAACGTTGAAAAGAGTTACTTAGTGCTCACCTTTAAAAGAGATTGCTTGTTCCATCAGAATGTCTGAATATACCTTTTATTGAATATATATCCAAGGGAAATAAATATATTTGCAAATACTTCAACATACTTATTCTGTTAGTTTATTTCACATGTTTCTAAGGAAAAAAACAAAAACAAAACCAACGCTTCCCTTATTCCCCACGTAATCAAGCATAGGATAGTGAAAAACAAAACAAAACATGGGATAGTGAGGAGGGAAAAAAAGCATAAGCTAGTACCTGCAAATAATGCCCATTTTTCTTCTCTGCCAATTATCTAGACCTTTAAAAGAAGGAAAAGTGAAAATAAAATTATGTTTCCCGTGTTGCAGAATATTTCTACTTTTCCCTTTTGATACTCAAAAGTTCCTGTACACAATCTGGACAGAAAGCATACTGGACCTTAGAACCAATAAAAAATAATATAAAGGAAATGAAGTGGATGTCTATTGCTTTTATCTGCTCATTGGAGAATGTCTCCAATCCCTGTGACTTTGAGGTCAAGCATGTTGCCCACCTGCTCTCTGGCTGCATGGGTAGACATGAGACTTTGGCCTGGCCAATCACGAGTTATGGTCCTAGATCTTATTATTCACAGTAAATTACTCTAGAGATGGGCAAAGCCAACCAAACCTTTTTCATAAGTGAAAGGGTATCTCTTAATTTAGGATTTTAATCTTTGTGGATATAGGCTCATGTCTGAAGGTAATTATCTTTTCACTATGGATGAAGTTGAGCTGCTGCAGAGAAAATTGATAAAGCACTCAAAGAGAAGCAAAGGCATGTAAAGCCAAGAGATGGGAAAGACAAAGAGCCTTGACAATTTTGCTTGAATGATTGTCTGGCTATGCCTACGCATACACATACTAAACATACTTTTGGGGTTCCCAGTCATTTAAGCCAGTAAGACTCCCTGTGTTTTGTTTGGTTCGGGGTTTTATTGGTTATTGTTTTGGGGGAATTATTGTTTGTTTAGTTGGTTGATTGGTTGCTTAAGCTCCTTGGGGTGGGTTTTTGTCACTTTCAATTGAAAATACTTTGACCATTACAAAAACCTTAGTACAAATTTCCTGACCTAATGACAAAATTTATCTAACTGAGATTTTGAAAATAACATCTCCTTAACTTAAAAAGAGGCAAAGAAAAGAAGATGGAGAAATACCAAGAACTAAATTTCTTTCTTGGCTTATGTTCTAAGATATACTAATTTATTTTATTTTGTTTCTCTGGTCTATGACTCATCTCTCCTTGGAAATCTCCTCTTTCTTTCATTGTCATAGATCACAATACATTTACTCTTTCATTCATAAATTATCATGGCTTTATTCTTTCACTCAAAATGCTGAGCCTTAGCAGAACAGGCAAAAGATGAGGGATTAGTTGAGAGGAAAGGAAGGGAGGAGATGCTGATCATTTTAGAACTGGAAGGGCAAATCAGCACTAAAAAAAATTATTTCCTTCTTAAATTTTATGGCTGTAATTTTAGCGGATGGTAAAGAATCACCTCAAGATAGAGTAACTTGGGAGTTTTTCTTAGTCTTTCTTGGAAAATCTCAAAATTTGAAGACTGCAGGAGGTGAAAGTGAGAATAGATGACTATGTTACTGGTGTGGGGAAAAATCATGAGTAACATGGCCCACCTACTCAGTCAGGCTAAATGAGTATGATTCCCCTTCAATCTGCCTTTCAAGTGTTTTGCATTTAAAGGTAACTTAGTGTTCATTTAATCTGAAACTCAGTATTTGTCTGGGGAGAAAAATCTAAGGAATAAGCCTGGACCTGGCACTCTTTTGCAGTGTCCGTAAGTCTAGGAAAAATAATTGAGAATTATGCTCTTTAGGGTTTCTCTTCTAACTTGATATGTTAACTACTCTTGGACAGAATGCTTCACTCTATAACTTGGATGTCATTCTCTATAAAAAGGCAAATCATTTTCCTTAAGATATATTTCAATTAACTCATTTTAACAGAATTTTAAAACTTAAAGCAATGACCAAAAATAATTTAATTTGCTGCCCTGCCAGCTAGAACACATAATCGATTCTTATAATTTCAATGATAGCATATACATGTTTATAAATATTTTGTGCATTAGCTTATATGGTTGTTTTAATATGTGTTATACGTATTAAAGCTTTTTACCTTCAGGTACAATCATTAAGTGAATGTCTTGCCCTTTCAAAGATAAGTAAACACATTAAACACCTCCATGTAATGTTAAAATGCTGGATATTAAATTAAATAGTTGTCCTATAGCACAGTTAGCTGAATAGGTTATGAATCATCCATGTTTGTGGAATACATTGCTTTGAATTATAACTTCGCCAAATCCACCCTATAAAGAATAAAGTATAAGGAACACAGAGGCTTAAAATCTTAAATACTGAACCACCTCTGTAGACTTTGCAATATTGGTACTGCATCCATAATCATGCCTTAGTGAAGAACTTACAGAACATTGCTTAAAATGTTTGTTCTGAAAAGAATTTAGATAAATGCACTGTAGCTGAAATTGATTAATACTGTCTGATATGCATCCAAACTTTTTATTATGCTGAGAATCTGACTTAAAAGTTGTAGGAGGGCATCTTGTGTATTTACTCTACCTGAAAGCGGTCCATTGGCATTTAAGCAAAGTGGTACTCAGAGCTCTGTGAATTTTGGTTCAGTCTCTGGCTCCTGAGACCTCTATTACCTCATCTTTCATAGGATGTACTCAGGCAGGCTCCATGGGTTTTCCATGTTGAAAAGCCTTAAAGTGTCTACAGGCTGCTTATCAAACTGCAGCCAAAGCAGCCCACCTCTGTCAGTTTATTAATTACCCTGCACAGTAATTTATTATTTATCCATATATTTATGAATCAATGAAATCGTCAATCAAATAGGATTGTGTGTCCACTATGTGTCCATCTATTCTAGGCATATGGCTGATAATAAAACAGTCACAAATTCCTGCCCTCATTGAGCTTTCATGCTAGTAAAGAGCAGCAGATAGCATGTGAGACATATACTAGTAAGTTAAACACATATTATGTTATATGGTGATAGAGTCATAAAGAAAAATGACGCAGGAAAGGGAGATAAGGCATACTGGGGATGGGAATTGAAATTTTAAAGAGTTGCTCATGGAAAGCTTCATTAAGAGGTAACATTGAGCAAATACCTTGAAGGATGTGATGGAGTAAATTATACTAATACCTAGGGAGAAAGAGTTCCAAGTATTAGAAATAGCAAGTGATAAGGCCCTGATGTGGGAATATGCAGGTGTATTTAGGAATAATGAGGAAATCACTATGGTCTGAATGGATAGAATAAAGAGGAAATAGAAAATTGGACTTCAGTGTAAGCCTTGTTAGAAGAAAAAGGTTTGTATTTAAATAAAGATAGAAAATTCTTCATTTAAATTACTTTTAAGGCCCTGAAAAGCCTTAATATTCTAAGGTTCTATTTTATAATACACTAGAGGCCCAGTGCACAAAAATTTGTGCACTCAG
>NW_005354508.1:304380-311509 GCF_000412655.1 Myotis brandtii | reverse complement strand
TTAGGTGAGGGGCTGATGGCTGTTTTCAGACTGACCAAGCCCCCTGGCAACTGAAGCTCCCAGCCTTTCCTTTTTTTGTTTTTGTTTTTATTTGCTCCAGTTCCGTGGCCATGGTGACTGGAAGCAGGACCTGGGGTTTATTTACCTTCTATAATTGAACCTTTGTTGCCTTGAGAGGAGGCAGCAGCCACCGGGACGCTTGGCTTCTTCCATCGCAGGGGCAAGCAAGCCTCCTGCTCACTCCAGCTCCATGACCACGGCCTACTGAAAGCAGGTATCTGGGGTTTATTTACCTTCTATAATTGAAACTTTGTTGCTTTTGAGTGGAGCTCAGAGCCGGCAGCAGGCTGGCTTTCTCCATCACTGGAGCAAGCAAGCCTCCTGCTCGCTCCAGCTCCGTGGCTGCCAGCTGCCATCTTGGTTGGGTTAATTTGCATATAGTCGCTCTGATTGTCTTGTGGGTGTGGCTTAAGGTGTAGCAAAAGTACGGTCAATTTGCATGTTTGTCTATTAGGTAAGATAATAAATTATCTTTCATTCAGTGGAATTAATCTTTTTTTTGCTAATTAGTATCACTCCTTAGAAATTATATTTATTCAAGAATTGCTTCTTAATACTTAAACTCAATAATCTTACTTATTTTAAGAGGAAATTGTGTGGATAAGCTAGGCCTAGTATTTAATTACTTTGTGTTTCCAGAAGTGCATTGAATCCATACTGATCTGTTTGGTTTAGAAAATCAAATATATATTGTTTTTATCTTTTGACAGTCATTGTATGTTCACTTCAACTTTCTGAATAAAATGTCATGGGTCATAATGGTACATGGTAAAGCAAGTAGAGATAACTCTGGAGACTTTCTTAAGCATTAATGAAGTTTCAAGTTTTTATGGTATCAAACATTTTAAAAAGTATACCCAGAGACACTTTTGGTTTACTCAAATTTGAAATAGCTGTGTATGTCAGTTGAAAGTTGAAAACTATTCATATAGAGACCTCTGAAGAGAAACTCTCAAGTGGTAGGTTAAACTGAAACTGTTATACACTTTTAGTCAAATTTATGCACTGACTGAAATCACTAATGAGTTTTGAGTGTTTAATACACTAAGAGTTTTTGACATCCCTTTTATTGGTGTAGTGTAAGTTTCATAGTTAAATAGCTTAGCTCAAATTTTTCTTCATTCCTCATGTCTAAGATAAGAAGGAAAATGACTAAAGGTACTTCTACTTGATCTGAAATAGCTATGCATTTATTTTTGTACCCAGACAGTGAGCAATCTACAGTCTCAAATAAGAACATAATGTTTACAGTAGGCTTTGAAAGTTTTTATCCTCCTGAGCTCCAGTGGTATATCTTTATTGCTTAGTATTACTGAGAATGTGAGTTACAAAATTTTATTAAAATAATGACTGATATTACTATTAAAATTAAACAATAAAATTGAAAAGAATATTTCTTAAGAGGACAGATACCCATATCCACAGTGATTTTAGGAATTATTGACTTAAAAAAATCCTTGGGGTCCAGAAATGACAGAGTTTTATTTTATACCCATGCAATCTCTGTGCCTCTTAAAAATAGTTCTATCTTCCTAGACTTAAAATAAACCCTACTTCGCCCTCTATTTCAATCTTTGTCATCAGTGCATTAGCCTAGGCCAGTGGTCGGCAAACTGCGGCTCACGAGCCGCATGCGGCTCTTTGGCCCCTTGAGTGTGGCTCTTCCACAAAATACCATGTGCGGGCGCACACGTACAGTGTGATTGAAACTTCGTGGCCCATGCGCAGAAGTCGGTATTTTGTTGAAGAGCCACACTCAAGGGGCCAAAGAGCTGCATGTGGCTCGCGAGCCGCAGTTTGCCGACCACTGGCCTAGGCTCATCTGCTTGGTCACTTAGAACATTTACCATGTATCTCAGCATGGCTCTTTTTGTTTTATTCTCATTGATGGCAAATAGTTTTTTATCACTCTCTTCCTCCTGTAGATTAAGTGTCCTTACTTTGTATTTAAAAATTTTAACTATGGTCACTAGGACTTGACTCATTCTCTTTGTGTTTCCTAAACCTGAGTTTGACTAGTTGTGATATCTATATATATAAAAGCCTAAGCGACCGGCCAACCAGCTGACCAGCCGACTGCTTGGTAGCTATGGCATGCAATAACCACCAGGGGGCAGATGCTCAACACAGGAGCTGCTGAGCGACAGCAACTTTGCAGAGTGCGCTCTCGTACTCCAGGACCCATCAAGGGATGTTGGACTGCAGGTTTCAGCCCGATCCCTGCAGGCCAGGCAGAGGGACCCCACCTGCCAGAGGGACCCAGCTCACTCTGCAGATGCCCTCTGGGCCCTGGCACTGCCCCAGGCATGACTGGCCGGGGAGGGACCGCAGGAGGTTGGCTCCAGGGCATTTCTGGCTTGTCTCACCCAGTCCCGTCCCACCAGCCACCTTCTAATTAATTTCCTTTCAATGTGCATGAATACGTGCACCGGGGCACTAGTTGATTTATAATAAGAAATACATATTTTGTATTTGACCAATTCTCTGCATAGAGTTCCTAAAACCCTTGGAATTTCTTAAGTTATGAGAATGATAAGGTGTCTTTTAATGATAAGGTAACTTTTAGAAAGCTTATATGTAACCTAGGATTGGGGGACTTGTTGCCATGAGACCCAACCATGTGATTAGAAGGATGGAACTTTTAGTCCCACCCCTCAACTTCCAATTAAGGGAAAAAGACGCTGAAGATCAAGTACAAGCACTAATGACCAATGACTTAATCAATCATTCCTACTTAATGAAACCTCCACAACAAATCAAAGGACAGGATGTGGAGCACTTCAGAGTTGGTGAACGAATGGAGGTTGGTATGCTCAGAGGACATGGTAGCCTGATCTCCTTTCCACATACTTTACCCTACAGAGCTTTTCCATCTGGCTAACTGCTCTCTCTAGGGAGTATCAGAACTGAGTTGAATTGTAGGACACCCAGCTGGTGTCCAAGAATTGCTTGGTGGTGAGGGGGTAAAAACCCATGTTAGAATTAGTATTGGAATCATCCTTACTAGTCCCATCACTGAAGCCCCTTTCATCTCCTTTCATCTCCGTCTATCACCTTTCCTAATAAGTTTCAAAGTCTATGTCCTGTAAAGAGGAGCTCTTTCTCACCACTTAGCATTTATCTATACTAATAAAAGGGTAATATGCTAATTAGACCAGATAGATCAGACATCTTCTGGAAGTCCTTCCAGACATCATTCCGGAAAAAGCTATTGTGGCTGGGCTGAGGCAAAGGCAATTAGGGGCAATCAGGCAGGTAGGCAGAGGCGGTTAGGAGTGATCAGGCAGGCAGGCAGAGTGGTTTGCAGTAATTAGGCAGGCAGGCAAGTGAGTGGTTAAGAGCCAGCAGTCCCGGATTGCAAGAGGGAATGTCTGACTGCCTGTGGGATCGGGCCTAAACAGCAGTCGGACATCCCCCAAGGGGTCCTAGATTGGAGAGGGTGCAGGCCAGGCTGAGGGACTCCCTCCCCCCCCCCATGCACAAATTTCCTGCACCTGGCCTCTAGTACATAAATATATAGAGAGTGTCCAATGTTTTTGCAAAGTATTGGCTAGAGATGTATAATTACTAATGGGGAAGTGGGGGAAAGAAAGTGGATTAGATTTTCTGCATGCTCTTGAATTGCACAAAAGTTTTGTTCAAAAACTAGGAAGACACACAGAAGAGTATAAGGTGGTAAGGAACAAATGTCACTAGTCTCCAAAACCATCTTTGGTGAAATTTTATCTCCAGTAGAAAATTGTTTAATTAGAAGGAAAATAAAAACAAAAAACATCTCAAGTCTTCAAATGCTCACGTACCTTCCCTGGCTATGTTGTCACATACTGGTGGCTTAATATTTAATACAGGGCAACGAGGCCTGGCCTGAGCCTCTGGGGTCCTGAGTTCTGAGTTCCACAGAATCGAAGCAGGAATGTTGCCTAATCTGCTGTGTCGTTGCTTTGTCACTGACTGATGATCGTTCTTTCATACTGAAGATGCAAAACTCGTCTCCTGTTCTAGGTAACATGAGATATGTTTTCCTCTGGCTGAACGTTACCTCTTGGAGTAAGAAATACCCATTATGATGGTCTGAACCCTGACTAAACCCTGACATATTGCATATGTCATTGGAACAATATCTATCATTAATTGTAACAAAAGCAACTGTGATCCAGATGCAGCTGGAAAAGCTCTTCCTCTTAAGAACTAGGTAAGGAAGAGCTGGAAGCTGCATCTAAATCACAATTGCTTTTGTTAAAATTAATGATAGATTTTTTTAAGGACAAATAGGCTCTCCATTACAGTATTTTGAGAAGTTTACATTCTTAACTTTATTTCTGACTCCAAACTTTTGCTTATGCTAAATTATTTCAGTCTAAAAAATGGTCTTGTCATTATATATGCACTATACCTGGCTCATGCAGATAGGGTATCCTGCCTTATTAATTTTCTTAAGTTAAATGTGTTTGAGGGTAGGAGACTTTATTAAAATTTTGGGAAGATAAAGGAATTGATGTTTAAATGCCCTCCCAACCAAAAATAAAGTCAAAAGTTTATTTTTAGACATTTATGATGAGCAAAGGGAATAGGCATGAAACTAGCATCACAGTGCCTGGTTAGAACTGTGGCTTTACCATTACTATGAATTACCGTATGACCCTGGGAAGGTATTTCATATCTCTGGGCTTCAGTTTCCTCATGAGCAACATGAATGTGATAATCAGGCCCAACTCATAGGGTTTTTATGAGGGGAATTTTTCCATTACTTCATATAAATGGCTTAAAATAATTTAGCAGATAGAAAGTTTTCAATAACTATTACTAATTAATTAATTAAAGATATTTAAAGGCCTTTGACCATTTTCAAACTCATAATTACATGACTTGGTCTTTGTGCCTTCCTCTCTTCTCAGCATCTCCCTCTTCACTCTTCTACCAAGTTCCTATTTGTATTATTTTGTGATTCCTATTTTTATTATGTTTAATACAGAGTAGTTTCACCATCACTTTTGTGGCCTCAGCTATATACGACTAATAGCCTTGGGAGTTACTGCTCCAAGTGGCTTATCAAGGCATTTTCCTGTACTAGGACAAATTCCTCTTTAAGAAGAATTATGAAAGCTACTGACTTTACATACAAACATGTTTGTTGCTTCCTGAAATCCATACATACTGTGTGTATATGATGTTTTAATTTATGGAATGTATTTTGATCCAATTTAACTGCAGCTCTAAAGATGGTACTCCACTGTGTCTTCACACATTGATTATGAGAGACTGACGTTTGCTCAAGGTCACTTGCTGAGTAAGTGCAGGCAGGGATTTTAACTAGACTCCAAAGCTCAGGCTCCTTCTACTATACCTAGCCAGTTATTTGTGTGATCTCAGTTATCACAGCAATCTCAAGAGACTGACACTATTGTTATCACTTTTTACATTTAAGGAAACTGAGGCCTAAAAAGGTTGAGTAAATTGCCCAAGGTAATGTAGTCAGTAAAGATTAGAGCCCACATCAGACAGTCTGCCTTTTGCAAATCTACTTTTTTAACAATTATGCTATATTAACTCCCACCTTCAAATAAAGGGGTTCAGATAGACAAAGTAGGGGATCCAGATTAAATAGTTGGATGATTTGTTATAATGCAAGCTAGGTAGAGCCTCTGTTAAAAGAAAAAAAAATCCCCATAGGAATTTTACAGAATCCATCCAATGCTAGCAATGTAGTCAAACTTAGTTTATGAAATATTGAATGGAATACATATGAAGCATTTGCCTCTCCTAGCATTAGCCTTCCTGTTGGTTCATAAGATGCAAATGATTAACGTTAAAAACCAAGCGGAAGAAACTACTGATTTAGAGAGGAAAAATGTAAGAGCTCTACTCTAGAATGTTGCTATTGTAATGGAAGGAGGCCCCGAGGGACAAGATAGGTAGGCTTTTGACAAAAAATTGCAGCTGAAAATGGACCTCCATAAAAATAGTTTTTAAAAAAAGTTAAAGATCATTGTTGTGTGTGCTTGTTTTCTTAAGCTTCTCCTGCAGCAAACTCCCCTCCCCCGCATGTAGCTGGGGATCCCAAGCCTTTTGATGAAAGCACAGTATGTGAGGATCACCAGTTGGCATTCTCCAGTGGAGAGTAGCCTCACACAGGGGTGACCCTGTGATGCACGAAAGGCTATTTAATGCCCCGGCAAAGTGGTTCAGGGACCAATATTTTATTAAGCTTCGGGGATGAGAGTTGTGATCCTGCATCCCTGATTTAGAGCCACTTAGGGTTCCGACAGCTCCACCCTGGTGTTCTGGAGGAAAATATTCCTTCATGCTCTCTGCCTGATTGAAAGCGACGCCGCTTCCAATGTTCCGCCTGGGAGGTGGTTCAATCTCCAGAAATTGCCCGAGAAGCCTGTCCATCTGCTGGGGCGCCTGGCTTTCTGGAACAGACAAGGAGAGGCTTGGCTTTCAATCTGCATAACTTGAGGATTTTCTGTGTGTAACTTAAAATCTCCGCTTAATTCAAAATTAAAGAGGCACGCGCTGGCTTTTGTAGACACTGGGAAAATCCTTGTGACGAAGCACGCTCTAGACTTTCCTGATTTAATTTCCCCCGGGATGAAGTAAATATTTCTATTTGGTATTGGGCAGTCCACTCAAGCCATCTGCCTTTTTTTCAAAAAAGGTGTGTGCGACAGGGGGTGCGTGTGGGGACGGGGAAGGAAGGAGTAGACATCAGCTCAGTAAGTGAATTGCCCCGGGCGGACCCCAGCCGTTCGGTTCACTCCCCGGAGGTGAGTTTCCCCCTTGACGCCACCCCCAGCCCCTTCCTTCCTCCTTCGCTCCCGCCCTCTGACCCAAAGCCTGTGAGTATCCCACCCCCACTGCCCTGCCCCACTGCTCTCCATACGGGGGAGAAGGAGGCTGCGACACCACCGCCGAAAAGTCCCCGACGAGTGAGTCAACGCGACGCGAGTCCTGGGGAAAGAAAAGGGCAATTTGGTTTTCTGAACCGCGACCGGGCCGGGTGAGCAGCGAGCACGGAGAGGCTTCATCACGAGGGTTGCGCCACAGGGAAGCGGCGGTGCCGGGGCCC
>NW_005354508.1:303402-304221 GCF_000412655.1 Myotis brandtii | reverse complement strand
TGAGCTGGGCACCGAGTCTTCGCCTCGGTCCTGCAGCGCCTCTAGGCTGCAGATCGGTGCTGCAACCACCTGCTCCGTGCAGCGTCCTGGGAAGGCGGGAGGGGAGGGGAGGGGGAAGAGGCGGAGACCGGCCGCTTACACGCGCCTTCCAGTCCTCCACTCAGAGCAGCCCCGAGTGCTGCTGCCGCCGCTGCTATCCCTGCTGCTGCTATTGCTGCCTCAACGGCTGCCACCTGAGGAGACCGCCTGGACCCGCTGCCCCCTGTTGCCACCCCCGGCTGTTTCTTCCTGGCACCGGCTTTTTACGCACACTGCCACTACCGTCAGCGTTATTATTATTCCAAGAAAAGGGACATCACAGACCGGGCAAAAAGAACCACGCACACCTCTCCGAATTGCTCAAGTGTCTCCCGAGAAGAGAGGGTCGCCGTCCGGGGAAGAAGCAGCCAAGGGGGCCAAGGGCGAGTGTTGAAAGGAGGGAGGAGGAGTTGGCCACTGCGCGGTGGAAAGTTACGTGCAGCGCAGACCCGAAGGTGCAGCGCCTACAGACCCGGGGGCGGTGTGTCTGCGAGAAGCGGCTGCCCCCTGCGTCCCGACCCGCGAGTGCGCGGGCAGCGCGGGGTAGGGAACGACGCCCCCTCCTGCTCCTGCGGCGCGGACTCCGTCGGTGACTCCCGAGGAGGAGGAGGAGGAGGAGGAATATGGCATCGAAGGCGGCCCCCTCCTGCCGTCTGGTCTTCTGCCTCTTGATCTCCGCTGCTGTCCTCAGGCCAGGTGAGCAGAGGCCTCGAGTAGCCCCCTGGCCGACGTGGGCCGGGG
>NW_005354508.1:293787-303267 GCF_000412655.1 Myotis brandtii | reverse complement strand
GGAGCTCCAGGGGCCGGCGAGCTGGATTCGCCCGGCTCGCCCCCCTCTCCCCCCAGGGGCTCCCGCCCAGGCGGCGAGCTCTTGGCCCCTGACGCTCCGTGGTCTCAAAGTCCACGTCACTTCGCTCCAGGCAGTTTTCCTTTCGCTTAGCGCTCGGAGGCAATGATTGCCGCTACTTCTTTTCGTGATAAATCCCCCGGTAACTTCCCCGTGGTAGGAGCCCAAGAGGCGGTGGGAGAGGCAGAAGAGAAAGAGGACTTGAGGAGCTCCCTGCAAGTCCCCCTAAAGCTGGCGTCGCGGTTCGGACGCCCCCTCCCGCGTGGTCTGGGTGGGGAGTGAGTTCAGGAATGATGGTAGGCGAAGAACCCAGCCAGGTTTCTGAGACCTTCCCGTGGGGCTTGTGAATTTTTCAGGACTTGTGATTCAACCTCAGATCTCAGTTCTGTTCTGAGCCTCAGGAAGAAGAAAAAAAATAAGGCAAAAACCCCAACACCTAAAATATCTCGACGGGAATCCCTTTGCCCCACTCTAGGGCTGCCCCCTGGCTCTGTCATGCCGAGACCAGTGGGCGGCTGACCGAGTTGGTCCTCACAGCGCATTCTTCCTACTCGCTCTCACTTGACAGAGCAGCAGGTTTATTTCTTGCTAGACTTAAGGATTTTTTTTTTTGGGGAATTTTTTTCACCCATACGAAGTTTAGGTCGCTAGCCCTTTATAGACAGTTGCAAGCACAACTCCTACTTCCTTTTTAGTTCAGGTTCTGTTTGTTTGATTCCTTTCTTTAGTGTTTTTTTCAAATTAAAACTCGCTGCCTTTTTGCATCTTTAATTTCTGCACATCCCTTCAGTTGTTGGCAAGTTGGGGCCAAAGAGGAGGTTTGAAAGCCTCTGGATCTCTCCCAGGAAAAGTGGTGGTGGGGGGGCCTAGAACCTGAGGATCGTAAGTGTTTGTGACCTGCAGCTGTGTGTGTGTGTGTGTGTGTGTGTGTGTGTGTGTGTGTGGTTGGTAGTGGTGCGGGGGAGGGGGGCTCTCGCGATCTCTTTCTCAAAGTTACATTTCGGGGTGAGGTCATGAGCTCACCTGCTGTTCTGAGGTCGGAGCAAGAGGCGTGTGTGACCAAGCTCCGGGTGTGGAGCAGGGACTGTGAAAGGCGAGCTCAGTCGGCTGTAAAGCAGGTGGGGGGCGGGCAGGAACCCCGGGGAGGCGGGAGGAGAGAACCCTGAGGTTTGGCACGGTGCGGATTTCTCTTTTTCCTGATCCCAGTGTTGCTGTGGGAAGGAAGGGCACTCAATCTGGAGCCAAGCGGAGAGCAGGGAGAATGAGGGTGCTGTAGTTCGTCAGATGCAAAGATGCTCACGCCCACAGTTGGCAGCCAGTGTAACCCTTTCGCCACTTGGGGAGTGTCATCTCACCTACAGCCCCACCCCGGGAACACACCCACACGCCCCGTTTCCCTTCCCCTGCAGTCGCGCTGGTATTCATTTCCAGCGGGGTCAGCTCGTGGGACAGGTTTCTCCGCACATGGAACTGCCCAAAGGGGAGAGGCTCCGCTTTCCGACCCCCTTCGTGGCGGTTCCTGTGGAGCGCCGGCTCGCGTTTCTTCTCCGCACCCATTTCTTCTCGTTTTCCGCGAGCGGTCAGGCGGGGTTCCCCTAGGGGTCAGAGCCTCAGCCCCTCAAATCAGCGGTTTCCCTGAATTTACCCGGCTGGCATCTGCGCGAAACTGTCGGCCAGTGTGCTTTCACAGAAAGGATTATGGCCCTAAAAGCGCCTAGTCCGGACTCGAGAAGAAGTCCTGGGTTGCAAGTGCGCCTGCTGGCAGCCCTCCGCAGAGCCCAACCCGGTGGGGTTGCCCGCTGAGTCACTGGGGCCAAGTGACTTCCCAGCTCGCCGCCCTTCATTTCCGGAACAGTTCTAACTGCTCCTGCATACCAGTCATTGATATATTTTAGGCATATGGCATGTTACCAGTTTTGCAGGGAAGGGAAAGTATGTATGAACCACGAACACTGAAAGAGGAATTATAAAGGCAGTGAAGTATGTGCACATCATCGCAGGGAGCAAAGAATCTCATTATTCTTATCGAAAGAGCGTCAGCCTGTGGTGACATTTTGTATTGCTTTTAAAAAGGCTTTCCTTGATTATTTACAACAAGGAGGTGGGGCCCTGCAGTTAACTGTTTCTTCACTTGGTTCATCTGTGCGCCCTCCTCTTTGGATTTTTTCTCAACTGCTCACTGATATGAGGTTGACTCCAAGACATAAACACCCTTAAAGTGATTTTCTCCCCCCCCCCCTTTTTTTTTGTCTTAGCCGTATATTATGTTCAGAAAGTATCAGTTTATCTCAGGAAGGCCTTGGGGAAAGCATCAACTGAAATCAAATGTCCTTTTATAATGTGGGACTATTAAATTTATTAATTTTAAAATTTCAAACTGCTTAGTAGCCAGTAAGTGTTTTTTTTTTTCCTTTGGTGATTTATTTAATCCAATAAAAATTACAATTTAATAGGGTATTATTTTCAGTGAACTGCTTTTCTAGGTTTGGCTCAGGAGCTATCTTCAGGCACATTGAGAAAGTCATTTCACCTTTTTGGGCTTCAGCTTTCTCATGTGTAAGTAGAAGGGTGAGCTAAGGACCTACTTGCTCAGATATCTTCAGCTCAAAACTGTTTCTGACTACCTAAGGTAAAAGGCCTATCCGGACAAGGCAGAGTCATTTTCTTGTCCTCTTCTAATTCTTTCAGACAGGCTGGATGCACTAATTCATATAAGTTTTATTACTAGAAAGTGTCAATGTGCCTCAATTGCTAATTTTCCATCTTTTTCCTACCTTTTAAAACTCATTTTACTATCTTGTGCTTGCTCCTCCAGTCTAGAATAGGGCTATTTAAAAAAAAGTGTCATGAAGAGGAATTAGTCTCCAACTCTCCTGGGTTAAGAGAGCCAGGAGAATGTTTTTAGATCTTAAAAATACCTATAAGTGTAACCCATCCCTCCTGAAAGCCTGCCTCTATTTAAACTTCATATATAGCTCCGAGGACAAGATAAAAGTGATAGTTGATGATATCTATATTCATGTAACAAAGCCTTACATGAACACCTGCAAAGAAGTTGATTTGCACCATGGTCAAGAGTGCAATATAGAGGACACAGAAAATGCTAATGCTTTCCTCATGTTTTCAATTTTATACAAATCCAAAAGATTTTATGACAAATGTAACAAAAGTTGTATTCCAGACTTTTTAGAAAATTCAAACTATCATATCTTTTTTTAAAAAAATAGAAATTTGGAAGAGAATGCTTGTCTACTGTTGACTTATTTTAAAAAATCAACAATACTTTAACAATGCAAATGTTACCAGAAAATTCTATCCATACTTGTATGTGTTCAGTTTTTAGCTATGCCATATAAGAATGATGTGACCTTGGGAAAGTTATTTTCCTGCTCCTTTTTATGTCTAATCTGTAAAATTTTCTCCTTACGTAATGCATGGTTCTGATCAGTAATTCCCTCATTCAGCATTTGAACTTTTCAAATAAAATGTGCTATATTAAGACTTTCATTATAGTCTTACTAGAATGACACTTTTTATTTCACTTAATTATCACTTCATCATTTTATTAAAAGCAGGCAAGATATTCCTTTTCTTTTATCCCCAAATTTTCATGCCACTAAACATAGGCCTTTGTAAAATTGAGCACTACAATATCAGCATTACTTGGTGTAAGATGGCAGCGTTTTGTCATATAGTATTTTAAATGCTTTACAATCACCTTGGTCTTATATTCTCAAACACATACCTCTTTTTGCTCTGGCCATGTATTTTGTATAAAACACCATTAATGAGTTCTAGCTCTCTGAAGCCATTAACTCAAGTAGACATATGCAATATAGACCTCAAATATGTAATAGAGCAACGTGAGTGCAGCTATGATAAAAGAGTATTTCTGTGAATGCATATAAACTTAAATTTAACTCTTCTCAAAGTGCTATTGTATTCTTTATTGTTAGGTTTTCACAAAGGACCATTTCATTCTTTAAAATTTTAAATTAAATTTGTTGGGGTGACATTGGTTAATAAAATTATATAGGTTTTAGGTATACAATTCTATAATATATTATCAGTATATTGCATTGTGTTTACCACCCAAAGTCAAATCTCCTTTTGTCACCACATATATGACCCCTTCATTTCATTTTTTATATATTAATATATGTGGCATATTAAGAAATGAGCTAACTCACTAGAATACTAAAGAAAGTTTTCTTTGAAGTAGTGGTTGATGGAAGTAATATTTATTTGATTCTTACTTTTGGATATCAGGTTTTTTTTAATAAGAAATGAAAAAGTCCAGAAAAATGCCCATTTATATTTCTCATTTTTTATTTGGTCAGAATTGTTTCTTCCCTGTGGAGATCAAAGTCAAGACTATAATAGATTCTCCATATTTACGAATTGGATTATAGGCTATATGATAAGGTTAAATCATATAAATACTATAAATCATGTATTCCTATAGTGTACAAAGTGTTATATTTGGAATTACTGATATTTTCATTCAGCTAATTTCTCCACTTAAAAAACAAAATTTATATTCTCTCCCCTTCACCTTATTATTAAATGGAATATAATACATATTTCAGCTAAGACTAGTTCCAAATGTGCTGTGATAGTTAGCAATTGTTTCATGGTAACCTATTATCATAAACCATTATTGCAGTATATGTTCCAAGAATGAAATTAGCTTTTAGTGCTTCTTCTCTTATTTATCAAGTCAGTTATCCATTATCCATTGCATTTAAGAGGAACTCAATGTTGTGCACAATCCAAAACAATTTCGAATCAAAAGATTACTTAATTTGACTTTGAAGTTCAGGTACTTCAATGAACATGCTTATGTGTGATTTTCTAAGAATTCATAGTTTTACAGCATAATGCAACTAAACTGTGGGAGAATGGATTAGAAATTAGATAGCTGTCTAGTTTCTCTGGCTTGATTCCCCCTTTTTGTTTCCATACAGCTTTCTCTTTATCACTCAGTGAACCATACAGCCTGGTATATCTAATGCAATCTTGGTTTATGCCTGATGTCCTGATTCAATTATTAACTGTACCCTATTTTACTCTCAGAAGTGCAATTTGGATGACAAATTTTATGGTTAACATGATTATTAATGACTTTCCTGTCTATATGTCTGTCTTAGAGTACTTAACTATAAGATGTTCATTCTTCATCCTGACCATTGCATGCTTCTAACCTTTTTAGATGAAAATATCAGCTACAGTGAACTAACAATCGGAATTATATGTCCCTTTAATATCAAGTATAAGAGAGAGACATGGATATAGCTTGGAACTCCAGAATATTGTAGTGGGTGTGGAACATTAAGGATCTCATGGTTTGGAATGGAAACCGAATTCACCTGCGATGCCAAGAGAATAATGGTCGTTGAAATTCACCTGGGAGCTATACTTAGCTATGGAATATCTAGGAAGGGCTTTTGCAGTGTGATCCTGAAATCTTTTCTCAGCCAATTGCACAATTGCCATTCTGTTCTTCTGTAAGATTTCTCAGCAGCTTACTATAAATTTGGATGAAAAGAATTACAGGGATGTCTATAAAATTAATGGAAGTCCTACGTCTGTCTGTCCATGTAAGCTGCAATTGTATCGGAAATGATGCCCTGATTTTGGGGTTCTAGAACAGTTGGTGCCAAGACTGACTCTTCCTAATTAGGCACCCATGTGTTATTTGGTTCAGTTATCTCTGAGTGTCTCAGTTACTCAGAAAACCCAAACAATGGATGGAGATAAGGAATGGTGAGTGGGTATTATCTAAGCACACAAGCTAGAGAAAGGATGCCATAGTATTGTCCTAGTTAATAGGGAAGAAAAAGGGAGAAGGTATTGTCCTTTGTGGCTAAAACTCGTGTCAGTATATTCCCAAGGATTTTCCCTGATAGTTGGGAAGTTTCTGGGTATGGAATTTACCTAGCTTCAAATCAAACAAAAAACATAAGAAGTGGTCTCACTACTATTATTAACTTCTTGAACCATAGTGTATCAGTTAATTATGCAGCATAATAAAGCACTCTAAAACATAGTGGTTTAAATCAGCAAACATTTTATGTAGTACATTATTGTGAAGGTTGGCAGTTTAGTCTGGGCAGTTGGATGATTTTCTGATTTTAGCTAGATGTCTTCATTCTACTAGTCTGCTGTGGTTCAGCCTAGGAAGCTTTACTTCTGGGAGTTGGCTGGTGGTTGTTCAGGGAAAATTGATTCTTCTTCATGGTCTTTTATTTTCTAACTAGTGGCCCAGTACACGGATTCGTGCACATTGAAAGGAAATTAATTAGAAGAAAGATTCATGTGGTAATTACATTACTGCAAAAATTTTTACATGTCAAAATAGTATATATAATATAGTACTATAAAATTAAAATACAAAATATTTTAAATCGCTGCTTGCCCTTTCTCTTTAATAGAAGTGTCAGAGATAAAAGAAAATTAGTAAAATGTATGTGAAAATAATATATAAATTGATTAACAAATAAACAACATGATATAAAAACAACAAAGACATGATATAAAAATAAAAACATGATATAAGACAACATTGATCAAAACAATGATTGATAGATTGATTAATAAACAACAAGATATAACAACAACAAAGACATGATATATAAATAATAAAAACATGATATAAAAACAACAAAAATATGGACACTGCTTTCTTTCAGCTTCAGAGGTACCTTGTGCCAATAGCTGGTCTTCAGGTACATTCTGGAGCCATGTGTGATTGGTGTCAGTGAGAACTTTATATGTATCGCTCATGTGTGAGTCAACGTTTATTTTATGGTGGGTCACTTAGCCAAATACACACACACACACACACACACACACACACACACACACTTCCCTAGGCTTATTTTTCTTGGTGGAAGCCACATTCTGTTGGTGAAGACAAGCCCCAAGCCCAGCTTAAGTTCAAGGGTGAGGAAATCATACACACCTATTGGAAGGAGCAAGGATGGGGAAATCATATCCACCTATTGAATGGAAGGAACTAAAAATACTTTGCAAAAGGTGTGGATAAAGACACAGGGAGAGAGAGAGAGAGAGAGAGAGAGAGAGAGAACCATTCTTGCAACCAGTCTACCTCTCACAACAATAATGGGGGATGTGGCAGCAGCAAAGACCCTTACTGCAGATCCTTAGCCCCATATTCATCCTTGGGCAAGAAATAGGACAGATTATAGAGGCTCAAGCAATGTCCAATAAGAACACTGTTTCCTATCTCCTCTCAAACTTTATCTTCCCCTGGAATCAGATTATGGAAAATTCTGTGTGTGTGTGTGTGTGTGTGTGTGTGTGTGTGTGTGTGTGTGAGAGAGAGAGAGAGAGAGAGAGAGAGAGAGAGAGAGAGAGAGAAAATTCTTAAGGGTTAAAGGCATATAATATTGTAATATTCAATTCATGATCAGAAGCCAAAATGTGATAGAAGAGGGGTTGTTGGAAAAATGAGAAAGGTGCCTTACACATTCATTTTGTTCGGTTTTCTTACTTGACAGCTGAGATAGCCTCAGGTTAACAGATTACATAAAACTCAATAGCAAATTAGCTAGTTTTTAGAGACAATGATGTTCTTAGGCCTAGAATCATAGAATCAAGGTTTTAGAGCTATAAAGAATTTTAAAATCACATAACTACTTGCTAAGATCACACTGTTGGCCAAATCAAGAGTAAAACTCATGTGAATAAACAAGTCAACACATATAACAGCATCCAATAAATACTGTTAGGATTGCTGTAATGAACTAGTTCCTCGTCACTCCAAGACATTATGTTCTCTTTGAGAAACAAAAGTCAATTAACTAATTCTATAATTATTTGCTAGAAGTTTTGCTAACTATTACAAGAACAAACAAAGGTCATTTTACATCAAAGTGCCCAGATTTGCTCTAAAGTTTAGGAAAAAAATCTGAAAGGTTCTTTCAGGATGTGATATCTGAGGTATGCACTGAGGAATAAGCCAGCAAAGGATATGGGTTGAGAGAATGGTATGAGAGAAGATGCAAAGGTGGGAAGGAAAATGGCTTCTAACTCCTCTGGGTAACTAGGTATTCCCTGAAGTAGTTCAAATACTTTCCTGTAATTTCCCTAAGTTATTTATTAGGTAAGGGGTTCAGAAGAGGATCTCTTTTATCTTATTTAAATACTCATACATTTCCCCCCTTTAAAAAAATGAACATACAGTACACACCATGTTGTACCTTCCTTTTCCACTTAGCACACATTTTGGAGATTAAGAAATTTTCCCATATCAGCACTCTTTTTAACACAGTGTATTGGGTTTATAATATGCACCATAATTAATTAAACATTTTCTTGGTTCTTGGAAATGTAGTTTCCATTCTTGTTTTATTACAAACAATATAGAAGTAAATATCCTAATACAAGTTTTTGTCCATATGTGAAATTATGTTGCTAGGAAAATGTCCTGGAAGTGAAATTGCTAAATTAAAAAATATGTCTAATTATTCATTTAGAACGAACTTCTAAAATTACAGTTCAAAGAGTATGTACTTTATTATATAATTGAAAGTTGGTAAAGGAGTAGAACTTAAAAGTTCTCATCACAAGGAAAAAATGTAACTATGTGTAGTGATGGATATTAACTAACTTATTGTGGTAATCATTTTGTACTATATACATACATCAATCATTATGTTTTACACCTAAAACTAATACAATGTAACCTGTCAATTATGTCTCCATAAAAAGAGTATGTATCTTTTAAAAGTTCCAACAAAAGTATGTTGGGGTGCCTTTATTTTTGTTGGTTCATTGTACAATATACATTGTGGGGGTGGTCACATAACCCCGCATAATAGTTTTTACTAAACAGACTTCAGTCATTTTTAAATACATCATATTTTGAGCAATTTTTCTAACAAGTTTAATCAACTTGTCAAAACTGTTTATGAGCTGATAAAAAGTACTATCATCTATTAATTTATAAAAATCATTAGTGCCATTGAATATGTTTTACCTTGTAATTTTTGGATCTATTATGGAAAGGAGAAAAAATATTTGTTTTAACAAGTATATGTTGAGGATATATTTTTAAAACAAAGCAACAACTATTCATAAAGGAATTCATATCAGTACATATGCACATATTATAATTTTGTGAATAAATAAGTTTCTGCCTAGCATTTACTTTTAAATGTTCAAACTGATGGGATTTGTACTTTATTTTGCAAGCATTTTCTTTACCTGGATGATAAATATGATACTTTTCATATATATATATATATATATACATATATATTTCAGAAAGAGGAAGGGAGAGGAATAGAGAGATTAAAACATCAATGATGACAGAGAATCATTGATTGGCTGCCTCCTGCACGCCCCCTACTGGGGATCAAGCCTGCAACCCGAGCATGTGCCCTTGACCAGAATCAA
>NW_005354508.1:258528-293685 GCF_000412655.1 Myotis brandtii | reverse complement strand
ATTTTATTTTTTTTTTCAGAAAGAGGAAGGGAGAGGAATAGAGAGATTAAAACATCAATGATGACAGAGAATCATTGATTGGCTGCCTCCTGCACGCCCCCTACTGGGGATCAAGCCTGCAACCCGAGCATGTGCCCTTGACCAGAATCAAACCTGGACCCTTCAGTCCATAGGCCAATGCTCTATCCATTGAGCCAAACTGGATAGGGCAATATGATACTTTTCAAAAAAGATTTTATATTGGTTATAAGACATAGGTTTTATATTTTTATAGCATTACAATATGAACAATACTCTTGCTATCAGCTCCAAGAGTAAAATGTAATATAGATTTGAATTCATCTTGTTGGATTAATCCCCTACTGAACCCAACCCCAGTGGATAGTAAACTAGTTCTCAAATAATATTTTTCTTTTTAGAAATGACTATTTAGTATAAAGTAATTTGCTTTTCTTCTCATACTAGGTAAAGGAGTACCTGTTTTTTAAAACAAACCCTGCATCTACTCAGCTGTTTTTTCCCTTTGCTGATTAGAAATATGTCTTCTTACTAAAATAAATGACAAAAAATGTAGAGTTTCAGGGTATGGACTATAGGTTATCATTTTTTAGAATTGTTCCAAAATGTTTGGTTACAAAGTTTTTGAACTGGCTGAGTAGTGATTTTATTGTAGACAGTATGGCTATAGCATGATGATATTTAAAAGAATAATTCTCTACTTAATTTTTATAGACTGCCAATGCTCACATATTTCACAGATTATCAATATAGAGCACAGATTTCATTGTACAGAGCTAAAGAGCTTGGGCTATGGATCAGAATATTAGTTTGATTTTTAGCTCTTGACTATATTTTCTTATTTTGTAAAATGATCATACCAATATTACCAAGTTCATTGAATATGAATATTCAAAAAGTAATGAGTGGATAGTGCATTTCTCAGTACATGGCACATAGTGAACTCTCAACCAATAATAATTATTATGAACCACATTATTTCAGGAATTATAATATTATAATGTTAGTTTATTCATATCAAAAAATATATGAAATACATCATTTTACTGATTGGAAGATAAATTTAAGTTCCATGTACGTACATTTTTGGCTTTCAAGAACAAAACTGGAGCCCTGGTTGGTTTTGCTCAGTGATTAGAGCATCCCATGGAGCAAAAGGTCTTGAGTTCGATTACTGGTCAGGGGGAATGTTACAGGTTGCCCAGTGCCAGTAGGGGTGCATGTGGGAGGCAAACAACTAATGTGTCTCTCACATTGTGGATGTTACTTTCTCTCACCCCCTTCTCCCTCCCTTCGATTTCTCTCTCCCCTTCTCCCTCCTTTCCACTCTCTCTAGAAATCAATGGAAAAAATATCCTCAGGTAAGGATAAAAAGAAACAAACAGACAACAAAACAAAACAAAATTGGAATTGATGTTATTATTAGGATTTTTCAAAGTCCCAATGTCAGTCAAGTAACTTTTCAGCTTTATATACTCAAGGAAAACAAAAGAAAACCACAAATTTAAAATTACAGCCTTAAAATGTAATTCCCTCAAACAAAAACCATTAAGAATAAAACACACATTTTAAAACTAAACGGACATGTAATTTACAATAATACTCTTAGAAATTGGTATTGTATATGTTTTTCTAGATTTCAAAGACATTCAATCTTAGAGAAAAATTTTATAATTATTATAATAGTCATTTTGATGATAAAATTATGATTTTTAAATACAAGGTCCATTTTCTGAGCTATAATTCAATAGCACGAGATCAACTACTTTCTTTTATGTCCACTGTAAGATGCTTCTGTTTTTTACGATCTTCTCTAATTATTATTAAGAATATAATTATAACATTAATGATATTTTAGAAATTGAACAATATTCTCTTATTAATCTGATTCAAAAATGCTTCTACAAACAATACATTTCTTAAAACCCTAGCTCTTAGCTCTTTGTACCCTTTAGATAATAAATTGCTAGAAGTTAAAAGTATGTATGCTCTTGAGAAGATACTTTGCTCTAATACAGCAAGGCATCAAAGGAGAGCAAAATTTATTTACAATGATAAAATAATGACTATTTTATATTACTTTTTTGGTACTATTAAATGAAAACAGTTATATTTGAATACGAGAAAAAAATATCTGGCATTTTTCTCAATTACTCTGCCTAGATTTTTAACCAAATGATTAAAAATTTCTCTGTGGAAATAGTCTATACTCACATCTTTCCCTGATTTTCTTTTTAAATATGTTTTTTATTGATTTCAGAGAGAGGAAGGGGTAGGGAAAGAGATGGAAACAGCAATGATGACAGAGAAACATCAGCTGCCTCCTGTATAGGTCCTGAATTCTGACTTCATGGGTCGACACTCAATCACTGAGCCACACTAATTGAACTCCCTATTTGTGTTTTTCTCCCAAATATCCCCTTGATTTAGATATATTCAGTTATATTTTCAATCTAAGTTGATATGCTTGACCTGTGTGACTCTGACAATTCATTTACATTTTATGAGACTTAATTCTTTTCATGGGTGTATTGTACCATATGATTCTTAATATATTTGCAGCTTAAAAATTCTAGCTTTAAAAATTATACATCAATTAAGAACATTTTGTATAGATTTGAATCTATGGTAATCAATAACTTTTACTTCACTCCAAATTAAGAAAAAATAATTTAAATTATGATCCCAATTATTTTTTTATTAAAAATAAAAATGATTTTATTAAGTGTCACTAGAAATTACATAATCCCACACATTAGACCTTTTAATTTATTACTGAAATGCTGTTGGTTGAAGAAACAGATGGCTTTTAAACATTTCCTACTGAAATTAGATATCTGCGCTTATGTCAGTGCTAGGAGGGTGGCCTGAGGATTGAGGCCTAGAGCTGGTTCATTACAGTTTTAAGAATTCTTTAAGTGTTTGTTTTATTGTGTTTTGTTTACTTTTTGTTATAGATTAGAGCTTGAGAATATGACTTCTGGAGTCAAATTGTGTGGTTTTTAAGCCTGTGTCTCCACTTTCAACCCTCCACCCAAGTGACATTGGGCAACGTGATCAAGCCCTCTTATGTTCTAATCTTTGCAATAGGGATAATAGTGCCTTAGGGTTTTAGGGAAGATTAAATAAATTAATACAAATGAAGCTCGATCAGTGGTATGATTTTCAAATAATAAGCTCTCCAGCCATATTGGTGTGGCTCAGTGATTGAGCATTGACCCATGAACCAGGAGGTCATACTTCTATTCCTTGTCAGGGCACATGCCCGAGTTGAGAGCTTGATCTCCAGTGGTGGGTGTTGCAGGAGTCAGCCAGTCAATGATTCTCTCTCATCATTGATGTTTCTATCTCTCTGTCCCCTCTCCCTTCCTCTCTGTGATTTCAATAATGATAATAATAATAATAATAATAATAAGCTCTCCATACATTGTTATATTATTCAAGTAATAATGATTATAAAAAAAAACAATTTTAGTCCCAGGAGTATTTAGATAAAAGAGACCCCAAATTTTCTCAAACTTATAAAATTGCCAGCTATAGCTCTTCCCATGCCACCTTTTTTTCCACCGATAAAAATGGAATATTAATGAGAGTGATGTTATATTATTTATTGGGCATAATTTTGAATCTACTCACTTGATCAAACAAATGAGTCATTCACAAACTCCCAGACTTTTTCCATTAATTTTAGTGTTATATTCATTATGATGCCATTTTCATATGATAATGAAACATCACTGCATTGCAATTCTGAGTTTTAAATCTAAATTTAAAGGTAAACTTAAAGCTAAAAGCAAGACATCTTGTAGGCTGTAGTTCAGAATGTGTGAAGCACATTGTTCCTTTAGGTCATCAGTATAAGTTAGCCAGAGGTTTTTTTAGGAGTGGAAAAGTGCATGTGCTTAAGACTTATGTGGACTCTAGATTCAGAATAAGGTAGAGCACAATGATCATAATAATCTAAGAAAGTGAGAAAAATAAATACAATCTAACAGTTTTCTCAAACTTCAGTCTAGCTCCCCTTCCAATCTCTTCTCCCCTTTGCCATCAAATAGATGTGACATGATATGAGTAGAATCTTGTAACTAATCTGCTTAAAATACTTCAAAGAGTCCCTGCTAGAGTAAGGATAAAATACAAACTTCCTATCATAGCATTTAAGGTCCTTCTTCTATTTTTTAACACAGTTTTTCTTGAAATTCCATGCTCCAGCCCTACTTCTAAGTGAGCCATAGCCTTGTTGTTCCTCGGTTGTTATTCATGTCACTGACTTATTCTAGAACTGTCTCCTTCACACCATCCGATATCACCCTTCCTTTATCTGAAAAAAAAAATAACTAGCATTCCCATCTTTCAGAACACAATTTTTATGCCACCTCCTCCAGAAACTCCCCTTAGCTCCCTAAACTGTCAGTCCTCTGTAGTTCCAGAACTAATTTCATTTATTGTCTATTACCTATTCATCTTGTCATTCTCTCTAAGAGGATTTTTGTGTTCCTAGAGGCAAGAGCTCTTTTCTTAATCTTTTTTTTCTACTCATTGACTCTATAGTATGTCCCAAGTACATATATGATGATTAAGTAAATGCATTAGTTAAAATTAGAAGTGTTGGTTATTAATGAAGCCTATTTAAAAGCTGCAACATTTATTCACAAGTGACTAAGAAATATGTAGATTGAGACAATCTCTTAATTTCTTTTAGAACTTTAATCAGAGGATGATAAACCTCTCGAATTATGGTCCTTAAAATAAACAAAAACAATAAAGCGTTTGACATATTCTGCTCAAGCTATGCAATGCAATAGAAGAAGAAATGGAATATAAAGTCAGTCTACTTTTCCTCCAGGTGCCAATCCTGGTTCATATAAAATAAAAACTCGAATAACTGCATTCTCTAGAGCTTCCATAGACATTAAACATTAAGTGTAAGATATTCTAGAGACATATAAAAATTTATTTAAATTAGTTTATTTTTAAAACTAAGTTTTTATAGGATAAAGGAACACATTCTCAATAGGCAGTAAATTGCTGGTAGTCTTTTATTTATCCTGTTTTTAATTCTTAGATTAAACCTGTGGATCAGGGCTTTTTCTAAATATGGCAAAAAATAGTGTAGAAAATATTTCTTGAACAAGTTGATCAGTCATGCAGCCAATATTATTATATTTGTGACACAGAAAATACGTGTGTATTGTAGGCCATGCCTTGAAAGCCGTTAACAATAAAATTTAGAGATAATATGGAGAAAATCTGGTGTGATGTTTGCAAATGTATTTTCTATCAGAGCATTTTAATGTTTCAGACACAAACCTGAGAATAATGAGATGATTTTATTTTTACTAAAAAGTAAACCTTAGCCCAGCCGGTGTGGCTCAGTGGTTGAGTGTGGACCTATGAACCAGCAGGTCATGGTTCGATTCCAGATCCGGTCACATGCAGGCTTGATCCCCAATGGGGGGTTGAGTGGAGGCAGCCAATCAATAATTCTCTCTCATCATTGATGTTTCTATCTCCCCCCCCACCCTCTCCTTTCCTCTCTGAAATCAATAAAAATATATATAAAAAAGTAAACTTTATACTTTTAAAGGTAACATATCATTTTAAGAAACAGGCCGATACTGATAAAAAACAAAATAAAAAAAACAGTGCAGAATTGGATTTATCATATTATCTTATTAGTTGATAGTATTTAATAGGTAAAACCTTAATGGTTTAAGTCTTTTGGCTGTCTTTTATTTTAAGGTTCAGCAGTGCATTTTTTTAAAAAAGTATTGGGGTGACATTGGTCAACAAGATCACATAGAGCTCTTCTCTGGGAAAAGTAGTCTTAATTCTTAAAACTTTTTATTTTAAGTCTTGATTACTTTTTTTAAAATTTTGGATCCTTCCCAGTTGTTCTGAATTTTAACTTCTATTTCATGGTTTTATTCTGTTATTTTCCATAGACTACCTTGTTAGTAAACTTTTACTTCTATGGTCTGCGACTCAAGTTGTCTCCTGAATTCCTGCAGAGAAATTCTAGTATTTTTCTAATATGTTATAAAAATACTTGTTCAGATGAACCAATATAAGTCTAACATGTTGTCACTGTTAGCTCCCACTTATGGAATACCTGCTATGTTCCATGCACAGTAGCACTTAGCAAAATAATGACCAATATACTTTTATAAACCAATTTTAAGTTTAAAAATTGTAAATTTTTAAATTATTGAATTATAAAATCTACTCTCACTTTTAGTCTTTTAAAATATAGAACTTTGAATGCACTATAGCATTTGGATCAAAAGTAATCCGGGCAAAGATATTATCAAATAAAGTCAAGTAAGTGGGACTTTCTCATTCTTTTAATGTACTGTATAAAACTGGTTGGGCCCTATCAATGATCTTTCTACATCTGTTTGGAATCAACTACACAATGATTCATGCATGAGACCTCTGAATAGAATTATTCAAGGCCAGCATAAACTTCATATTTGATCCTCGTTACAGGTTCCCTCTCTTGGTTTATTAACTAATAGAACCCGATTAAATCCCATTCTCACTGGCAATGGTTCTCAACCTTCTGGCCCTTTAAATACAGTTCCTCATGTTGTGACCCAACCATAAAATTATTTTTGTTGCTACTTCATAAAACTGTAATGTTGTGACTGTTATGAATCGTAATATAAATATCTGATATGCAGGATGGTCTTAGGCGACCCCTGTGAAAGGGTCGTTCGACAGCCAAAGGGGTCGAGACCCACAGGTTGGGAACCACTGGTAGGGGCATTGTTCCTTATGCTTAGATTTTGTAAGACTTTTCCCCGAATCCTACCTTCCTATCCCTTCTCCTCAGGGCATCTGCCCCTAAACGTTAGACCCCACTTACTAAGAGCCTAGACTTGGCTTGTCCTTTTATTAAAATAAATATATGAATTTAGTTGCTTTCTTCATGATTTGTGGATTTTTTTTCTTAAAAAAATAAAATTACATTGGAAATGTACGTTATACCTTTCTTATCAAGTTAGGCACATTTATGAAGAATTTAGTTGCTTTCTTCATGATTTGTGGATTTTTTTCTTAAAATTAAATTACATTGGAAATGTACGTTATACCTTTCCTATCAAGTTAGGCACATTTATGAGAAGCATGCCTGTTTGGACACAAAGCCCCAATTCAGCAACTAACAAATAATGAGTATTATTATATTTCTTTTTCGAGCACAGTCTCCAGTGTTTGGAATGCCGTCCTTCTGAACTTAATCCTTTAATGTGAAAACAAACATCAAAAGTAGTGTGAGCAAATTACCCAATATACATGACTTTTTTTTCAATAGTTTCAATCTCAGTCTGGTTAATAGCAGATGAAGTATTGATATTTCAATTTGACAACTTTTAAATTTTGTCTTCTCTTTTTCCCCCCAGGTCATTTTCTAAATATAAATTTAGAGATTTCTCCATAAGAGAAATAGTTAGGATAACTGTGGAATAATTAAAATTTCCACAGCAGTATGTAGTAGTCAAAAGGCTGAGGTTCTAAATGAGTTTTTTATAGGAAGGGCAGGTGGAAATAAAAATTTAAAAAAAGCAATCCTCCCTACCTACAAAAAAACCAAGAAACCATCGAACAAAGCCCAGGAATACTTTAAACATAAAATCATCTTTTACTTTACTCTTTTGTTGGTTATTTACTTTGCCTTCTGGGAGTATTACACAATCTATTAGCTTTTTCTCTTTAGATGTTTGCAGGATACAGAATGTACCACTAACTTTTAAAAAAATAACATTGATTCTCACAATAGAACCAGTGTGTACTTGTTAACCACATAATTGCATTGTTAAATATAGTTGCTTTACAAATTATAAAATAAAATGACAAAGCAGTTAAGAAAATAGGCCCCATGCAAACAGTCCATACACCCCACTAACTTTATTATTTAGTGATTAAACAGCATTTAATAGTGTGTGTTGGTTTATCATTGTTGAGTCAATGACAGTAATCAGGATCATTGTGGAGTTAACAGTGACCAGGAACTTTCCTACTCAGTGAGGTATGACTGCCAGTGATCAATGTCAGAGTGATATAGAAGACAAGAGAGGGAAGATACGCCCTACGTTTCAGTTCCACCTTTGTCAGCAACTGAGGGATTTTGGTTAGTCACTTCATGTTTCTGTTCTGTTTTTTGCTTGTTCAGTGATGATATTAGGCTAGTGAGCTTCCATGTGATTATGAGTATTGCGTGATTTTATTCCACTGCCAAATAAAAGTGACCTTTACATTGTCCCTTTTTTGGATTATTTGTTCTTTTTTATTTTGTTGGTTAGTTATGACCCAAAGATATTTTTCCATTGATTTTTAGAGAGAGTGGGAGGGGGAGAGAAAGAGACCAGGAAACATCAGTGTGTCAATTGGTTGCATTAGGGCTGGGGATCTCCACTGAGCTTGCAACCAAGGTATGTGCCCTTGACCAGAATCGAACCTGGGACCCTTCAGTCCATAGGCTGAATCTCTATCCCTGAATGAATGGGCTAGGGCTGTTTGTTTTTCTTCTTTTTTTAAAATATATATTTTATTGATTTTTTACAGAGAGGAAGGGAGAAGGATAGAGAGCTAGAAACATTGATGAGAGAGAAACATCGATCAGCCGCCTCCTGCACAACCCCCACTGGGGATGTGCCCGCAACCAAGGCCCATGCCCCTTATCGGAACCGAACCTGGGACCCTTCAGTCCACAGGCCGACGCTCTAGCCACTGAGCCAAACTGGTCAGGGCTGTTTTTCTTTTGTCTTTATCACTATGCTAGATTTAGAGATAGCCATGTAACATTTTGCAGATTGAGATTCCCACTCACTGTAGAGCATAAATGAAATAATTGAGCCATAGAAACAAAATTTAAAAAAAAACAATAGAGCCAAGCATCAACACTTCTCCTCTATTCAACATGGAACAAACTTCCTGAGAGTACAGAATTACATTTCATTTTAGTCTTCATATTCTAAATAAAGATTTAGAGAAGTTTAATTTGGTTCAGAGATTAAACCTTATAGAATACAGGTCCTGTGAGGAGGGGTTAAGGTCTACAGAAGGAAGGGATAAAGGGTGAATTAATAGCTGTGATAAGAACACTCATCCAAGAGTTCCTGTCATCATAGAAAGTTAGCCCACAATGGTAATAACAAAACAGGATTGAACTGCTGAAAGAAAAAGCTAGTTCCTTGATTTTGATTTGCCACTTTTGGGGAAGACTCAGAGACCACTGTCTTTGATAATACAATACGTTATAGCCACTTATCTGTCTGGGATGCTTTACATGTATTCCCTACTCTAGGCAGAGATATTCTGATATCGCTTTCATCTTGGAGATCAGTATGGAAGGATAATAAATTGATAATTAATGCTACATTTTAGTTACCTATAAAGTGATAGTCTTCATTTTTTATCTGTCCAATTTTCCCAGCACCATTTAATGAATAGATTATATTTCTCAGATTGTATGTTTTTGCCTCCTTTGTCAAATATCAATTGACCATAGAGGCATGGGTGTATGGGCTCTCTATTCTGTTCCATTCATCTATACAGCCGTTGTTTTTGTTGTGTTTATGCCAGTACCATGCTGTTTTGATTACTATGTCCTTGTAGTATAGTTTAATATCAGGTAGTGTGATTCCTCCAACCTTGTTTTTTCCTCAAGATTACTATGGCTACTCGTGTCTTGTGGTTCCATACAAATTTTTGAAATATTTGTTGTAGTTCTGTAAAATATGCCATTGGTATCTTGAGAGGAATTACATTGAGTTTATAGATTACTTTGAGTAGTATGGGCATTTAATGATGTTAATTCTTCCTATCCATGAACATGGTATATGCTTTCTCTTATTTGTGTCTTCTTCAATTTCCTCTCTCTAAAATCAATAAAAATATCTTTGGGTGAGGATTTAAAAACAATGGGCTAAGGACATTAAATAGACACTTTTACAAAGAGGACAAATAAATGGCCAAAATATATTTGAAAATATTCTCAACATCACTAATCATCAGAGAAATGCAAATTAAAACAACAATGAGATTATCACCTCACACCTATTAGAATGACTATCATCAATAAATCAACAAACAGCAAGTGTTAGTAAGGATGTGGAGAAAAGGGAACCCTCATGTACTGTTGGTAGGAATGCAGATTGGTGCAATTGCTGTGGAAAAAAGCAGTATGGAGTTACCTCAAAAAACTAAAATTAGAACCACCTTATGTCCCAGCAATTCCACTTCTGGGAATCTGAAGAAACCTGAAACACTAATTTGAAAGAATAGATGCACCCTTATGTTCACTGCAGCATTATTTATAATAGCCAAGATTTGGAAGCCAAGTGGCCATCAGTCAATGAGTGGATAAAACAGCTATGGTACATTTATATAATGGAATACTACTCTGCCATAAAAAGGAAGATAATTTTATCCTTTGTGACAGCATGGATGGACCTGAAGAACATTATGCTAAGTGCAGCAAAAGATAAGTACCATGTGATTTCATGCATATGTGGAATCTAATGAACAAAATAAACTAACAAGCAAAATAGAGACAGACTCACAGAGAATAGGAAGACAACTCTAGTGGGGGAGGGGGTGTTAGGAGGATGGAGGGATTGAGAAAATAAAGAGAGAAAGAACTCAAGGACACAGACAACAGTGTGGTGATTGTGAGGGTGAAGGTGGTGTGTGGAATTGGAAGAGGATATATGGGGGATAAATGGTGATGAAAAAAACAATAAAATTAAATTTAAAAAAGACTCAGTCACAGACAGCAGCATGGTGGTTACAAGAGGAAAAGGGTAGTTAGGGGACATAGAAGAGAGTATGGGGGATAAATGGTGATAGAAAGAGACTTTACTTGGGGTGGTGAACACAAAATACAATATACAGCTGGTATATTATAGAATTGTACACCTGAAACCTGTATCATTTTATTAAGCAATGTCATGCCAATAAATTCAATGAAAATGTAAAAAAATAAAATATAATTTATATCTCAAGTATGATTCAAGATAGCCAATTCATAAAGAGAAATATTTCCAGTATCAAAAGTCACTGATATACAGAAATAAATGGATGTATAAAAAATAAAATAGTGATAAGAAGGAACTGTAACTAAAGATTCTTCCTGGTTTTAATTGTGTATGATTTTTGAGTGTTGAAATGTTGGATCTCAACCTTAGCTTAATGTTTTATTACTAGAGGCCCAGTGCATGGATTCATGTACCTGTGGGGTCCCTAGGCCTGGCCAGTGGGGATTGGGCTGAAACCTGCAGCCTAACATCTCCGGAGGGGTCCCGAAGTGCATGCGAGAGGGCACCCTGCAAAGTTGTTGTCGCTCGGCAGCTCCTGCATTGAGCATCTGCCCCCTGGTGGTCATTGCATGTCATAGCTACTGGCTGGTTGGCCAGTTGGCTGGTCGGCTGGTCACTTAGGCTTTTATATATATAGATAGATAGATCCTTCTAGAAAAACATATTTTAGGTTATGAAAACAGACTTTTTTCCCTATAAATTCAAAATGGGTATCTTTTGAATGTAAAGAATTAGATTCTAAATGGTCCTAGCCACACCCTATGGGTCTTTAGCTCTTGAAGACTTACAGCCGTGAGATTTTACAGTGAAGAGTTGGAGACTATAAACTGAATGGCTATATTGAGAATTTTGTGAAAGGAAAGGGGAAGAAGGAATCATTGAAACAAGTTAGTTATGCGGGCAAGTTATGTCTTAAATAATGTCTCTAAGTCAATTTCCTTATCTGTATTAGGAAAGGAATAATGCTAATCATATTGAGATTTGTTGAAAGAACTAAGTGAGATCATCATAAAATGATTAGCAAAGCTAATATCAAGTAGTGCAGGCTTCTGAAAGGTAGCCGTTATTATTATTACTGCCATTGTTGTCAACATCTTAAGCTGAATGTTTTAATATATTGTACCTTCCAATAAAAAGTTCAAATATGACACATGAAATAGAAAGGAGGAAGAATTTTTCTATGTAAAGTGGAAAATTATCCCACTACATTTCTCTTTATTCTTATACATTAAAAATATAAGGATAAATAAGAAAAAGTGGTATGTTGATTTATATGAAAGTGGAAGATGTGTTTAAACAGACATCATCATTCAATAGAATTGTATATATATAGATATTTTTTCCTGAAAAAGATACAAAAACTTTTAATAATGGCTATTGCTGAAAGCACAGACTGGGGATATGAGATAAAAGGGAAGCCTTTTTTCTTAATCCTCACCCAAGGATATTTTTCCATTGATTTTTAGAGAGAGTGGAAGAGAGAGGGAAAGACAGAGAGAAATATTGATGTGAGAGAAGCACATCAATTGGTTGCCTTCTGCATGATCCCTGACCAGAGTCCGGGCTGGGGAGGAGCCTGCCACCAAGGTATGTACCCTACCTCTAGAATCAAACCCAGAACCCCTCAGTCCACAGGCCGATGCTCTATCTATTGAGCCAAACCAGCTACAGCAAGGGAAACCTTTTTTCTAGCTACATACTCTTTTGTGCAATTTGAATATTTATAATATATGTATTATTTTTAAATTACTAACGCAAAGATTATTGTAGTAATGATGCTACTACCAAAACTGTAGAAGAAATACACCTCTCAAGTAGTTAATTTACTCATTTTTGAATTGAGAAATTAGGACATTTAATTAAATGCAGTGCTAGCCATGATTATGAAATTTTAGAATACCAGTTATACTCATTTTTGTGTTTCTTGCTTCTCTTTCCCTTCCTGGTTTTCTGATATAATACAGTAAACCTAAAAACATACTGGAATTAAAATGATCCTTCATTTTTATTGGCATTTTTAATAATACTAGTCCACATTTAAGTTTAAATCATATTCAAGATGAGATTGTAGAGTTTGCTTATAGGTTGGTGTTCTGCAGTGATTTGCAAATGTAACATTGTAATCCTATATGATGACTGATAAAAGATTTCTCAATCATATAGTTAACAAATTCAAGCCTGTGATGACAAGTGAGTATGAGAAAGAAAAACATACAATGAATGGAATTTTAATTTTGTGTCAGTAATAATTTTCTGATACTAAAGGTAGTTGAACCATGTTTAATGAAATGGATTATTTTATAAGCTAGTGGCATTGTAGTCCTAGAGAAGTATTTTGTCGTTGTTGTTTTGTTAATCCTCACCTGAGGAGGATATTTTTTCCATTGATTTTTAGAAAGAGTGGAAGGGAGGAGGAAGGGAGAGAGAAATAGAAAGAGAGAGAGAAACATCAATGTGAGAGAGACACATGGATTGGTTGCCTCCCACACATCCCCCAACCAGGGATCAACCTGCAACCCTGGTATGTGCCCTTGACTGGGAATGGGACCTGGGACCCTCTGGTGCGTGGACCAACTCTCTAACCACCGAGCAACACCACCCAGGATGTCCCAAATTCTTGAGATCCCAATTATTTAGGCCATGATCAAATTCATTTGTGAAATGGTGTATGTTTATACTCATTCTTAAAATTCACAATACAAATAAACGTTGCTAATTCCTAATGTCAAGAAATCAGTTAACCATAGTTTAAGCTGGTGTCTGACTTGAGACACTTGAAGAAACATTATTTCAGAAGCATTACTTGGTGGCTAAGCTTATGTGTGGTGCTTTCACACCATTTTGCTGGTACAGCCCACCAAGAGGCCGGAAGGCAGAAGTTATGCTGACTAGAATCTGTGAAGGAATGCATGAAAGGCATTTGTAAAATATATGAAGAACATCTGAAGAGAATGAATCCCAACAGCCCTCTATCACATATGATACCAGTCAGTTGTTTGATTTTATTGGTGATCTGGCCTACCTCAGCTGCCTCCTTAAAAAGCTGAAACCCAGACATACTAGCCTTATAACAAAGACTGGGTTAAGGAGAACCTCTACGTGGTCGTCCATTGGCAGACAGGGAAACAGTTGTGTTGAAAGCAGTAGGCGGGTAGAGGGGACTGTGGACAGGGTTGTGTAGGGGAAGTTTTGTACGATAGTAATCCTGATTCCATTTTGGTACACTCTAGCCAGGTTTGAATGTATTAGATGAAATGAGAGGATCTTATTCAACCTGAAACCTCCATCAGCCCCCTTTTAAACTTTTTTTTACTTAAACTTTTTTTATGATAACTTAGAGGGAAATTTTTCTTTGTCAGTTAATGCTGGTCCCAATCCTTTAAAAACTGTTCATATCTGCTTTATAACATTCATTGTACTAATCCTCCTTAAAGTTGGGTGAGGTGGTGATGACCCAGTTTAGTTATGTCCTAAGATAAAGTATTAGTGAAAAACAAATAGATGATCTTTAGTTATTAAAAAGAAACATTACTCTAGTTTAAAAATAAAATATGTTACATAAATATATTTCAAAAATGAAACATATTCAGATTTAGCATTATTTGATTTCTGGTATAATCTATTCTAGAACTATATTTCTACATTATAAATAAAAATACGACTTCAGATTTAGCATTATTTGATTTCTGGTATAATCTAGAACTATATTTCTACATTATAAATAAAAATATAACAGAAGAACAAAAGAAACCTGTTCATTTCTTATTAGCTGCATGTAAGATTTCTTCATTATTTGGAATTTATATCCAATTTTAAATCTTAAGCTTTCTTAAATATGGGTACTTTTAAATTTGTGGAAGCAGCCAATAATAATTGTATTATTGTTACTTTTTGCTTGATGTATTGAATACTTAGCACCTCATAAGTGCAACCTAGAGACCTCAGGGATTTTCAAGGATATAACCTTACTGCACAGAATATAGAAAAATTGTATTGCCAACCTATTTTGATAAGTCATAGAAAATTTGGAAGCATACATATTGATAAGTAAAACTTTTTCTTATTGTAATTTAAGGATTGCTTAGAGAAATGGGAAATATTAAATCATACGTCTTCATTGGAGGAATTTAGCAGGGCTAAATATTATGAGATAGAGTTAACCCTCCTAGAAATCTTTGCAACATCAAGGTTGATTCCTTGTGCATATAGATTTATTCAAAACATATTTATAACTTGTCTGATTCAAAGAAATACCACTTGGCCTCATTGTCCTTATAGCTATTCTCTCTGGCATTTTCATGAAAGATCATTCATAAAATTATTATTTTAAATACCAACAGTCCAAGTAATGGTGTCTTACTTTTAGATTGTATTCTGGCATTTAGAAATCTAAATTGTTCTAATCCTTCTTTTGTACCTGGCATTTAGTTCACAGCTATTCAAGAGCTAATTCAAAAGAGATTAGACTTTAGAACATATGTATACATGATTTTATTTATATTATATTTTTCAAAATATATTTTTATTTATTTCAGAGAGGAAGGGAGAGGGAGAGAGAGAGAGAAACATTAATGATGAGAGAGAATCATCAATCAACTGCCCCTTGCACACACCACACTGGAGATCTAGCTCGAAACCCAGGCATGTGCTCTGACCAGGAATTAAAACTGTGAACTACTGGTTCATAGGTCAACACTCAACCACCGAGCCACACTGGCCAGGCTGTATACGTGCTTTTAAAGAAACAACTGAAATAAAACTATATTCCAAAAATTAACACAGGGAGTAAACGATTGATTTGGTTTGTTTTTTTCATTTAAAAATATAATGAACACCTGCCTTTAGGTAATGAACAATTCAGAGTATTTTCACTGACCTCACTGTCAATTACTAAAGCCAGGCTAATATAAGTAAAAGTACTTTCAATTTATGAGCTGGGTTGAATAGTATATGGCAAGCATTGTGAATCTCTTTAAATTGCCATAGTAATCCAGGATCCACAGGAGCAAACAAAAGGCACTATATATTTCACAATATAGTTCAAGTCCATTTCCTCAAGAGTGCCACACCAGTAGCCAGAATACCATGGCGTTTTCAATAAGTGTGGTATTAGTAAGAGCATGTAAAACACCTAAAACTGAAAGAATTAAAAGTAATTCTTGGATAATTGAGTCTACAAAGGAAGTACAGAATACGTTGGGGCCGTCAGCTGATTGTGTAGTTTCCTTTTTACTTCTCTGTGTGGGCTCACAACACATGACTCACTACCTGCGTATTTTGGACGTGTGAGGGAGGGGCAAGCATGAATATCTTGAGATGTTTCTAGTTTCTTTCTTTGGGTGGGGGGGGGCATTAACCAGGAGAAATTATTTTATTTTTTATTGAATTTATTGGGGTGACATGGGTTGAAAACATTATATATTAAAACTTAATGGAAAAACTTTAGATGCCTTACCTTTAAGATAGGGCAGAGGACAATTATTTCACTACTACTGGTAATATTTAAAAGAAGATCCTAGATAATACTAAAAGGAAATTTAAATTTTTTTATTTAAGATATTAGTCTTGAAAGAGAAAAAAAACTATTTTATAGACTTTGACTACTTTTTTTTACTACCTTTTAAGTTTCTTTAGTATTTATTTTTCTTTTCTAGTTCTCTACTTTGTGGTGCAACTTGTCATTTTATACTCTTAAAAACAGTATGCATTTCTCCTAGGTTTTAAGATTTATTAGTATATAACTGACCCAAAAACTTTTATTATTAAAAAATTTATATCTAATTATTTCCATTTTTTATTTTCTATTTTGTGTCAGATACCTTTTACTCTCACAGGTCATATCACACATTTTGTATCTAAAAATATTTTTAAAGAACTGTTTTCTCTGTTTTTGTTTGTTACGCTTTTACCCTTTTAGTGTTATATTCTTTTTATTTGAGTTATTCATTACTCTACTTTTAATTTCTTGTCCTGAATTTGTTTTTAAACTATATTTGTTCTGAATATATAGTGGTTTTTTTTTTGCATTATAATAAAAGAACCTACGATAATGATATTGGTCCTTTGGAATTAGTTGAGGCATTTTGTTAGCCCGGCACCTGCTCTGTTTTTATATAATAATGGGTATTTGAAAATGAAATGTTTTCTCTGTTAAAAATTATATAGATTCAAGTGTACAGTTCTATAATACATCATCTGTGCATTGTATTGTGTTCACCACCCCGAGTCAAGACTCCAGTTTCTTGTTGCAAACACATAGTCATGGCCAGGAAGCCACCACCCTCACTCACTGATGCCTAGGCTTTTCCACCCCCTGCTCCATCTTTAAAAGGGCCCTAGACACGTTCCCGCTTCTCAGCTGCCTTTTACACTAAGTCCTTAGGGATTTCCTTTGACTCCCTCAACCTCGGCTAACTTTGTAAAACAGACCTTTGTTCCAGATGATTTTTAGTAAGTTATCACTGTTTTTAAGATAATGTGAGCCATGAAACATGTTCCACAAAGTACTCCTGAAAATGATTTTCCATATTTCAGAGTTCCGTTGAGTACACTTAGAACTACACAGCCTTATGGTCTTCTCCTGGAACTTAGGCATTTATTGTGATGAGCATTTATTTAGTCTAGGAAGTGATTTTTTTTCATTTTAAGATTAACTACAGCCATACAAACCAATTACTGTTCTGGAAAAATATTTAATAATTCAGTAGCTTACAGAGATTGCATTTGCTTTTTATGACTCTATCATAGTGGCCTCTATAAGGTTTTGCTCTATGGAGTTCTTTTCCTTAATGTGGAAAGTGAAATTCTTATATTTGGTGAAACAAATTCAGGGTAGATACTAAAAATCATGGTTCATATAGAGCTTTTCATAACATTATAATTAGAAGCATAGCATGTATCTCATGCCACAAGTACTATACCGAAAGCTTATCACAAGTTAACTATCAGCATGTGTATCAATTATATTATATCAGATGATCTTCCTGTCAACTTATTGACAAAGGATTTGTGCTATTAAATTTTTTAAATGGTTGCTTTGGATCCTTTCATATTTCTCCATTGAAAATATATTTAGTGGCCACAGTGGAGTACGCTTTTACATTTTAGCTTTAACAATATTTAATGGAACATTCTCAGGATGATGTTTAATACATTGTTACCCTAATCCTATATAGTATAATAGATACATAGAACTTTTTGTCCTGGGAGAATATACAGAAATATAGCAATCCAAAGCCACAATTAGCTTCCACTTGCATATACATATTTTTTTCTTACTAGATTGTTCTCTACGTAAACTGATGTGATATATTTGTTCTACCTGATTTCAAGTGACATTTCCATGTTACCTTTCTATTTTAGATTTTTCCCTCTAAAATATACTTTTCTCTTATTCAGTTAAAAGCAATTAACAATATATGGCCCATGATTCTGGCACCTGTATTTTATAGAATATGTTATTGCAGTTCCAGGAGTCTACAATCTCTAGCTTAAGCAAAAAATAAATCTCTATAACTAAGGGGATAATACAGCTTCGTAGGACTTGGGAAATAATTAGAAACAAGGGCATGAATACTATCAGTTCTTTCTGTCTCCATTTCTTTTTGTGTGCCTTCTCTCTTTCTGCAGACTATCCTATTTTGATGCTAATGTCATATGTCAGTTTATAGATCCTGGATTTGGTCTTTTTCCATTTAATAAACTACCCAGCATGGTTTCCCTTGCTTTGATTCCAAATATGCACAGAAAGTATTCTGATTGGCTTAGTTTGAGTCAGGTACTGACTTTGGATCAATCAACTATAAATGGAGGAGGGGAAGTTGGCATATTTCTGTGCAGTTTCACAAAAACTGGGCATGTGATAACAGCTAGGACTGTGCAGGCAAAATAATACTATAGCACATATTAAATTTTAACTTTAATCTTTATTAGACAACCATTATAAGTCAGCCATTGCATGTAGGTGTTGTGATGGGTAAATATGGGTAAGATACAGTATCTGCATTCAAAGTTGTAAGAGGATACCGCACTGCACAAATCATTGGAGTACTGTGCAGAGAATGGAGTTTGGTCATGATCATAAGGAGTGAAATAGGAGGTTAAGAATATAAGAGGTTTGATCCTCTTGAGAATTTTTGTGATACATGTGTGAGCCAACAGCAAAGAAAGAGCAAGCCAAAGGGGCAGAACCAAATGGGAATTGACTGAGCAAAGTGTTAAAGTTGGAGGAAGAAGAGGAGCCAAGAAATGACAGAAGAGCACTTGTTGGGTTTCCTTCTCAAAGATGAAACCAAATGATGGATAAAGGCATTAGTAACAGTTGAGTTTTCAAGTACAATTGTCATGGACTTAAATCTACTTTGGGGCACTTTTTAGCAATATATTCTATGTAGGAGTTTAAATAAAGTGGAACCATAGCTTCCCCACTACCTGGTCCTGTATTTCTTTGTTGTTTTTTTTTTACACACGTTTTTGATGCTCATGGTGTGGGCATTATTGGCATGGTTAACCCCGCAGATGACATTCAGGAAAAGAGATTGTTCCCTTACGTTCTCACCTTTTTCCATAGATGGCCTCTGGATTCATTTCTTAGCATTTTTATAGTTCTTTTATTAATGTTAGCATGTGAAATAGTAACTTTTATATAAAGGATATGTATATCATTAGGCAGCATTAAAGTGTTTAACTTTCTTTTTGTTGGTTTTCAGACAACTTTCAGCTCATGCTGACAGATTACCTCTGGCAGATACATTGAATTAATTTTCAAAGCAACATTTTTTTTGGTGAGGCTATATTAAATGGTATTCTAGAGTTCAAATGTATTACTTTGCCCAATTTCCTATTTGTTATGAAAGTTTATAATTCAAACAAAAGTACAATAAAAGTGTGCCTCCTAAAATTGCACTTTGTGAAATGATGATGGTCATTAGTCTGTCCCTTGAGGTTCGTAAATTTTCCTTTTGGTATTTGTTCCCTTAGTTAACCGGCAGTAAATGTCTAGAGTTTACAGATACAGATCTTATTATCTTCTCATATTTTAAGTGTTATTTTTTGTTTTGCTTTTTGTCTCTGTCTTTTACAGCATGTATTAATTATTTTTTTACTTTTAAAAATCTTTATAATTGAAAGTATTACAGATGTCTCCCTTTCCCCCCCATTGACCTCTTATAGCCTGCACATACATCCTGCCCAGCCTTTCACCACCCTATTGTCTGTGTCCATGGGTTATGCATATATGCATACAAGTTCTTTGGTAGATCTCTTCCCTTTCATCCACCCACCCTCATCCACCCTCTGAGACTTCACAGTCTGTTCCATGCTTCTATGTCTCTGGATCTATTTTGTTCATCGGTTTATTTTGTTCATTAGATTCCATATATGAGTGAGATCATGTGATACTTGTCAATTGGTGTTTCGGGTTTCTTAAGATATATTCCTAGAAGTGCGATCACTGGCTCAAATGGCAGTTCCATATTTACTTTTTCGAGGAAACTCCATACTGTTTTCCACAGAGGCTGTACCAGTCTGCATTCCCACCAGCAGTGCACTAGGGTTCCCTTTTCTCCACATTCTTGCCAGCACTTGTCATTTGTTGATTTGTTGATGGTAGCCATTCTAACAGGTGTGAGGTGATACCTCATTGTCCTTTTAATTTGCATCTCTCTGATGATCAGTAACTCTGAACAATTTTCATATGTCTCTTGGCCATTTTTATGTCCACTTTGAAGATATGTCTATTTAGATCCTTTGCCCGTTTTTTAATTGGATTGTTTATCTTCCTTTTGTTAACTTGTATGAGTTCCTTATATATTTTGGATATTCATGATTTATGCCATTTATAGATAATGATAGGTAATAATCCCATTTTAAAGACCAATTTCTCCTCATATAACCCCCCAGAGCAACAACAAAAAAACAAAAAATTAACTCCCCATCCACAAATTAAAAACTAGTCATGTAAAGATTGCCACTTTGTGTGTGTGTGTGCATGTCCTTTTGACATGGCCCAATTCATCTGTGTGTGTTTTTAATCTTGTTTATCTTTATTGTTGAAATTATTACAGATATACCCTTTCTTCCCCGTTGACCCCCTCCACCCCGCTCCCATCCCCCCAGGCCTTCACCACACTATTGTCTGTGTCCATGGATTACGTATATATGCATGTAAATTCATTGTTTAGTCTGTCCCTCCCACCCACTCACTGATCGCCACCATTCCTCTGAAATTCATTAGTGTGTTCTATGCCTCAGTGTTTCTGGATCTAAAATAGAGCCACATATTTTTTTAAAGAATATTTTGATTTTTAAATACAACTTACTCTAGATTTGAATAAGAATTCAGCCATTTTAATGAAGCTTTTTTCACTTTTAAAATTAATTTAATTTTCTCCCATCACCATTTATCTCCTCTATGACCTCTTCTACCTCTACCCACCCCTTTACCCCCTGCAATCACAAGTTTAACTCTGTTCTATAAATGAAATTATTTGAAAACACTAAAAATACCTAAAAATGGTGGTTTGGGATAATTTTTAAATCTGCTGTTTAAAAGAAAAAATTTTTTAAAAACAATTTAATTCATTCAACAAATATGGTCCCACAGAGCTTTCATTTCAGTGGAGCAGTGGTTCTCAAACTTTGACCTGGAATCAGAATCACCTAGAGTGGCTGCTAAAACATAGGTTGTTGAGCCCAACCCCTAGAGTTTCAGATTGATTTGGCCTAGAATTTGTATTTCTAACAAGCTCCCATGTGTTGCTGATGCTGCTGGTCCTGGGGCCACATTTTGAGAACAGCTGTGCTAGTGGAAGGCGATGCTGTCTACCCCCCAGGTCTCCAATTAGCCTCCCCTCTGCTGACCCACTCCCACTGCAGAGACCCCCTTTGTGGTTATTTCTAGTAGTAAAAATGCTTTCCCTAAATGCACTCTGGCGTGTATAGTGCACAAATTGTATAGTTGCTTATCAAATTATCAAGAAATTTACGAGGTCAGATATCATTTTCAAAGACAAAGCTGCCTTGTTTATCCCAGTAAAAATGTATCATCAGCATTATGGCTTGATTTTCAATTTAATCATCACTTTCTTTTAACATAAAGCTTTTTCTCCTGATCTTTTGGTAACCCTCCAGTTTTCCATAGTCTTTTCAAAGTGATGGCCAGTGGTCATTTATTGCAATAATTAAGATGGATAACAGCATGCCAGCTGGAATGACTACACTTGTGTTTGCTGTGTAAATGATTTCCCTAGCATGAAGGCCCCTTTTATAGCTTATGCTTTGGCCATATCCTTTCTATCCTAAACCATTAATGTTTAGAGGAGATATTTATAAATAAGCTGATAATATTTACCAATTTTTAATCACCATCAATTCATGTCTGCATTTTTTAGCACTGGAGCTTGCCTTTCACTTTGTTCCTGCTGCCAAGAGCAGCATAAAGGCTTTCTAGTCCTCATGAGCCTGGTTCTCTCTCTCTCTCTCTCTACCTTTAAACTTCCTTTATTTTGTTCTTATTCTAAACCCTTTTCCTTGTGAATCTTAAGTGGCTCTGGATAGTTCACCGAAATACATAGAAGCACAGCTTCAAATGTAAATTTCTTATAGGACATATTTGAAATATCCTTAAAGCACAGCAATAAACTTTAACATTTTTTAAAAAAATGCTACTTGAGTTTAATGGTCTTTTTTTTTTTATTTAAAAAATAAATAGACCTCAAGTTAAACAGGCAAAGTTTGGACATTGGTCACCTTATTTCTGTATCCATCATATAATACCCAATACAATTCAGTAAATATTTGGTGACCTGACTATTTTTGTTTTATATATTTGGCTTTAAAGGAAATTACATGTCATTGTTATATATTTACAATGCTTATCTTCTTTTTCAAACTTTGTAAATCTGAAAAGAAATATAAAAATGTAACCTGATGCCAGAATATTTTATTATCTGTATGTCAAATAAGAAGTTAAAAACAATTTAGAGTAGCTAACAAGAAATAATCAGCCACAATGAATATATAGTATTGCAAATATGTACATATATTAGAGCTAAGTAGATTTATTGTATGCAATTCTTTAATTTTTCTTATCAGATTTCAATATAAATTAAAACAGTGAATTAAATAAGCAAAAGACTATACGCAGTTATTGTCATCATATTAATTTCTCTATCTTGTAATGGTTTAATATTATATCTTGATAGTTTTATGTTTTTTATGTTTTTTAGCCCAATCTTGCAGGTTAGACTTTTCTTACCACCCAAACTGTGAAAATCTGCCCTCCTTGGAAAATCCAAAAGAGCTGGTTAGTTCACACAAAGACAACAAGGGTCACTCTGTTTGGAGAACTTTGGCTCTTTTCAGCAGAGTTGCCATTGACTGAGAATACAGAGTATTCGTACCCACTGGCTGAAATTAACTTGTTTAGCAGACAACCTGCATCCCTTCATATGAGAATTATTGCAAACATTGTCCTAACTCCCCCTACCCTGTCCTTCTCTACTAGCCTCTATTTTCTGTCACTGACTTATTAGGACTTTTATTCTTATATACAGATTTAATATGTTGTCATTATTCTTGTTTTCAAATAATTCAAGTTAAAAGCACAATAGCTAGAAGGAGTAACTACATTGTCCTTTGAATGCCAATGAAATTAATTTAGGTGACTTTAATAAAAATAGAAATGAATAATGAAAAAAGTAAATATTTCTTTCTTGGGTCATCAATGAGATTATGTAATATTTGTAATAGAAAGTTTATAGATATTTAAAGCTTCTAATTTGCCAATGATGAAATATTTTCTCATTGGGTTTTGAAAACTATTTTCTGACGTCTTCTCTAAATGTCATTTAATTTATAAATAACAAACAGGAACCAATATAATTTTCACATGTATAAAATGTTTGAAAACAGTTTTAAAATAAAAAATTTTCATATTATTCACTAATAGTGTTAAAGGAGAACTTTTGAGTAACAGACTGTTCAAACAAAATGTTTCCTTCTCCCAACCCCCAGGTTGACTGAGAGGTAATCTATATCTATATATATATAACACTCATGTACAAATAGACTGAACAGCCAAACAACCGGTTGCTATGACATGCACTGACCACCAAGGGGCACGCGTGGAACATGGCGGGTGTCGGCAGCAGGAGGCAGAGTGTGAAACATGGCGGGCATTGGCTGTGGCGGGATGGTGGAGTAGGTGAGTGGGGCTGCCACCCCAAGGCAGGGCACCGGTCACTGTCATCGGTGCGAACCTCTGGTGGTTACTGAAAATTCTTTGCTAGCATGTGTCGTGGTCCTGCCTGGCGCTCGCACCTGCTGCCGTTGCCTAGCACCAGCCCCAGTCACTCCGCCATCAGCAGTGTGAGCGGGGCTGGTGCCATCAGTGTGTGGGAGTGGCAGTGGCGGGAGTGGGGCTGCTGGCAGACAGGGAACCGGGGCCACAGCAGGAGGGGCTGGGCAGGGGCGTGGAGTATGGGCCGAGACCCGCCCCTGTGCCCACCAAAGCTTCACGGCCCACAGGTCCTTTCAAGGTGCACGAATTCATGCACTGGGCCCCTAGTATATATAAAATAGAGAAATATGCTAATTAACCAGACGCAGTAACAGTGGACCAGGCAGAAGGAGGTTGCGCATGCAGCCTCAGGTTGAGGCGGCAGGGGCCTCTGCGCCTGCGCTGGGGGAGGGCCTGATCAGCAACAGCCCCTGCTGCTTCAAGGGTGGGAGAGGGAGGCAGGGCTGGACCGGCAGCAGCCTCTGCTGCTCCAGGCCAGGGAGTGAGGCAGGGGGGGACCAGCAGGCTGCAGGGCCTGGGGAGCAAGGCAGGGCAGGACCAGCAGGCTTTGGGGTCTGGGGAGCGAGGCAGGGCGGGACCAGCAGGCTGCAGGGCCTGGGGAGCAAGGCAGGGCCGACCAGCAGGCTGCGGGGTCAGAGCTCCAGGGAGCGGAGGCAGGGCTGGATGGGTAGCCACTGCAGGGGCTGCTGCACTGTGGGCCCAGGTCAGGGCTCATGCAGAGGCAACCAATCCATATGTCCCTCTCACATTGATGTTTCTCATTGTCTTTCCCTCTCTCTTCCATGCTTTCTAAATATCAATGGGAAAATATCCTTAGGCTACTCGAGGGTGGGTGGCGCAGCCAATTTCCAGTGTGCTGGGCTCCTAATCTATACTAATAATAGCCTAGGGTCATCAGATCAGACTGGACAACCGGTCACCAGGAAGTGCATGGAGCACCTCTCGGTCCCTCTTCCCCAACCTTCCCCTCCCCCTGGCCCACAGGCTCCCATCACTGGATGGCCAACGGTGAACCAAGGGGAACCAGGCTGGGTGGCAGCGAAGCGGGACTGGGGATTGGCTAATGGGTGCAAGGCAGACCTCCTGGTCCCTCCCCCCAGCTGGCAGGCTACGATCAATCTTCAGATTCTACTGAAAGTAATGTGGTGCCTCCACTGTGCAGCCTCCCAGGACTCGGACTCGCCTCTGTGAGAGGCTCCGGAGTGGAGACTTCAACAAGGACTTCAGCGCCTCCTCAGGGGAAAAACCACCACCTCCCTACTCCACAGCTGCTTCCGCCTGGGCAAGAAACTGTGCATGCTCCTCCCTGCGAGATGGGCGGGGCCAAAGCCTGAGATGAGTGGTTCCACAATGGCGGCTGAGCTAGTGCAGGGATGGAGGGAGGGAGGGTGGGGCAGGAGCAAGCCCTGGTTCCCTGGTCCTCCTCCCACAGGCATGGCCCTTGCTGCTGTTATGATAAAAGGAGTTGTGTTTTTCTAACTCTGTCTGGGTAAAGGAAACAGTGTCTGTTGACTTCTGATCTTACTCTCCGAGCTGCCAGTTAATCCCTCTGGATGCATCATATCCAACCTCCAAAGGACCCGAGGGTCAGGATCAACCTTCGTTCCATAGTTGGGGAAACTGACCAATAAACACATGTGTCTCATGCCTCAGTGTCAACTCCCACAGAAATCTCCGGGTAATGACTCAGATTCTATATCTAAGGGTATATTTTCTTCTGTTTTCATGTTTAATTCAGCCCCAGGAATCAAATAATACAATAAAGAATAAAATGAGTTCAGAGGGCTCAGCATTGTATTCCCAGGGCCTTTGGTCCCACACAAACCGCAGAGCTCAGTTATCCTGAGATGAAAGGAAAGGAAAGAGAAACGTGAAAGGTTTCCCAGCTCAATCACAGAGACACATCATAGCCACATACTAAGGACACGACATTAACTTAGGGGTGGAAAGGACACAAATGGAATAGAAGATGGAGCCATTTGGAATGAGCAGGCCAGCGGGGGGGCGGGGGAGCATTTGGGGGTGAGTAGGCCGGTGGCAGGGGGCAGTTGGGGATGAGCAGGCCGGCAGGCAGAGTGATTAGGGCCGGCAGGCAGAGTGATTAGGGGCAATCAGGCAGGCAGGCAGGTGAGCGGTTAGGAGCCAGCAGTCCCGGATTGCTAGAAGGATGTCCTACTGCCGGTTTAGGCCCGATCCCTGTAAACTGGCAGTAGGACATTCTTCCAGGGGTCCCAGATTGGAGAGGGTGCAGGCCAGGCTGAGGAGCACTCTCCCTGCCCCTGTGCACAAATTCCGTGCACTGGGGACACTAGTGGAAGAATAAGATGAAACGGTCCACTAGGAAGTGTCACACACCTTGCAGGGACAGTACCTGGGGCTCTGGACATGACGGGAGGAGGGAGGGGGCTGGATGAGAGGAAGTACACAGAAAGGCCTGGGAGTAGGAACAAGAGGGTGATATGTGGAAGATGGGCCCCATCGGGTGATGACAGTGGGCAAGCCTGTGGGAGATGGCCAAGTGCCCCCACCTCTGCTGAGGGGTGCATGCGTCTGTCCTGGGAGCTGCGGCTGATGGAGAGGGAGGCTATGGCTCTATGTGGATGAGTTGCCAATGAGAGCCCCCCTGCAGCCACAGTACTTGGTGTTCTCAACACGGCGGGAGCACAGGATCATGTACACAACGTCACAAAAGAAAAAGCATCTTATTCCCAACTTATTCACAGACTTCTATTTCTGGTATCTATATTCCCAATGTGTCCACACGTACATTTGGAGAAAGAGAAAAGATTTGTACCTGATATGACTACATCTTTAGAAAACCCAAGTCATCACAACCAGAGCACTTTTAACACCTAATGAACCAAATACACTGATGAACAAAAATATACCCAGAGACACTGATGCATGAACAGACTGTGGAACCTCAGAGAGAATGTGGGGGAGGGTGGGTGGGTGGTAAGAGATCAACCATTGGCCTGTATGCATACATGCATCATCCCTGGACACAGACAATGGAGTGATGAGGGCCTGGAGAGGGGGAATAGGCTGGAAAAGGTTAATGGGGAGAAAGGGGACCTATGTAAACCTTTCAACAATAAAGATTTAATACAAAGAGTAAAAAATAAAAGAAAAAAAGTAAAAGAAAAGAAAATAAAAGCCAAGAATAACTGCCCTGGCTGGGTAGCTCTGTACATTGAAAGGTTGTGGGTTTGAACCCGTGTTGTGGTGTGTGTAGGAGGCCACTGAGCTAGTGGTCCCTGGAGGAGGGAGGCTCCTCAGACCTAAACACAATCCAGGCCTCGCCCATGATCCCAGGCCCATCCTCTGCTGAGTGAGACCAGACCTCCCAGCTTCCTGTCAAGTCCTGGTCTCTGAGTCATAAGGCCGCTTCCCCATGTTCCCCAGAATGCACTGCTCAGTAACCATCTATACTAATAAAAGGGTAATATGCTAATTAGACTGGGTGACCAGACATCTTCTGGACGTCCGACTTCCTTCAGGATAAAACCATGGTGGTGGGGGCCGAGGCAGAGGTGGCTAGGGGTGATCAGACGGGCAGAGGAGGGCAGTTGGGGGCCATCAGGCTGGCAGGGGAGGACAGTTGGGGGCCATCAAGCCAGCAGGGGAGTGGTTAGGCAGCTATAAGGCCAGCAGGCAGGCAAGCAGTTAGGAGCCAGCAGTCCCAGATTGCAAAAGGGATGCCCAACTGCTGCTGCCCTGTGGGATGGGGCCGAAACCGTCAGTCAGACATCCCCCGAAGGGTCTCGGATTGGAGAGGGTGCAGGCCAGGCTGAGGAACCACCCCTCATGCATGAATTTTGTGCACTGGGCCTCTAGTTGACACATAACATTGTGTAAGTTTAAGGTGTACAATGGATTCATTTGATAAATTTATAAATTGCAAAGAAATTACCACCAAAGTATTAGCTACCGCCTTCATTCCTTCACATAGTTACCTTTCTTTTTTATGGGAGGACATGGACTCTGTTAGCAATATTCAAGTATATTATATGGTATTATTAGCTATAATCAACATGTTTTTCATTAAATCCCCACACTTGTTACTCTAATAACTGAGAGTATGCACCCTTTGATCAACATCTCCCCATTTGCTCCACACCCCAACTCCTGGCAACCAGTCTACTTCCTGTTTCTTTGAGTTTATTTTTTCTAGATTCCACATGTAAGTGAGATGAAACAGTATTTGTCTTTCTCAGTCTGATTTATTTGATTTAGCATAATACCCTCAAGGTCCATTCATGTTGTCAGAAGTGGTAGGATTTCCGTTTTTCTCATAGCTGAATTCACACACACACACACACACACACACACACACACACACACACACACACACACACACACACACACACCACATCTTTTATCCATTCATTCATTGGTGGATATGTAAATTGTTTCCTTATCTTGCCCAATGTGAATAATATTGCAATAAAGATGAGAGTGCAGATATATTTTTTACATCCCATTTTCATTTCCATTGGATATATACCTAGAACTGAATGAGATTGTTGGATCATATGACAGTTCTATTTTCAATTTTTGAGGAACTTCCATACTGTTTTCCCATTGTGACTGCACCAAGCATAATGTATCCTTTGTATTTATATAATGATTTTATTAATGCCTTTCTGTAATTTTATAGTTTCAGAAAAGAAATGCAATGGTAATAAGAATGTTAACATTTTTTATGCCCACTTTCAGAGATGAGTCCAAGGCCCTCTGGAATTTGATACAGAGATAGAATTCTTTCTACACAGAATTGAAGAAATACCCAAGTGAAAGATTTTCTAAAGATGGGATGGTGGTAGTGGTAAAAGTGGTGGTAGGATTTGTTGGGTGAGGGAGGAGAAAAGAATAGAAACTAATCTATAATTCAGAAAAAACAAAAGGGAAACAGTAGTGACTATATAATTTTGAGATAGTGAATAATGAGAAACACTAAGCAAAGAGAATGATAAAATTAATATTTCTGAAACTTTACCAAACCTCCTCCTCAGAACTTATATGGCTATTACAAAAAGCAAGTAAAACAACTTAGTCTTAGCTAACATAATGATTTCCTTTATACTCAATAGAAATTTCTGTCAAGAAAGGCGCTAACTCTAGACACTTGGTCATATTTTCAGGAATTTCCTGTACTAACAGTAAATGGATTATTGTGCTATTCTTTGCCATTAGGATCTATGTTATTACAATGAATTCAGGCCAGATTGATCTACATATTTAAAATAACAATACCTACATAAGCTTGAATTTGGCATTTGTAATTTTAAGTGTTGGTGTTATTTTATCTTCACAGTCATCTTTGATGTTATAACAGGGCCATCTGAACTGCACCATTGGCACTTTCAGTCTCCAAGATTGCCAATCTGGGTCACCCAGAATTAGCACAATGGGAAAGGCAGGTTGGACAGGCTGCGTTAGAATTCACAAAGGCAAGTTGTCTTAAGTTGTAGGAAAGGAGGTAGTGTCTGCTGTGATGTCTACCATAGAGCCCATCATAGAATCAGAGTTGGTTAAAGCAATTCAGGGCAGAAGAGTTAATGCCCATTTTTTGATACACATGTGTATGTGGTTTGGATATGTTTGTGTACCTCAATATTTTGATACCACCATGAAAGCAGGCCTTACTAACTTGGTTTGTGATCCACTGTTGGTTTATCTGTAAATCTAGATGCACACTCATTTATTCTGTTTACCTTTCTGAGGCAGGCAGGCTTCAACTGACTTAACAGCATGCCAGCGACTCAGAGACCGTGAAATCTAATCATATTTTAACCCATTTTTTAAACTGCATGATATCTACACTTTAGAATCTTCGACTGTGAGAAAATGTTTGATGGTGCCGTACTCCCTCATGGGGCTTTGTTTGAGGAATACATAATAAAAGTGATGGTGGAGTACTTTGAACATATAAATTGTTATGAAAAAGTTAATTGCTTTCAACATTTTCTTTGACATCAACTTACAGAGAAAAAGTGTAACATTTCCCATTTATAGACCTATTTAAGAAATTTAATATTAGGTTTATCCTTGCAGTTTTCTACATTCTTGTGTACTTCTAATCCATTAATGAGTTGGCAAACATCATATAATATTCAAAGGTATTTCTATTAGACGAACTTCGAACTTTCAATTATTCATGTTAATGGAAGAACATTAATGCAGATCTTACAAAATGACAGACTGTCAAGAAGATCGCAGGAAGGGGGAAGAACCAGAAAACCTAGAGACCCTGGCCTGTATAAATTTTCTGCAGTACCTTTGTCAACTTGGATAATTGCGTTAGAGGCCATGTGATCAGGCAGAATGCAGCTCAACTGTACAGTGAAGAGGAGGAGGGAGTTGGGAAGAGGTGATCCCCAAACCTCCAAAGCATTCCAGTTCACTGGGTAGAAGAAAGTGCATCTGTCAGGGTATAATAGCAGTAGAAGTAACAGAAGTAGCATTAATAGCAGTAATAGTAGGTAATAATAATAGCAGCAGTAGTAGTAGTGGTGGTAGCAATAGCAGTAATAGGAGGAGTAGAAATAGTATCAGAGGCAGCAGGAGCAATGGCTAACTTTTAGTTGACTGTTTACTATGTTCTAGGCACTCTTCTAAGCTTTTTACATGTTTTAGCTCATTTCATTCCCATAACAGCCTTTATAACTTGTTATTCCAATTTTATATAATACTGTCTATGAGAACATTATTCATCAAAATCAGCAAAGGGCTAAAAGGGCAAATTGGTGTTGCAGTGCTCAAAGCTTAGCATATTGGTTGTGCATGTGAGAAGAGCTGAACAGGGACATCTTAGCAATGCCGCCTTTAAGGAAATAGACATTCTCTGGGGATACTCTGAGCTCCTGCAGGCTTGGCTTCTGAAGCTGAAGAGCAGAACATATGGAAAGCTCTACAGTCCTCTGTGTTTTGAGGTCTCATAACCTAGGAGAGAAATGAAGGCATAGAGTATGTTTACTATCAAGATGAAAAAATATAAAAAAATAACATACACAATTTTGTATTGTAAACAGGAACAAAGGGGGAAATCTTATAGTGCTGAGGACATTTTATGAACAGAAATAGGTTCTGAAAGAGGAAATGAGTATTTTCCCCTGGAGACATTTAATGTCAGGACCAGTGTTTCAAGTCTTAAGATATATTCCTAGAAGTGGGATCACTGGGTCAAATGGGAGTTCCATTTTTAGTTTTTTGAGGAAACTCCATACTGTTCTCCACAGTGGCTGCACCAGTCTGCATTCCCACCAGCAGTGCAGCAGGGTTCCCTTTTCTCCACCAAAATGAGTATTTTCCCCTGGAGACATTTAATGTCAGGACCAGTGTTTCAAGTCTTAAGATATATTCCTAGAAGTGGGATTACTGGGTCAAATGGGAGTTCCATTTTTAGTTTTTTGAGGAAACTCCATACTGTTCTCCACAGTGGCTGCACCAGTCTGCATTCCCACCAGCAGTGCAGCAGGTTTCCCTTTTCTCCACCAACTCGCCAGCACTTGTCGTTTATTGATTTGTTGATGATAGTCATTCTGACAGGTGTGAGATGGTACCTCATTGTCTTTTTGATTTGCATCTCTCTGATGATCAGTGACTTTGAGCATTTTTTCACACATCTCTTGGCCTTCTGTATGTCCACTTTGGGGAAGTGTCTATTTAGGTCCTTTTGCCCATTTTTTAATTGGATCATTTATCTTCTTTTTGTTAAGTTGTATAACTTCCTTATATATTTTGGGTATTAACCCTTTATCAGATGTATCATTGCCAATTATGTTTTCCCATACAGTGGACTTCCTTTTCATTTTGTTGATGAGGTTTCTTTTGCAGTGCAGAAGCTTTTTACTTTAATGTAGTTCCCTATATTCATAGCAATACAATTTACAATAGTTAAGATTTGGAAATGTCTAAGTGCCCATCAGTAGGTGAGTGGGGAAAAAACACTGTGGTACATTTACACAATGGAATACTATGCAACAATAAAAAAGAAAGAACTTTTACTATTGCAACCGAATGGATGGACCTGGAGAGTATTATGCTGAGCGAAATCAGCCAATCAGAGAAAGATAAGTATCACATGATAGCACTCATATGTGAAATCTAATGAACCAAAAACACTGATAATCAAAAATAGACCCAGAGACATAGAAGCATGAACAACTGTTGAACCTCAGAGGGAAGGCAAGGGAGAGTAGGTGGGGAGAGATCAACCAATGAACTTGTATGCATATATACATAACCTGTGGATACAGACAGTAATGGGGTTGTGAGGGCCTGGGAGGGGGGCATGGGCGTGGGTTGTAAGAGATTAATGGGGGGAAAATGAGGACCTGTGTAATACTTTCAACAATAAAGATTAAAATAATAATAATAATTTCAGGACCAGTAACATCAGTATAGAATTATATGAGTAAAACTTGGAGAAAGTAGAGGTAAAACTCTAGAGTCCTTTTCAGACCTATGCTTTTATAAAGTAATGCTAAATGTTTTAATATCTCAGGACAGTCCTCATAAGGAGAGAAAGAGATCCTTGAGTCCAAATAATTATGACATCAGTTTCCTTCAGCATTCCACCTTAACAACCTTAAGGGCTGAGATAAAAGAAAAGAACACAAAAGTTAGAAAGCATTAGAAACAAATGTGCTTTATTCTCATTGTGAACTGATATGGTATATAATGTTCAAATTTGTAGGGAGTGACTATAGGGTCAAGCCTCGGATTGACCTATGGCAGAGCCACATACAAGTCCCAGCTTGGAGGGCAGAGCCCTCCTAGCACAATTATGCTTGACATAATCCTTCCTTGTTCCTAGGTAGCTAATGGGCTGTGGAAGGTGCAGCAAGTGATGCCAAAACAAGGCTTGAATAAAGAAATAGATTTGAAACTCACAATAACATTGTAAACATGTTGACCACTCCCCTTGTTTTTGCTCGCTTCAGTGCCTGGCTGCCGGCCGCCATCTTGGCTGACAGTTAATTTGCATATACTCACTGATTAGCCAATAAAAAGGGTAGCGGTCGTACGCTAATTACCATGTTTCTCTTTTATTAGTGTAGATGCTAAATGTTTTAATATCTCAGGACAGTCCTCATAAGGAGAGAAAGAGATCCTTGAGTCCAAATAATTATGGCATCAGTTTCCTTCAGCATTCCACCTTCACAACCTTAAGGGCTGAGATAAAAGAAAAGAACACAAAAGTTAGAAAGCATTAGAAACAAATGTGCTTTATTCTCATTGTGAACTGATATGGTATATAATGTTCAAATTTATAGGAAGTAGCTATAGGGTCAAGCCTCGGACTGACCTATGGCAGAGCCACATACAAGTCCCAGCTTGGAGGGCAGAGGCCTCCTAGCACAATTATGCTTGACATAATCCTCCCTTGTTCCTAGGTAGCTAATGGGCTGTGGAAGGTGCAGCAAGTGCTGCCAAAACAAGGCTTGAGTAAAGAAATAGATTTGAAACTCGTGATAACATTGTAAACGTGTTGACCACTCCCCTTGTTTTGCTTTGTGTGATATGACTATGAAATAAAGCTTCAACTTACAGGCTGTGTCACTGTTTCCTCATCTAGGCAGTGATCTACCTGGTCCCAACTGTATTCTCTTGTCTGTCTTCTTTAATCCTTCACTGCCCCTCCTCAGGTTCATCCCTGGCCGTGCTGGACAGGGTTCACAACTTATATAATTATAATTAATTTGCAATGTGGAACTCAAAATTTAAACTAATATATTCCTCTCACAGTAACACTGCTATAGTTAAAACAAAGTAGAGAGGTTTCATACTTAAAACTAGTAAAATTACTGATCCATATATTATTGTTTTATGCAAATTATTAATCTAACATTGTACTTTGGTGTTTGGAAAGTACTCTGATTTTAATTCAGAATTGTATTTTTAAAAGCCATATTGTTTATTTTACACTTGAGATGATTTACACTTTTCAGTTTTGTATTCTTCAGGAGAAAAATGACTTAGATATAGCACCAAAAGTCAACATGAGCAAAATAAAAGATGGTTTTGTTTAGTTAGTTGAAGAAAAAATTTCCTCAGCCCCATAATTTTGGAAAATATTAGGAGAAAATGTGAATAAAAATATGAAATATATATTAATGTTCATCTAGTATGTTTAATATTTTATGTTAGATACTCAATAAGAACTGGTGGGTATGTTAATGGAGATATTAACTAGAATTTTTCCAAGGAAACATTTTAAAGTAAATGATCATGAATCTCATGTATATATACTCTTCATCATATGATAAATAATAATGAAAAGTTTATCTAAATTTAACATTTTCACATGCTCAATTTGCCTGGATTACCAGATGTATCAGTTAATGCAGATTTTTTCCAATAGATGGAGTTACACTACAGTATCTAATATATATGTTGATATATATATGATTTGATATATGTGCTATTTTGTTGTATTGACAACAAGCTTTGAAACTTCATATGTCAAATTTGCTGAATGTGTTAACATCACAGATATTTTTACGCTTAAAAATGTCAAATTTCATGACAAAAAAAGAGCATTTGCGGGAAGTTATAATTCATTATTTTGAAGAAAAGTGCTGCTGAATACTTCGGGAAGCTTATGGTGAACATGCTCCTTCTCAAGATAATTATGAACGCTGGTTTAAACGTGTTAAAAGTGATGATTTCGATGTGAAAGACAAAGAACGTCCAGGTCAAACGAAAAAGTTTGAAGTCCAACAATTATAAGCATTATTGGATGAAGATGCATATCAAACTCAAAAACAACTTGCAGAAAGATTAAATGTTGCTCAGCAAACAATTTCCAATCGTTTATAAGTAATGGGAAAGATTTTAAAGGAAAGGAAAATGGGTGCCACATCAACTGAATGAAAGACAAATGGAAAACGGAAAAGTCATCAGTAAAATATTTCTTTAATGGCATGAAAGTCTTTTTGCATCGAATTGTGACTGGTGATGAAAAGTGGATTTATTTTGAGAATCCCAAATGCACAGAATCATGGGTTGATC
>NW_005354508.1:245213-257826 GCF_000412655.1 Myotis brandtii | reverse complement strand
GGGAAATGTGTAGCTAGCGATGGACATTACTTTGAATAAAGCACTTTTGATGTTTCTCTTGAAATTATCGTGTTTTCTTTGATTACAAAATCCGCATTATTAACCGGTACACCTAGGCAGTTAGGGGATATACTGATATTGCCAATCCAACAGGCCTGGTTCTAAATCAAAGTTTTAACACTTGTTAGCAATGTGTCCTTGGATAGGTTAATAACATGCCTAAATTTCCATTTCTTCATCAGTAAAAAATGTATAATGATAGTATTTACCTCAGTGTTCTTGTGATGATTAAATTAATTAGTAAATTAAATGCTGGGTGCAGTGATTGATGTTAACATGTCAGTGAAGATTATATTATATAATTATATAATTTTAAATATATCTGATAAGAACACCATATAGTTTAGATTAAGTATCACAGTTTGGACAGTTATAGAAAAGGTATTCTTGTGTAGTAGTTCTTTATGGTGTTAAATTTCTGTATAAACTTGCTGTATAACTCAGAATACAAAATACAAAATAGTTTCTTCATCTTTTCTATACATACTCACATATCATTTCAGTCTTACAGACCTGGAGGATTATGCTATAGTTTAGAACACATTTAGATTCTATAGTGGAACATACTGACTTCTAGTTCCTGCTTGGGCCCTTAATAACTGGGCTTAGGATATGTCACCTGTTCCATCTCTGTCCTTCAGTTGTCACGTGCAAAATGAGAGGATTTATATTTAAATAATAGGTTGTTTGTAATTATAGATTTAACAATGTCAAGAATCTCTACAGTTGACATAGTGCAGACTTAACACTGAATATGTAGTGTGTCCACAGCTCCTTATTGCAACATGTATTTGATCATTGTAGTTTTCCTTTTCATTACAATCTCTATATATTGAAGAAACACAAAAGAAAAGTAATTATAAAATAGAATGCACAATATTTTGACTAAAATTTTGCAGTCACTGAATGTAGGAAAATGGTGTAGTATATAATGATCTTTACTTAAGCCTAGAATGGCCATATGCTATGATGTTATTTATCAAACATTATTCAGTTCAATTTAGCAAATGTGATACATACTATATGCAAAACATCATGCCCAATGCTGATGGGAATAAATGTAAATAAGCTTAGCATGTTTAGGGAACTCAAATGTAGACCATGCGTGTGCTGCCCAATGCTGATGGGAATAAATGTAAATAAGCTTAGTGAGCATGTTTAGGGAACTCAAATGTAGGCCATGCGTGTGCGTGTGTGTGTGTGTATGTCTGTGTGTGTTTGTAATAAATGGGTTAAGAGTCAGAGTGTTGTGGGAGATAAAGTTCAAGAATGTAAGTTGCAATTAAGTTGAAAGATTTGAAATCTAGGTTAAGAGTTTTGGAGCTTATCGTGGGAACACATCAAAAGATATTTTAACTAGGGAAATAAAAAGGCCCAATTTTTATTTGAAAAAGGTAATTCTGATGCTAGTATTTAAGATATGTTTGCAGAGAGAGTTTGGAAGAAGGGAGAGCCAGAGGTAAACTTGATCTGATCCATAGCAGTGAGAATAGAGCTGACTTAAGAGATATAGCGAGAGCACCAACAAGATCTATGCCACTTAGATAGTTTTGGCGACTCTGGAAAGTGCTGTTTTGCATGTGCTGTCAGGCTAGTAGCCTGGAAATGTTGCAAAGTCCCTTTGGAGAGCATGTCGGAATGGTTGATGGATGCCCATTTTTTCATGCTTATTTACTAAGGGACTCTGGGCAAGGTGCCTAAATTTGCTTTCTCAGTAAACATGAATCACTTGTCTTTATCACTTTGGTCTCAGAGAGGTTTTAAGGATTAATTAGTTGAGATAAAGTTCTTTAGAAAGAAGAACTATGGAACATACAGTTTTCCTGAAACAAATAAATCTTATAGGTGTCTAGGACTATGCTTTGGAGATAAATTCTAAAAAGGCAGAAATTGTGTAAAATGAGAGAATAGCAGAGATCACCAAATAATAAACCTCCCAGGACCAACTTTTGCATAGGAAATTAAAATTTCTGTCTATGACAACAGTTTACAGATATACGCTTAAGAAAACAACCCACTGATTTGCCCCACATCCATATTTTTGCCAGCCATGGAAACATTTATTGGTTCTCTTATGGAAACCATATAAATGACTATGTTGAATCAAAGTGACCATATGTAAATTAGTTTTATTTGTATGTATAATTTTTTAGTTATTATTGATAGACTTATATATTGTATTTTTCTACCAGGTTTTTTGTCTTTGTGCCTCTTTCTTTTTAAATTTATACAACAAATTTATGTAAATAAATATGTTTATTCTACTAATGGCTTTTCCTTGATCAACTGTAAAGTAACATCAGTAGACTTTATAGAGAATGTTCATTCTGTAGGTTTAACTGTTATTCTGTGGGTTGCATAAAATTTAGTCAGAATAATTCAGTTTGGGGGGGCCTGAAGTAAGTATACGTTTAATTTGGGTTTTGGTATATTCTCCTATTGATATTCTTCATTGCATGTCTATAAGATAACCATGCACTCTTATGTACTATCTATGTACCAACAGACTAGGCAGATGTGCTTGGTATTGCTCTTTGGGGGTAGTCTTCCACCTCTCCCGCTTGTTTCCAGAGTTGGCCCATTCCATTAGTTTTCACCTGACGCCTAATTCTTTACTTCACTTGTTATTCCCAACTTGACCTTGCTCATTCTCTTTCCAGGATGTAATGTAGACTGTCTTTATAAATGATTTCCATTGGAGAATAAGTTCCTTAGGATGTCCCCTTAGGACTATGGGCCACTAAGTGGAGACTTCATCAATGATATGAGCTATCTTTTCTCTAAATACAGCACTTAATCTCTCATTAAGTCTTCTTTTCTTACTGCTTAGTCAGTTGGCATTGACATATACCAGCTGTGAAAGTTATTAAATTTTTCAGTTCAGTTCTTAATTTTTCCACTTATATAATTGAGATAATAAGAATAATTACTTCAGAGGGGGAGCTGTGAAAAATTTTTTAAAAATTTATGAAGCTCTAACCCCAGTTTTTGCAACACAATTAAGAGTTTAACAATTGGTTATCATCATCATTATTATTAATAATTGTAACAATATTATTATGAAATTGCCCCATATTGCTTCTCCTTCTGTGTACCCAATCTTGATAAGTACCACCACCATCCAACCAATTTTTAGAGCAGTGTCCTTAATTATCCTTAGCATATCTCCATCTGTCATGCTTCTCAATCAACAAATTTTGTTGATTCTATTTCCTAGATTTCTGTTGCATCTCAACACATTTTTTTTTCCATTCCTATACATTGCCATACTCTTATTTCAAGCCACCATCATTTCTTTCTTGAGCTACTACAATAGTTTCCTAATTCATTTTCCAAAACTTCTCTTGTAGACTCTATAACTTACTCTCATATTATAGCTAGAGAGATTTTTAGAAAATTCAAATCTGATCATGTTATTCCTTGCTAAAAACATTTCAATAGCATCTCATAATCTTGATATGAGCTAATAAGAATTACTCAGCACCATGTATACTTTGCCTAATTTGTCTCCTCTGCACCAAAGCTTCAGCTTTATTGAACTTTCATTATTTCTCCAAATGTTGCCCTGCCCTACTTCCTTCCAATGCCTTTAGACACACCATTTTCTCTGCCTCTAAAGCTTCTGTTTCATCAGGTCAACTCTTACCCTTCTTCTAGGGACTTTCCCAGAAGCATTCCTGATTTCTTCTTCCCTCCACACTCCACCCCCTGCTGACCAATTATTAAATCTTCCAGATTTCTTACACTACATTCACTGTTGTATTTACTTATTCCAGGTCTACTATTCTCCAACTCATTTTTAAGTTGCTTGAAGACAGTGACATTTTAACTTTTCACTATTTTGGCACAAATGCATAACATAGAAGAGTAATAGATATTTAGTAAATAATTGTTGAATGAGATGAATGAACTGTATAGTGAGAAGGTAATAGGCTTTTATTAACCATTCAGACCTGAGTTCAAATCCTGCCTTGACCAGTTGCTGACTCTGGTACCTTGAACAAATTGTTTAGTTTCAGGTTTTGTTTTGTTTTAAATCAGGAAATTGGGAGATAATTATACTCTCCCCCTGATGGTTATGAAAGTTAAATAAGGTAACATATGTAAAGCACCAAACAGTGCATTTTCTATAAATGTTACTTCTTCTTTTCCCATTGAGAGTTTTTCTTTTGAAGTAGTAGTTGTGATTTCTATTAGTGTGAAGTATTCATGCCCTTTTCTTGTATATTCTCCTAGGATATATGGAACAAATGTTTTCCCTTCTTTGAGTCAATATTCTTTGAATGATTCATGATAAGCTATTTTAGTGTCCCTTTTCTTTCCAGGAAGGAGTATTATATTCTTTACTGCAACTTGAGGAAAAAGGGGTGACCTAATGGTTAAAAGTACCAGAAAAAAATGTACTTTTGCTGATTAATTTGAGGGGTTTGATTATGTGGTCTATTGATGCTAAATCACCCTGAGTGAAGAAATGTGTTTCATTCTCATTTCCTCCTTTGATATATGGCTATGCTCATTCTGTCGTACAGAGGTCTTTAAATTCATCGAGTATAAGCTTAATGCAAATCTTGTGTGTTTTGAAAATATCTCTTACTCGACTTTTTAAAGGTAAAACAGAATAAAGGGGTTGAAGGGGTAACATCTTTGGTTTTAAAATATTAAAATGCAATCTTCACCAGCTGTCCATTTTAAAATTAGATTTCCGTTTCTCGCATGGAACACTGTGTGCATTGGCCAGCTTTAGTGTAAGAATTTAAATGTTCCAAAAACTTTGAAGTTAATTCTCCATTAAGAAACAGCTGAGGGATTGAGTATGACACCATTTCTCCTTGAATCTGCAGTCAAGCAGATGTGCTTCTTTCAATCAGTCTGTACTACCATGAGATTTAAAAAAAAGTGAATGACAGTTCAGATTCACTCCATAGAACAAACTTTCCTGAAACCATGTATTGTGATGGTTGAGGAATTAGATTGTTTTTCTTCTGATGTGTTTTTTTGTTTGTTTGCTTGCTTTTCTTTTGCAGCCAAGTTAATTTGATGCATTAAGCCTCATCTGCCTCAGAATTTGAGGGTTTTAGCATAAAAGCAATGAACAAAAAAGCAATGACAGGTGCAATATTATAAAAAATATATTTAGGACAAAAGCTAGTGTTTGATATGTTAGGAATTAAATTGCATCTTTAGTTTCTTATCTTTCCTAAATAGTCACCGTAGGGAAAAAATGCTACTTTTTCCTGAGTTATATGTTTTATAACAGACCCTAAAACATTCTCTTGAATTTCTTATTCATTATCATTCACTTACTCTTTTCTACCATTTTATTGCCTTCTTACAAATAACCATTTCTTACCAATTTCCATGTCTGTGTTTTCTTGGACAGTTGGTACATTCTGCTTTCTTTTGAGATTCTTTCTCTTTTTCCCCAATTCCAGTGCACATCTATAGGAATTTTCATTTTTATAATCCTCTAAAAGAGGTTGCTATAAGGTAAAAATTATATCAATGCACCCAGGTTTTTCTCAAAATGTAAAAAGAAAGTGGTATTATAATTTAAATGATCATTTAGTTCCTTAAAGGCTACAGTGAGGCCATGGAAATTAAATTTATGAAAGTGTTTAAGTTCAGTAGACAATTTTATTTCTTAATCACATTCAGATTGATGCCCTTTCTTTTCATTGCAGCATTTGAGAAAACAGTATCAAACATTTAAGTTTGGACTATATAATATATACCTAATAAAAAAAAACAGGTCAGGAAAACATAATGGTTCTAAAGACCTAATGGGGAAATGAGGTAATAACTCAAGAGAGAGCTATCTTACATTCGCCTTGAGAACTGGCAAAAGAGGTGTCCCAATTATATCACAGAGAACTCAATAGCTCTGTGATGTTTCAGGGTCATTTTGACAGGGAGAGTCCAGAGATAAAGAAGGGAAATGAATATAAAGTGCTAAATTTTGTTAGGCCTCAAAGTGGATGGTAATAAAATTTCCTATAGGGGATTTTTTAAAAAATGTAGCATACTAGAAACTGTAAGTGGTCCCAAAGGAGTCTTATTTTTCTAGTTGAAAAGCTGCTACTAATCTGAAGCTTAATAGTATGTTGTTAAAATAAACAGGTGATTATGAAAACTAAATTTCCCTGGAGAATGTGTAAATAATAACATGCAAGTAGATATAATATCACATAAGTTCACATTGCGAGGAAGGTCACATATTGAAGATAGAATTCAATTTTATCCCTCCCAAATGAGCATGTGCTGTGAGCCTGCTTTGTGCCTGGCACAGCTATACATTCACAGTTCTAACCATCTGGACATGTATATAGAATATGGATGGACCAGAGAGAGATAAAACCTTTTTATATGTATAAGCACAAATACAAAAACTTTTCAAGAATTTTTGAAGACTTACAATATTACTTCATATTCTAAAGTCAGAAATAATAGTGAATATTATTCTTTTTTGTTTATTAATTTTAATTCTTAATTATAGTTGACATTCAATATTGTTTTATATTAGTTTCAGATGTACTACATAGTAGTTAGACAATTATATAATTTAAAAATGATTCCCCCAGATAATTCTAGTACCTACCTGGCACCTTACATGGCAGGAGAGGGTGGGTGGGAAGAGATCAACCAATGAACTTCTATGCATATATGCATAACCCGTGGACACAGACAATGGGGTGGTGAGGGCCTTCCGGGAGGTTGGGGGACAGGACCGAGATAGAAAAGGTTAATGGGGGGAAAAGGAGGATCTATGTAATACTTTCAATGATAAAGATTAAAAGAGCCCTAGCTGGTTCTTTGGCTCAGTAGATAGAGCATCAGTCTGTGGACTAAAGGGTCCCAGGTTTGATTCCAGTCAAGGGTACATGCCCAAGTTGCGGGCTCAATCCCCAGTAAGGAGGTGTGCAGGAGGCAGCCTATCAATGATTCTCTCTCATCATTGATGTTTCTATCTCTTCTTCTCCCTTCCTCTCTGGAATCAATAAAAAAAGATTAAAATAAAAAAAATATTATTTATTGACTGTATTTCCTACGCTGTACTTTACATCCCTGTGACTGTTTTGTAAATATTAATTTGTACTTCTTAATCCGTTCAGATTTTTTACCAAGCCCCCTACCATCTGGCAACCCTCAGTTTGTTCTCTGTATCTATGAGTCTGTTTTTGTTTAGTTTGTTCATTCATTTTGTTCTTTAAATTCCACATACAAGTGAAATCATATGGTATTTGTCTTTTTTCTGTCTGACTTATTTCACTTTCATAATACCATCTAAGTCCATCCATGTTGTCACAAATGGTACAATTTCATTTTTTGTGTGACTAAATAACATTCCTTTGTATATATGTATCACTTCTTTATCTAATAGTCAATAAATGGGCACTTGGGTTGCTGCCATATCTTGGCTATTTGAACAATGCTGCAATAAACATAGGAGTGTGAATGTATATATCTTTTTGAATTAGTGTTTTGAATTTCTTCAGACATATACCCAAAAGTGTAAGTGAAAATTAGCAAATATTAAACACTTTTAAGAACTCCCAAAGGTAAGTGTTCCAATTTTATCATAAACAGTTTACTTATTTCACATAGTGGATAGAGCCACTATTAGATATTCTTCCTTTCTTCCTTTTTTCTCTCCCTCCCTACCTTTATTTCTTCCTTTTTTAAAAACTATATTTTCATCTCTTATAAAAATGAATTTCTGTTACTTACAAAATTAAAACATATATTATTGACATTTTAGATTTAAGGTAAAAGAGTAATTTGAAAATATTTGAAAGGAAAGTAGACATTATTTCAGTTGTATTAGTCATCTCAGTCAGCCATAATAAAACACCATAGACTTGTGGCATAAGCAACAGAATTTCTTTTCTCTGAGTTCTGGAGGCTGGGAAGTCTATGATCAAGGTGACAACTGTTTTGGTTCCTGGTGAGAGCTGCTCTCTTCTGGCTTGCAGATGGCTGTCTTCTCATTGTAACCTCACATTTTGGGCGCAGAGAGAGAGAGGTAAAGAGAGCGAACACTATGATTATGATGTCACTTCTTATAAGGACACCGATCCTACCAGATCAGGGCCCCACCTTTTCAAATTCATTTAGCCATAATTGCCTCCTTCTAAGCCCTATCTCCAAACACAGCGCTATTGGAGGTTGGGGCTTCAATATATGAATTTAGGAGGTGGGGATAGAATCAGTCTGTAGCACCAGGATACACATGAGGTAATATTGTTCTTGTTTACTAATTGTCTCATAGGGAACATGGTGTACTTGAAAGAGCCTTGATGTTGGTGTCCAGTAGTGTTGAAATGCTCTGCCAAACAGCTAATTTTGGGCAACCACATAACCTCCCTGCATCTGTTTTCTCATTGCTGAAGTAGGGTTGACAGAACCTACTTTTTTGAATTGTAGTAACCAAATAAATTAGGTATGTGTTGTATCTTATGCAGTGTCCCACACACATGGAAGGCATTCATGAAATTCACACTAATTTCTCTTCTAATTTCTTGAATCCAGTGGAAAGAGAGAAATAAGATGATTTTATAGATTCCATTTTTTTAAAATACAGAGCTTAACTACAGAGCTTCTTGATGTGGATTACATAGGCTGCAATGTCTGTTAATTGGAAAAATTTTGTGGTACTTTCTGCTCACTTGCATGTTTTGAGGAGAAGTTTTATTGCTTTTCTTGGTTTCTCAAAGATGCTTTACCTCTGAAAGAATGAAAGCCAGTGTACTAGAGAGAATGTGTTAACAAGCTAAGAGGAAAGGACAGTTCACACATATCTGTGGCTATCTCTCTCCGATACCAAACATCTGAATTGTATTTTGGGAAGAACTGAATAGGAGTTGATTAAGGGTTATGCTCACTAAGAGTCCCCAAAGTTCCTTCATTCCACAGATAGCATGCACCCTACAAAATAGTTGCAAGGAGTGAAGATGCTCAGAACCAAAATGTGGAAAATGAGGTCTGCCTTTTGTTTTTGCTTCAGAAGTGGCAGCTTTCTCCTTCCCATTTTGTCAGGTATAGAACACTTGCAGCACCTTAGACGAACCTTACATGATTTTCTTTTTTTAAAAGTGCTCCAAAAGTGTTCAGTGCCTAAATAGGTAATGTCCTTTATTACATTCCCAGAGCTCTTTATTGCAAAATATTGAGAAAACCATTTTAACTTAGAGAAATTCAAGGGCGGGGTCTGTACACTGGTATTCACTATAAAAGGACCCAAATTTGGCTCTAAGAGTGTGTGCTTTGAAGAAATATTGCATCTAAACATCAGCCAAAATGAACTAACTACAAAGTGAACTCTGTGGAAGCTGAGTGAATTATTTGCTGGATAAGAGTATTTGGAATTATACATTTGAAGTTTGGAAATTATGTGTGCCATAAAATAATAATTTCTGTATAATACTATCTCTCTTAGCTTAAAGAGTAACTATTTCTTATCACTCCTGAGCCATTTAGTTCAGCAATCATTTAGAGAGAGCCTAGCATGTTCCTAGCAGGTAACAGATTCTTTCTCTGGATGCGCTCAAAACTCAAGCTAAATGACACACATATTCATCATGAACTATAATGCACTTAGAATGAGGGCTATAATGGAGATATTGCCGTAGGAATATAGATGATGGAGCAATATATTTTGTTAGAGATGTGGAAATACTATATGTCTGTGTTGAAGAGAGAAATGTAAAAGGAGGGAGGCTATCCCTGTAGAAGTATGGAGTAAAAGATTCAGGGTTTATAGACACAACTGGTTTGTATTTTAAGCTAAGAAATTAATGATGGATTAGTAGTAGCTTTAGTAAATATTTGTTCATATTCCTCAAACTCTATGTGCATACTTTTGGGTAGCAGGTGTTTTACTTATCTCCCTTAATAGTAGCAATAACCCTTTGAGGTAAGAGTTGTGGGCTTTATTTTAGAAATAAATAAATAGTTTAAGAGAGAATGAGCAAATGTTCTGGTTACAATTATTAATCACCACCAACATTCTAGCTGATTAAACTAAATGTCAGAGGGGAACCTGTAAAAATTAGACAAATTATGAAATTGGTAAGAAAAAAGAAATAATAGCATCTGGGCTATTTTGAGATCCAAAAAAATATTAACATAGCATGGAAAATACCAAATCTCAATGACCACATATTCTTATAATGAACTTTTATCAATAAAATTATGAATTTTATTATCATAAGATGATAATAAAATTGATAATTTGAAGAATTACTTCTCTCAGTATTTTTAAAATAGAAAAGCAGCCTGCCGGCGTGCTCAGTGGTTGAGCGCCAACCTATGAACCAGAAAGTCACGGTTAGATTCCTGGTCAAGGCACATGCCCAGGTTGTAGGCTGGATCCCCAGTGTAGGGCATGCAGGAGCCAGCAAATCAATGGTTCTCTCTCATCATTGATGTTTCTATCTCTCCCTCCCCCTTCCTCTCTGAAATCAATAATATATATATATATATCTTCTAATAGTAGCTATTCTTTTCTGTAACCTCCTCTATTTTAATGAAGGATCAAGAAGGAGATGGTTTCTGATACAAAGGTACCACCTTGAAAAGTTAGTTAAACTTGTCATCCAAAGAAATCTTAGGTTCTACAACCCTGCCCAGCCCATGGCATTTAAAGTGGAACTCCAAAGAAGTGCTCTAGTTAAAACAAATTTTTTCTAGGAGATTTTTGTTCATTCTTGAGTCAAAACCTTGATGAGGTTAAAAAATTTTAACTCCACTTCTAGGACGTCATTTTGAACAATTTTGGCCTTTCCAGGGTGACAATACTTCTAAACAACTGGTAATTCCAACATTATTTCCAGTGGTACTACCGGTAATACATTCAGGTAGAAAATTTGTTGACCTTCCTTTTTTTATTTGAACCAATGTACTTTATGGAGACTGATTGATGAAGTAATGCTTTTGAATTTTTGCTTTGCCTCTGAGATATTTTATAGCCTTGGGGAAAATATGTGCTTTGCCTGATCAAAAGTGATAAGTGCAGAAAATAGAGCCTTTCTTTCTTTATGGGGACTGTAGCAGTCATTTAATGTGTGCAACATGCTGGTTGTTATCATTATGGTATAGTATTGGATTTCTTTGATGTATCATGGAGCAGAATATTGAACAATAATAAGACAAAACAGAAACAGCTTTTCAAGCAAGCAGTGTTTTAGTCACTGAGAATTATAAAATTATGCCAGATGAACTTGTTTCCCCACTCCATCCCCCTCTGTCCACTTCCTAAACAGTCAGTGGCATACACAGTGTTCAAGTGGGAAATCACTAATGGAGAGAAAGAGCAAGTGTAGTCATCACTCTAGGGAAGGACATATTTAACAACAGAACATTCTTTTCAGAAATTATTAGACTCATAACTAGCAGTTGTACTAGCTCTATTTGAAAATATAGTGGCCATCCCATTTTACAACATAGTATATAGGTAAGTCATATAGTTTTTACTGTAAATTTCTAATGTAAGTTCCTACTGTTAGCAATGAAAGTAACAACTGGCCACTAGAGCGTTTTTGAAAAAGCTAAGTGAAATAGAAATTTTTTACAAGATCTTCATGCCTGTATTTTGAATGGTGAATCACAAAGTCTTTAGAGTAACAACTTTATTATAATAGTTGATTACAAACATTATAATATAATTACAATATCCTGAGTTCTTTACTATAATATCCTTGGTTCTTTGCTAACTGCTCCCCCAACACATATACACTATTGAATAAAGATATGCAATGTACTTTTTCAGTACCTATGAAAATAAATATTATGACAAGTCACAGTGAGCAATGTCTACGGAGTCTCGTTTGTGTACAGATTGCTTCAGTGGAGGATGAACAGGGGCAATGATTTAATAAGGAAATTAGCTGAATCAGTTATCCTAGGATTTTAGAATTGAATAACTTTTTAAGCTGCATATAATATTTGATCACATTTTATTGGGCATATTTTTAACATCTGTTCATTCAGAAAAAAAACAAGAACATACAATCATGTATTTTAAAATTCTATACAATGTGCTTTTTAATTCTTGCAGGATTATGTTTATATTAAAGTCCAAAGCAATCACCACTTTAATAAACCTGAGCCTGTAGTTGAGAGTTCATGTACTTTTCATAGAGGGAAAATAGAACTTATAAGGGTCTAATTATATAGTCAGTAACTTTGATTCATGGTGGCTATTTTATCTTGAGTCAAATAAGCTACCTTTAATTTGAATAGTTTGGGGGGAAAATAGTAGTACTTTTTAAAACAAGATGCATTTTTATTAAAATGTTAAATTACTCATTCACTAATATGGCATATACCAGGTACACTATTCTAGATACATTTTCTTTTAGTAGTTAAGAGTGTCAGCTCAAAAACCACATACTAGGGAGTTGCTTTAACTTTCTGTGCCATAATTTTCTCGTGAATGAGAAATAGTATTTTAGCTACTTCATGATTTATTGTCAGTATCAAATGCATACCTATAAGTAAAAGACATAGAATGAGGCCTGGTTCTATTTGCTTTGCTATATATGCTCTCAATAAATTA
>NW_005354508.1:237094-245187 GCF_000412655.1 Myotis brandtii | reverse complement strand
ATTATCTCATTTGATTCTCACAAAACTGTGTTGGGTAGTTATTCTCATTTTATAATGAGCCAAGCTATCCTAAATTATACATCTATTCAAGTATCAGAATTGAGATAAGCTCTTAAATTTTTTTAATCCAAAAATAATGTTCTTTTTACTGCACTGAAGCTGAGAGGGCATTTCAGAGCAAATGCACATTGGTATAGGAATGAGAATTTGTATGGTATTCTACTGAAGAATCAACTTTGTGTGATTTTAGAGTTGTGGGTAAATGTTGAATAGTTGTAAGGCCAGTTTAGGGAATATTTTACTGGCATTATAATCAAGGATTTGTTAAGGTCTGTATTTCAAGGCATTGGTAAAATTTGAATATGTCTAAAAGTGACAGGAAAAAAAGACAAATTTTATTTGGGAAAGGACAAAATTAGTGAGATAAGTGCTGATGTTACAGAAATCTTGATGCAAATTGTAGCCCGACTAACATGGCATCCATCAGACTATGAAAACATGTTCAGAACACCATTGACATTTCAACTAAACAAATGCTCTGCTGGTGGACTGATTATGATAGAAGAAGAAGAGGAAAGAATAACTTTCTTTCTAACCAGGAAGACTGGCTTCAGTCACTTATGATAAACCCAAACTGAGCACCTCCTGTGTGCCTGCCATTGTGTTAAGTAAGTACTATGGGGTACGTGGTGGTACAAGAACTTGAAGTTGGGTGTTTTACATGGTCTTCACTCTTACTTTCACTATACTGCCTCCCCCCTCTGGGTGGCAGCATGTTCAGCTATTTTGAGTCATTCTAGAGATAAATGGGCTGAAAGATGCCTCAAGTTATTTTAATAATCAATAGAGGCATCAGTGTAAAAATTCAGAATCTTTACAGTCTTGTTCTGTGCTTCATCATTAATAAATACTTAATCAATTCTTATAGTTTAAGTGCTAAGCTCTCTGAAAAAAAATACTTTCTTATTTGAGTTCAGGCTGTGCTGTATGTTTAGTGACATACTGGTTCTATTTGTTTTGCTATTAGTGTTACTTGGTCTCTCTCTCTCTCTCTCTCTCTCTCTCTCTCTCTCTCTCTCTCTCTCTCTCTCTCTCTCTCTCTCTCTCTCTCTCGTGTGTGTGTAATATCTAGCTAGACTTGAACAGGAGAGGGAAGCCAGAATTCCCTCCTCTTCCAGAGTGACCTTCTCAATCTCAATCAGTCGGAGGAGATGCCTTCATTAGAAGACAGTTGGGCCTTTAGCGCCTCTGCTGAATACTTTCTACTTTAGAGAGCTGATTTTTGTTCTCCAGTAATGATTTAAAGAAAAATTTGTAAAAATTAAATAGATCACACTATTAAAAATCATATAATTACTCCCGTAAAACCACAGATGAAAGCAAGCACAGAAAATTATAGTGTCAAGTTTTTAATTGGCTTCTGATTAGCTGTAACCTTATGTTTTAAATGTACCATGCAGTACCTTATAATAAGTAGGCATAAATTAAATAGCCAGCAATATGTATGTGGTAAAAAGATAAATCCTACAGCTACGAGGCATTTTTTGCTGACAAAGTTTTAATATTTTTTACTATAAAGTGGATGGAGTCTGTAGAGTGGAAGTATCCATCACATGATTATTAGAATGAGAAAAATTTGTTTTAGAATCTGAGCAGTAGTTTTTGCCTGGTTGCTATGTAGTTGGTGATTTGTTCATCTCTTAGGAATTGAGAAGTCTTTCTATCAAAAATGAGATTTCTCTTATGTTCTTTCTTTTTATAAGAGACCTATTCCTTTAGTTGGAGGGTATGCTAGCTTTAAGATCATAGCAAAACCCTATTTTTGTAGGTGCTTTTTTGTCTATGTTCCTCATTTTAGGGTTATAAACTGGAAATAATTTGAGTGAGAATTGGGGTATTTTTGAATCTATATTTAGTGATTTTAACTTTCTAAGTGACTTTTTTTGGGAGAGGCAGTCATTTAAGCTCTCTGGGTCTTACTTTTTTAATTGGTAAATTAGAAGTTTAAAATAAATAATCTTTATAGGTTGTGTCAAATCAAATGAACCATATTTCTATATCCATTCTATTTTTGAAGGTTCTTGGCACCAAGGTTCTTTCTATATTATCTTAGAAATCAAAAATACTTAGAAGTGTTGTTACAAAAGAAATGCCTCAATAGCCTGAGATGAAGAAAAATGTTCAATTGTAGATTGAATTATTAACTACATAAGCAACTTGGATTCTTCTGAATTAGACTTTGAATGTCATTGGGCAAAATACTATTCATAAACCTCGCAGAATTCAATAAGGTTTAGACCCAATCTCTAGATATCTCTACTGGGACAATGATATTTATTTACATATTTTTGTTACTTTTAGGACTAACAAACAATGGAGGAAAGAATATAACAGCTGGCAAACAAAGTTTAAGAGTGCATGTCATTATATGTTTTCAAAAAGGGCTTTCCTCAGGGACATAACTGATCTTGGATATGTTAAAGGACATCTGGCCACTTTAGAATTTCTACTCACTTCAAATGCACAATGTAAATTAACCCATAAATGTATATATTTCCTGGAAATTATAAATATGGCTGGGATTAACATCAACAAATAATCCTTAGAAAAACTTTCCAAACTTATTTTTTAAATGTTTCTATTATAGATTAAATAAAAGCACAATTTAACAAAATGTAGGCAGTCCCGTACTTTATAATGATTGGGATATTTCCATCACATTTGACCAGTCATTCTTCCTGGAAAGACATAGAGATTGAGCTACCTTCCTCAGTGCCAGGAGGGACTGTCCTTCCCTAGGGATCCTTAAGAAATGAAGAAGGAAGGGAGGGGGAGAGGGAGAGAAAGTCACTTTCTTATTGCAGCCACAGCCCATACTTTTCAAAAGAACCTTATTCAGTTCTTAGTAATTCCTTGCCCAATGGGAAAATGGAGGAAATGTAAATGCAGGAGGGATAGAATATATGGAGGGAGGGAAGCCAGGGTAACTAGGAGAGCAGAAAGGCCCGTAAAGGTGATCTTTACCACTCTGTTATCAAAGGACTCCCATTGGCTATGCCCCTCCTTCCCTGGCAGATGTCAGCTCCCCTGGCAGCTATTGTGTCTTTCTTTCTTCTGTACTACAGAGGTAGGGAGAAGGGAGGAGGAGCAGATGGAAGGCAGAGAAAAATGGGAGTGAGGGGAGAAAGGCCAACTCTAGATTTCCTTAAAATGTTCATTGCTGCCACTTCTTGCCTCTGTCCTCACTGCTTCTGCACCTGCTTCTGCACCGTAGGCTGAAGATTGCCTGTAAGTGTGAAGGAAAGAAAAGGAAGCCTGGGGACAGGAAAGCTCTGCTTTCCCTCTGCCTCCACCTGTCTTCCTCTACACTTCATTGTAGCCTGCTCTGCTTTACTGCACTCCACAGGGGTTGTGTTTTTTACAAACTGAAGGCGAAACTCTCCACCAGCAAAAAGATTAAACTTTCTTTATCCTGATACTCACTCGCTTTATTACGGTGCTCTAGAATTGAGCCCCCATTCTCTCTAAGGTATGCCTGTACTAGCTTTCTTGTGGTGGTCTGGAACCCAACCTGTAATATCTCTGAGCTACGTCTGTATTTCCCCTGCCTTGTCTGACTCTGTACCAGGAGCAAGGTCTCCTCACCCCCGAGCTCCCGGGATCCTTAAATGTGCTCCACAATGTTCCATGACAGTGCAGGCAGAGATTGGGCTGAATTGTTCATCTTAAAGTCTTTGCAGGTTTGATGGGGAAGAGGCCATGGAGTTTATCAGATTATTAGATACTAGAGGCTCAGTGCACGAAATTTGTGCACTGCAGAGGGGTCGCTCAGCCTGGCTTGCACCCTCTCAGAGTCCAGGAACCCTCACTCCTTACCACCAGCCTGCTGCTGCTCCTTACTGCTTGGCTCGCTATTCCTTAGCACTGCTGTGGAGGTGGGAGAGGCTCCTGCCACCACTGCTGCGCTCGCCAGCTGTGAGCCCAGCTTCTGGCTCAGTGGTGCTCCCCCTGTGGGAGCACACTGACCACCAGGGGACAGTTCCTGCATTGAGTGTCTGCCCCCTGGTGGTCAGTGTGCATCATAGTGACCGGTTGTTCTGGTGGTTCCACCATAATGGTTGCTTAGGCTTTTATTATATAGAAACCCTGGACTTAATTTTGGCTCAACATCACCTAACCTGCCTGTGCTTTTTAACTCTCTTTTTTTGGCTTCTTTCCTGCTGTTTATCATCCCTTACCTTGCTTCTGTGGCCTCTCCTGAAACCCTCACCATCATGTGCACCAAGTTGTTTCCATTGGGAAATGCCTACAAATTATTATACAAAGGAAGTGTCCAGACAAAGCACTCCAAGGTCAGAGACAACCTGTAATAGTAGGGAAATCAAATGCTGGGTTGAGATAGTATCTGTCCCCTTCCCTGCCCACACACAAGAATTTTGGAAAAGGAAAACAAAATATTTTTAAATCTTTCATTTATAATTCTGAACCATCTGAACTAAATATTTGAATGCCTAGAAATGCCTGCAGTTGCTGTGTGCTCTTGGGATCACACTAGTCATATCCTTTATAAACTCTCCATGACTGAGTAAATATTATCAGACAACCTTAGAATTAGAAGCTTAGGTTCTTTGACCAAAAGATTTTCCAGGGTTAAAAGACCTCTTTGACAGAATGATTCTCTTAAGGTTTAACAAACCTGGAAGCAATAAAGTCTAAAATAAAAACCATTAAAAATAAAGAGAGTGTGGTGTTTTTTTTATCTCTTAAATTTTTGTCCCTAAATCTTTAAACTACCTCCTTTTCTTGAGAAGAAAAGATTATTCTGAGAGTTTTTCTTTTGAAAATATTGTGATACTAATGTTTTCTGACAATGGAAGGGATTAATTGAGTAATCTCTATACATATTTTAAAATGCTACATATAATGCATGTATTATAGATAAATACTAGGAATGTATTTACAAATAGCATTATTTAATTTACTGCTAATCTCATTAATAAGGGAATAAGCTATTGAGCAAATGCAAGGAGTATATATTACAGTTCTGAGTTCTAGCAAGTATTTCAGAATTGCTGCTTTTTAAAAATTTTATTTTATTGATTTTTTACAGAGAAGAAGGGAGAGGGATAGAGAGTTAGAAACATCGATCAGCTGCCTCCTGCACACCCCCTACTGGGGATGTGCCCGCAACCAAGGTACATGCCCTTGACCGGAATTGAACCTGGGACCCTTCAGTCCGCAGGCCAATGCTCTATCCACTGAGCCAAACCAGTGAGGGCCAGAATGCTGCTTTTAAAAGGTAACTAATGGCCCTAACTGGTTTGGCTCAGTGGATAGAGCGTTGGCCTGCGGACTGAAGGGTCCCAGGTTCAATTCCGGTCAGGGACATGTACCTTGGTTGCTGGTTGCGAGCACATCCCCAGTATTGGGTGTGCAGGAGGCAGCTGATCGGTGTTTCTAACTCTCTATCCCTCTCCCTCCCTCTCTGTAAAAAGTCAATAAAATAAGTTTTTTTAAAAAATAAAAATATAAAAGGTAACTAATGTTTCTCTTTATAGTTTGACTATTTGCCTCTCCTGTGGAGACATAGGAGTTGGTGTGTGGATCATATGCAAAGAAAAGGTAGATTAATACTACTAGTTTCTGAAATAGTTAACCAAAAAGAATATTAAAATTTGAAAGTGTGGTTGTGAGGGCATGCAAGAAAGCTTGTTAGTGCTACAATGCGGAGTTGGTTTCCAGACTAGTATTGGCATAAACAGGACCTTAAGGAAGCAAGAAATTAATCTTCATGATTTAGTGACTTACATTTGTCTATCTGTCCTCAATATCACCTTCACACAGACACAAACAGTCTGAATGAATACATGTTGATATTCTTATTTACAGAAAAAAAAATCAAATGTTCCATGATTCCATTAGAACCTATGGTTGAAATCTGTGATCTGCTTTCAGATCATGTCTAACTTCAAATAATAAACATTAAACCAACATTTTAAATTACTCAACACTATAATTCAATCTGCAAAAAGTCTATTTTGCTTTTTAAAACGTAATATTAAGTGTTAACCATACTTTCTGCCCTTCTCCTTTGGGCTGCCACATCAGTAGACAAAGAGAATGAAAGCCTCTGCCTGAAGCAAATATACTGCAGTCCCTGTTAAACAGATTCCTGAGAAACCAAACAGAAAAGGAATAAAAAATGAGAGGCATGTTTTATTAAATGTCTTCTGCACATGCTTCCTTTATCTTTGAGACCTATTTACCAAAGCCCATTGGATATCCTTAAATTTCTTTTAAAGCTACAAAGCATCTGAACAAGTGGTTATTTTTGTCATTTCACTGACAAAATTTTATTATTTGTCTCATAATATTAAATTATTACAGATAATGGCCTAGTATTAAACATATGATAATTTTCCATATGTAGGGGATCTCCACAAAAGCTTTTTGGCTTCAAAAAGATTATAGTTGCTAAGCAGATTGGTTATTTATTAAGCTAGCATGGTAAATAAAAAGAATATTTAAACAGCTGGTATCTCTGTGATTCTACCATTAATCTTCTTCAGAGTGTGACAAGAAGTGATATTTGACAATTTTAGAGAATGGTAGTGAAAAACAAGTGATAATGCAATTTGCATTTTATTTTCAAAATTATATTAAAACAGTGTGCAATTTACTCATTTAAATCCATTTTAGAATTAAAATTAATTATCTTAACCTACATAAGTTATTTTATCTTCCAGAGTGACACACTATTTGTTAATGTCTATATTAAATTAGCAGTCTGTTAAAATTTATTTCTTTATAATATTATTTGGGAAATTACAAATTTTCACATTTAAAAAAACTATGCCTGATAATTATAATAACCTTATTAACAACCAATATGACTACATAATTATTTGCTAAAGTTCATACTTTATTCATAATCTCTTAGTTTTTACCTAATGTTACTTTTCTGGAACATTAGGATGACCTTCAATCATCATGTCTCCTTAAGCTCTTGTTGGCTGTGACAGTTGCTTAGAGTTTCTCCCCACCTCTTTTATCTTTATAATAATCTTGACAGTTTAGGTGAGAACTGGTTATGAATTTAGTAGCATAATTACTTGGGGTTTGTCTGATTTTTTATGACAATATGTGTATTGAAGTAATAGATTTTGGTAAGGAAAACTACAAAGGGAAAATGCTAGTTTTATCACATCATATCAAAGGCACATATTATCAACAGGGCCTGTTACTGTTGACATTAACCTTGCTCACCTGGCTGAGTTAATGTTAATCAGGTTACTCCATTGTAAAGCTAGTCTTTGTGCTTCTTTCTAAACCGCACTCTTTGGAAGGATGTCACTATGCATAGCCCACACTTAGGAGTATTTATGTGCTGTCTCCTTGAAGCTGGAGTAGCTTCCTAATTTATTGTGGAATTATTCTGCTAGGGATATTTATCTATTCTTATTTATTTATTTGTTTATTTATTTATTTATTTATTTATTCTTTATATCAGTATGGACTTATTTATATTTAATTTATGCTATGGATTATAGTCCATTACTACTTTATTTTATTGCTCAATTCATTCCAGGCATGATCTTTTGTACTATTGATTTATATTTGGAACTTCCCAGCACAGTGCCAGAAACATAGTAAATACTCAATGAATGGTAATTTACTGTGAACCTTAATATAGAAATACTAGAGGCCCGGTGCACAAAAATTTGTGCACTCGGGGGGGTCCCCCAGCCCGGCCTGTGCCCTCTCGCAGTCTGGGACCCCTCGGGAGATAACGACCTGCTGGCTTAGGCCTGCTCCCGGGTGGCAGAGGGCAGGCCCAATCCCTAAGTGCAGCCCCTGGTCAGGCTCAGAGCAGGGCCGATTGGGGAGTTGGGGCGCCGCCCCGTCATGCACAGAGCAGGGCGGATCGGGAGGTTGCAATGCCACCCTCAGTCACGCTCAGGGTAGGGCCGATTGGGGGGTTGGGGCACCGCCCCCTGTCACACTCAAGGCAGGGTCGATGGGGAGGTTGCGGCGCCACCCCCTGTCACGCACAGAGCAGGGCCAATCAGGGGGTTGGGCGCTGCCCCCTGTCA
>NW_005354508.1:192229-236467 GCF_000412655.1 Myotis brandtii | reverse complement strand
GGTTTGTTTGCCGTTCTATAATCGAAACAATGTATAACTTCAGCTCTGAGATCCCGGCAGGCTGAAAGCTGGTGTCTGGGGTTTTGTTTAGCTACTACATTTGCAACATAGTACATAGTTCATTAGAGTTGCAACTCAGAGGCTGGCAAGTCAGGCCGGGAACGTGGGGTTCTGCAGTCACTGGAGCAAGCCCTCCCTGCTCACTTCAGTGCATGGCTGCCAGCCGCCATCTTGGCTGACAGTTAATTTGCATAAGGATATGCTGATTAGCCAATGGGAAGGGTAGCGGTTGTACGCTAATTACCATGTTTCTCTTTTATTAGTGTAGATGCTCATGGGCTACTTCCTTATTAAAAATAGAAAGTGTATCCTATATCATGAAACCCTAATATGCAAATTGACCAAACAGCAGAATGATCAGTTGCTATGACACGCACTGACCACCAGGTGGCAGACGCTCAATGCAGGAGCTGCCCCCTGGTGGTCAGTATGCTCCCACAGGGGAAGCGCTGCTCAGCCAGAACCTGGCGCAGGGCTAGGGAGTGCAGTGGCGGTGACAGGAGCCTCTCTCGCCTCCTCTGCAGGCGGGCAGTAAGGAGCAAGGGGTCCTGGACTGCAAGAGGGCTCGAATGTCGTGTACCAGGCCTCTAGTTTTATTATAAAGAATGTAAGTTTTAATTGCAGATCCCCACTTATACCCTTAAAAAGAAAAAAAAATAGTAAGAGGAAGACAGTATATAATTTAGATATTGCCACAGTAATGTGGCAATATAAACAACCATCAAAAGTTAACAGTAAACATTTACTTAGCTTCATGAGTCTTTGGGGTCCGGCTGATCATGGCTGAGTTTGGCTGGATGGCAGAGTTTACTCCTAGGTGTCTGTGGCAGTGATGGGAGGGGTAGGAGTGTGGTTAGGGGGAATCCAGGCACTGGCTATGCCTCAGGTGGTCCACGATTGCCTCTTATCATGAAAGGTGACAGCTCGGCAAGTTCTCATGCTCATAGCCAAGGACAAGAGTGAGCAGAAATTAAGTGTTTTTCTCAAGCCTCTGCTTGCATCACATTTGCTATCATTTCAGTGGCCAAAGCAAAGCATAAGGTGAGCCCAAATGTAAGAAGTGGGGAGAGAGATTGTGCTGCCTCTGTGAGAGGAACTACAAAGTCACATGGCAAATGTAGTTTATACAGAAAGGAGTAAAGAATAGGGCCATTAAAGGGATCAATCTACCATGCCTAACTCTGCAAGGAAAAGTGTCTAAGCTCTCCTGGGTTTATGTTTATTATTTTTAAAATAAATTTCCACCCTATTTTTGTTATGAGTTATGACAGCAAGTGGAGCCAAAGCATTATAATTAACTGTCATATTTCAAAAACTGTTCTTTCCAAACTGACGACCGAATCGCTTAAAAGTATAAGATAGTAATTTACTTTTCAGTTCTATACACATCTCGGATTATAATGAAATCGTATTGAACAAATGCTTTTTAAGAGGGGTGTATTTCCAATATGAATGAGAATTTCATGTGGCAAAACTTGAAGTGTAATAATGAACTGGTCTGTAAAATGAAAGAATCAGCTACGCCTGTAAGCTCCTCCATATACATTTGTGCCAGAATTACATATATGAGGAATCTATTCTCTGGAAATATTCAAGAAATGATAAATCCCTGCTTATAAAGAGGTGTCCATGGAAATACTCTTAAAAACAGAGTTATTGACAATTGTGAAATATACAACATGCAAATTTATTGTTTTAGAGTGTATTTAAACAAAAATCAGCCTTTAAGAATTCATACATATCAAATCCTATTTTTTTCTGTAGGAAAATTAAAATCAAACAAAATGAAATAAATCTCTTTTTTTCTCAAACATTTGAAAATAGTTTATAAGATGTAATTAAACATAAACTTTTATGTTTACATTTTGTGTGCTAGATACAATCCTGAAAGGAGCAGCTTCCATTCCACTTCCCTTAGAAAGTGGCTTAGGTTTGAGGCAGCACTTTGTGGTGAAAGAGAGAAGAGCTTCAGATCCAGGGAGATCTGGGTTGAAATCCTGATTCTCTCTTTTGTCAAATTGGTTTTGCAGGGAGTTTTAACTTCTGTGAGCCTGTTTCCTTAATAGTAAAAAAGTACAGTGTCTATCTCCTATGGTTTTTTAATGAGAATTTAACAATATATAGGATGTGAAACTTAGCACAATGCTTCACACATAACAAGGTCCTTACTAATATTTTGATATCACCAAGTTCCACAAAAACTTTTATAGTTGCTTAATACTTACTTCCCAATAGCTATTTTAAAAAGTCTTCCTGTCGCACATCGGGGTACATGCGTCTGCTATCCTGACTTTTAGATAATCTGCCGTATACCAACCCTTTGACGCATCTAGGCATGGAAAAATGCATAGCAGAAAGTAAGTTATCCTGCAGAGTCTAAGCAGAGCAATGACTGGCACAAACCAGCAGGTTATTACAAGAAATTACAAATATTCTTGTGCTAACCATATTCTCTGAAACTTGACAGGAGCATACATTAACCATTTTGATAATCAATGCGCCCCACTAATAATGTATTAGCATTACATTTTTTCACTTGTGTATGTGTGTGTGTGTGTGTGTGTGCATATTTACAAATTAAGCTGGATAACTCTGTTCAAAACATTATGAGCTTTGAGAAATGACAACATAGGAAAGGAAAACAGAAATGCCAACATTAAATTTCAGTTTAAATGCCACATTTTCCTTCTTCCAGAGCTATGAAAGCTCTTGCTTATAGTTTGCTTATAGTTGTAATATTCAGGCTTCAATATGAGATACATTCTGAGAACTTAATTCTTCTGCTATTGCCAGATACATGTCGCAGGATATCCTAGATGATGCCAGGCCCTTGATGCCAAAGTCTATAAAGGACAAACAAAATCAATAAATATATGTCAATGTGCAGTTTTCAAATCAGAGCTTTCCCTGGTTCAATAAAACACTCTGGTATTCCAGCCAAGGAGATATTCACTACAAGATCCTGACTATTGCATTGCATAGAATCCATGAATAAGAGTTGTGGCTAAGCAACCAAATTCCTCCTTCACTTCCTTTGGATGATGCAAAAAGGAGAAGACTTGGGTTGCTGAACAGAGCTTGACATTACTTCCATCACAATAGGAAATGTATATGTATGCACACTCTCAGACAAGCTGATACACTTAAAACTGAAATTAGATTTTAATTTATGATGGCTTGCCCATATTTCAAAAATGTAATATGCAGAATATTTTGTTTCAGATTTTGAGCCTCCACTAAAAATTTCATATATTAATATATGTCAATGTATTCTACATTGGCCATTTTATCCTCATGAGCAATTACTAAAGTAATTCATAGACCTGTTCTTAGACGTAAGTAGGGATACATTAAATTTGCCAAGACACTAAAGTAGCATTAGATGAGTTATGTTTCATTGACCTAAAAGATAGGTAATTCTCTAGAAATGAAGCAATTTATTTTTTAACTCTTGTATAAGTTTATATTGGATTTTTGAGGGTTTGAATGAAATCACTGTTTAATGAGTTCTTATTGAGTGCAGAGCACACTATGAAATTCCTTGTCATTCTTCCCAGTGACAATACATGTATGCAGCAACTGTGGACCAGTTCTCTGTATGTGAATATAATTCTAAGTGTAAATAAATATTTTAAGTTCTTATGTATGGAATTTCACAGCAAATCTTTGGAAAGAAATCTACACTAATAAAAGAGAAACATGGTAATTAGCGTACGACCGCTACCCTTTTCATTGGCTAATCAGGGAGATATGCAAATTAAGCCTCCACTAAAAATTTCATATATTAATATATGTCAATGTATTCTACATTGGCCATTTTATCCTCATGAGCAATTACTAAAGTAATTCATAGACCTGTTCTTAGACGTAAGTAGGGATACATTAAATTTGCCAAGACACTAAAGTAGCATTAGATGAGTTATGTTTCATTGACCTAAAAGATAGGTAATTCTCTAGAAATGAAGCAATTTATTTTTTAACTCTTGTATAAGTTTATATTGGATTTTTGAGGGTTTGAATGAAATCACTGTTTAATGAGTTCTTATTGAGTGCAGAGCACACTATGAAATTCCTTGTCATTCTTCCCAGTGACAATACATGTATGCAGCAACTGTGGACCAGTTCTCTGTATGTGAATATAATTCTAAGTGTAAATAAATATTTTAAGTTCTTATGTATGGAATTTCACAGCAAATCTTTGGAAAGAAATTATAATATAAAATAAGTGAAATCATAGTATGGTTTGCTATATTGTAGCCTTTGCTTCTGCTACTAGTGGGTGATATGACAGTGGCAAGTCCCTTAATTTTCTTCAACTGTAAAATGAGGGTATAGATGTTGCTGATTTTTGAAGCCATTTTAGACCTTGATATAAATTAATACATTGTAATTATTTCCAAAATATGCATTGTTCTTTCTCTGTATCTAAACTATGCCTATAGTTGTTTATTATTATCAAAAATGTAACTAATAATCTACTTCAGTTCTATAGTCAGCAGTGCTGAAACAAGTGGCAAGTCACACAAGGAAAGATGTACCATCTAGAGTTGTTAACAAACACTACTGTCTCTTCCTGAAATCTAGTCTGAGGAAATAAACAGGAGAACCAAACACTGCTGGACATTTCTGAGCATACCCTATGCCTATCACTATTTTACTCCAATGGTTATTATATGACTCAACATCAGCATGATGCTATTTATATTTTCTATATATAGGGCCATAGGTAATTAACACAATGCTATTGGAGGGTCTGCTTATTATTACTCTTCCAGAAGCAAGTAACAGGAATCCTATCGCAAATTCGATTTATAAAAATTAAATTTATTGGGTCACATAACTTCAAAAGGATGGGATAGAAATGGCTTTAGGCCTAGAATCCAGATCTCAGATAATGCCAAAATACACATTGTACTATCACTTAGCTTTGTTTTCTTTTGTTTTTATTTTATTTGGATAACTTCTTGCCATGCTGTGTTAATATAGCCAGGAATGCAGTCCATCCATTCAGCAACTTCAGTATAAAAGCTTCTCTTTCTTTATAATTCCAGTAAAAGTTCTTCAGCTGAATCTTCTTGGCCTGGCATTGGTCACATGCTCATCTGAACCAATCATATGACTCAGTTGAAAGGACCCTTCCTATTGGACAAATTATGTGTGTGTTCTTCTCTGGAGCCTGTCAGGTTGGAGGGTGGGAACAATGTCAACCTGCCAGAATTGCACATGTTGAGGATAGAGAAGGAGTGATGATGCAATGAAAATTAAGGTGCTGTTTCTAGAAAAGGGAATGACTGTCGGGGTGGCCCAAGCAATAAATACACACTCCAATAAATAATCAAAGAGAAAGGAAAGTGCTCACCATTTGTGTGTGTGTGTGTGTGTGTGTGTGTGTATGTGTGTGTGTGCTCTTGTATAAGTTTATATTGGATTTTTGAGGGTTTGAATGAAATCACTGTTTAATGAGTTCTTATTGAGTGCAGAGCACACTATGAAATTCCTTGTCATTCTTCCCAGTGACAATACATGTATGCAGCAACTGTGGACCAGTTCTCTGTATGTGAATATAATTCTAAGTGTAAATAAATATTTTAAGTTCTTATGTATGGAATTTCACAGCAAATCTTTGGAAAGAAATTATAATATAAAATAAGTGAAATCATAGTATGGTTTGCTATATTGTAGCCTTTGCTTCTGCTACTAGTGGGTGATATGACAGTGGCAAGTCCCTTAATTTTCTTCAACTGTAAAATGAGGGTTTTAGATGTTGCTGATTTTTGAAGCCATTTTTGACCTTGATATAAATTAATACATTGTAATTATTTCCAAAATATGCATTGTTCTTTCTCTGTATCTAAACTATGCCTATAGTTGTTTATTATTATCAAAAATGTAACTAATAATCTACTTCAGTTCTGTAGTCAGCAGTGCTGAAACAAGTGGCAAGTCACACAAGGAAAGATGTACCATCTAGAGTTGTTAACAAACACTACTGTCTCTTCCTGAAATCTAGTCTGAGGAAATAAACAGGAGAACCAAACACTGCTGGACATTTCTGAGCATACCCTATGCCTATCACTATTTTACTCCAATGGTTATTATATGACTCAACATCAGCATGATGCTATTTATATTTTCTATATATAGGGCCATAGGTAATTAACACAATGCTATTGGAGGGTCTGCTTATTATTACTCTTCCAGAAGCAAGTAACAGGAATCCTATCGCAAATTCGATTTATAAAAATTAAATTTATTGGGTCACATAACTTCAAAAGGATGGGATAGAAATGGCTTTAGGCCTAGAATCCAGATCTCAGATAATGCCAAAATACACATTGTACTATCACTTAGCTTTGTTTTCTTTTGTTTTTATTTTATTTGGATAACTTCTTGCCATGCTGTGTTAATATAGCCAGGAATGCAGTCCATCCATTCAGCAACTTCAGTATAAAAGCTTCTCTTTCTTTATAATTCCAGTAAAAGTTCTTCAGCTGAATCTTCTTGGCCTGGCATTGGTCACATGCTCATCTGAACCAATCATATGACTCAGTTGAAAGGACCCTTCCTATTGGACAAATTATGTGTGTGTTCTTCTCTGGAGCCTGTCAGGTTGGAGGGTGGGAACAATGTCAACCTGCCAGAATTGCACATGTTGAGGATAGAGAAGGAGTGATGATGCAATGAAAATTAAGGTGCTGTTTCTAGAAAAGGGAATGACTGTCGGGGTGGCCCAAGCAATAAATACACACTCCAATAAATAATCAAAGAGAAAGGAAAGTGCTCACCATTTGTGTGTGTGTGTGTGTGTGTGTGTGTGTGTGTGTGTGTGTGCTACGATGTTTTCTATATCCCGAGAACAGATAATTGAATAAAACAGACAAAAATCTTTATCCTTGTGCTGTTTATTTCGGTGGAGGGCACAGGCCGGGCTTTCTTTGAGAGAAAGAATTATGTGTTGACTTCAGGCAAAATATTTGTGTCTTGGTCTGTTCACGCTTCTATAACAGAATATTATAGTCTGGAGGGCTTATAAACAACAGAAAGTTATAGTTCTGGAGGCTGGGAAGTCCAAGATCAAGGTGCCAACAGATTTAATTTCTGATAAGAGCCCACTTCCTGGTTCAAAGATGTCTTTTCATTGGGTCCTCACATGGTGGGAGGGACAAGATAGCATTCTGGAATCTCTTTCATAAGGACACTAATTCCATTAAGGAGGGCTTCACCCTCCTGGCCTAATCACCTCCAATGCCCCCGCCTCCTAATACCATCACATTGGGGCTTAAGACTTCAACATATGAATTTTAGGAAGACATAAACATTGAGCCTATAATAATTAGTATAATATATTTCATGATATGGGAGCTATTTGCATTGAAGTTTGGTTCAAAATTTGCTTGATTAATTCATTTTTCACTTCCACTCTCTATAATTTGAGAACAAACTATTTAGTTTTATTTTTCTTACAATTGATTGTTGCCTATAAATAAAGTTACAAACCTCTGAAAACTTAATAGAATTTTTAAACCTATAATATGCCACATATTATAGAATGTTTATATTTTATTAGTAAAAATATTAATTATTTTGATAGTACTTGGGGAGCACATTAGCTGTTTTTTAGAAAGCTTTCCCCCATTTCTGGACTACTATTTTCATGATAATTAATATGACTTCATGGCAAAGGTAAAATCAGTTTTATCTTTCTATCATTTCTACCTCTTAACCTCCTCAGAGTACATCTTGAGACAAGGAAATTTCAAAACTATTATTCCTTATATTGATATTTTCTGGAAACATTCTTTAATGTGGTACATCTACACAATGGAATACTACGTTGCTGTAAAAAGGAAGGAACTCCTACCATTTGCAACAGCATGGATGGACCTGGAGGGAATTATGCTAAGTGAAAAAAGTCAGTCAGAGAAACATAAATACCGCATGATCTCACTCATTTGTGGAATATAATGAACAACATAAACTGATGCACAAAAATAGATCCAGAGTCAGAGAAGCATTGATCAGACCATCACACCTCAGAGGGAAGGCAGGGGAGCATGGGCGGAAGGGGGAGAGATCAACCAAAGGACTTGTATGCATACATATAAGCATAACAATGGACACAGACACTAGGGGGTGAGGGCATGAGCAGGGAGTAGAGGGGGGCAATGGGAGGGATAAGGACATATATGTAATACTTTAATAAAAATATATATTGAAAAATAAAATAAAAATCTTAGGTACTTTGTGAAACAAGTGCTGGCTAATTCTTACATGCTAAATCATTAGAACACTTCATTCTTAACAGTTAATAGGGAAAAAGTTTAATGCATAAAGGCACTCTGATTAATTTAACTATATTCCATGAACCTTTGGAATGGAGCTGGTAAAAAAACTCTAGTTAGCTATAATATTAAAGAGACTACTGTCCTAATAGTATACCATCTTCCTGGAATAATAGTTTCTTTCTGAATCTAGTTTAATACCTTTTTTCCCTCCAAAAGAGGAAAAAGGATGTAAGTTAACATGAAAACTTTTTCTTTTAAAATCTACTCTCAAACTCATCACACTGGTATGTACTCCTTTTCAAATTACAAATGAGTACAAATTATCATACTTAGACCATTGTATATAATTTAGGAGCAATGTATTTGTACAGCTGTAAATATGAGGAAATTCCTAAACTTTCACATTTTATAGCAAGAAAATATATCTTTTTATCAATGTTAAATTTAGCCTACATTTAAACTTTAAAAGAAAATACTTAGCTGGTATTTAAAACCAATTTGTAAGTAAATAAATCTGCAACATAACTCCCTAAATAATGTAAAATCACCTTTATGGCATGAATTTGGCATCTGCTGTCTATTCCTACCATTTGTTTTCTAAATATTTACTCATATCTGTCGTATTCTTTATGAAGAATGTGATCCTCTTTATGATGTGAAGCATGAAGCATCATATTTCAGTTAATGATCTGCTACCGTTGGACCTGATGGAGAATCTTTAATTTGTCATGGATTATGTACTGGTTTAAGATGAATTTAACATGCTTGATTTTCATATAACATAATATGTCCCATATTGTTGACATAATCTGTTTAATCATCTTTATGACTCCTTTACATCTTATTTATCTTTATACTTGATGGACACAAATAATTTTTTAAATGTTAAAACTTTTAAATTGATTAGAAAATAATAAATAATCTCTATAATCCAATAACATATTTATTCAGTATCTACTAAGGAGGGTTACATCTATAAATTGATAAAGAAAATTTTTCATTATGAAATAGATATCAAAATTATTTGACAAGGAATATAATTATGTTTTTAGTCATTTTTGTACTTTAAATTACAGTGGGCATACAATATTATATTAGTTTCAGGTGTATACCCCAGGATTAGATATGTCTTACTAAATGACCAGCCCAATAAATCTCATACCCAACTGACACCACACATATATGTTAGAATATTATTGACTATATTTCGTATACTATATTCTACACCCCCATGACTATTCTGTACCTACCAATTTATACTTCTTAATCCTTTCATCTTTTTTACCCATACCCCCAATCACTCTTTTACCTTGCAACTGTCAAAATGTTCAATTGTCGATATATATTTATTGCCATTTTATTGTTCATATTTTTTTATCTTTTTCTTCTTCTTTTTCTTCAAGAAGAACCTTTAAAATTTCATGTAATTTTGATCTGTGGGTGATGAACTCCTTTGGCTTTTCTTGTCTGGGAAGGTCTTTATTTGACCTTCAATTCTAAATGATAGCTTTGCTGGGTAGAGTAATCTTAGTTGTATGTTCTTGCTTTTCATCACTTTGAATAGTTCTAGCCAATCCCAGCCTGCAAAGTTTCTGTTGAGAAATCAGCTGATAGTCTTATGGGAGTTCCCTTGTAGATAACTAACTGCTTTTCTTTTGCTGCTTTTAACATTTTCTTTTTGCCATTTTAATTATGATGTGTTTTGGTGTGGGCCTCTTGGGTGTATCTTGTTTGGGTTATCTGTGGTTTTCTGGACTTGTATTTCTATTTATTTCACCAGGTAAGGGAAGTTTTCTGTCATTTTTTCAAATAGGTTTTCAATTTCTTATTCTCTCTCTTCTTCTACACCTCCATGATACAAATGTTGGTATGCCTGAACTTGTCTTAGAGGCTCCTTATCTATCTTTATTTTTTGGATTTTTTTTTCTTTTTGGTGTTTTTTTGCTTTCTTATATTCCAAATTGCTGATTTGGTTCTCTGTTTCATCTACTCTACTATTGATTCCTTGTAAATTATTCTTCCTTTCAGTTACTGTATCCTTCATTTCTGACTGGTTCTTTTTCATTGTTTCCATATTCATTTTTTATGATGTTGAGTGGGGTGGGCTCTCAGGGAATCACCAGGGTGTGGAGAACAATGTTAGCCAGGTAGATGGAGACTCAGATGTATTGCCCACCTTTAGGCTCTATATTAGGAGGGCTCAGAAAAGGAACAATGGCATCTGCCAGCTTTGTCTGGGAGAAAGCTGTCCCTCCAGCTTTTGCCCTGATGCCAGACAATTAAGTTCTGCCTTGTATGTCCCTGGTGCCTTTCAAGCTGCTGTCCCATCACTGGAGCTCAGAGGGAGTGAGTCCAAGGTTGTGTGTAACCCTTTAAGAGAAACTGCCTGGAATTCCAGCAGCCCTCTATCTCACTCAGTCGCAATACCTGATGGTTTTTATAGCCAGAGTTATGGGGACTTTTCTTCCTGGCACTTGAACACTAGAGTAGGGGGCCAGGTGTGGGGGGTGGAACCCTCCCTCAGGGGGAACCTGTGCATCTGAGGTATCCCTTCCAATTTTTATCCACCAGAAGTGGTTGTGGGATCAACCCATTCTGAGTCTTCCCCACTCCTATCAGTCTCTATACCAAACTTCCTCTTTATATCCTTGGTTGTAGGGCTTCCATTTGTTAGATTTCAGGTGGTTCTGAATGATGGTTATTCTGTAATTTAGTTGTAATTTTTATGTGTCTTGGGAAGATGTGAGTACCATATTTACCTACTCTACCATCTTAACTGGAAGCTCCTGTTTAATTATTATATATACATTTCAGTAATATAATAGGCTTTGTTATTTTCTTGGAAGCCTCAGTACTTGGATGTTACATCAACCCTTAATTATATGGCAAGTGTAGATTAATTAGAAAAATATCAGACTGTTAACCCTATGATGAACCATTCATATTGCTAAAGTTACTGAAAAGAACACATACATGGAAGTAATGTTATACTACTGACCAAGGATATGGATTTCGGATGATCTTATATTACAGTAGCAAATTAGGTGAAGTGTTTGTTCTTCATGCCAGGGTGAGATGGTTGGAAACTCTTAGACAGTGAGGAGCCAAAGGATGAAAGCAGAGACTATGGCTCCGTGATTGTTAGTATCTAGAGTAACAACTGAGGGAATTAGAAAAAATGGCAGAGGATTTGTACTTCTCAGTAGTCAGGAGCCAAAGAATTTTAGAGTCATTAACTCAAAGTGATAGGTATCAGAGGTTTTATTTAATTATTTAGGCTATGAACAAATATTGAGTTCAAAGTTCTGTAATTATAATTCTGGAATCTGGAATGGAATCTCAGATGATCATTTAGATAATTTCAGTGGCTTGCACCATTGGTATATGCCTCAATTTCATTATCAATGAAATGGAGGGGGGGGAAAGCAAAACAAAAATACCTTATATGTTTTGATTGTTTTTTTTTACATATATAGGAAACCATATAGAATTTACATTCCTCATGTAACCACTCAAGAAATTATACTTACTATGATCTGGATAAGAAATATACTCTTTCTAAAATAAGCTTATTATTCTGTTGGGAAGAAAGTCATAGTATCAGTCATATAAATGATTTGGAATTGGGGATGTGAAGAATTTGGGCTAAATGTGGACTCTTGAGCTTCTTGTATTCTGAAATGGAAAGTTGGAGCAAGTGTTGATCTAAAATCTAAAAGGTCAAGTGCACTAAGATCAGAATACAAGTATTCAGAGCAAACAATGAATCTGATCCCAAGGCAGAGTGAGTAACTTCTGTGGCCTATTTTGTATTTCCTGAATGAGTCTTCCAGCCTGAAGGTCAAGGCAATAAGTATAGTTGCTTTATAGACAGTGGAATTCCTGTGGCTGTAGAACTTGATATTTTTGTTGTTGTTATTGCTGATATTTGTCTATAACATAGAAGGAAAAGTGTGGTTGTAAGAATGTTTTTACAGTTCATTTTTAGTCTACAAATATAAAAAAATAAAGTTAATAAATGTTAATAAATTATTATTCTAAAATTACAACTTATTTTATCGCTGTTTTTCTGCAGGACAGTAATTCTCTTTCTTGGTTTTGAGTTTGTCTTTAAGTAAAACAAGGTATATGAAAGTTTCTAGCAGAATCTGTAGAACATAGTCCACTCTCTTTTAGTTTTCTTTAATGCTTTCCTTGCTTTGCTACACCATTGTAAGAAAAATGCACATAAACAAATTCTGTTTAAAAAGTAAAATAAGAAATGTACGTTAAGTGTATCCATGATTAGATACTGATGGAAGTACTATAAATAAAAGGAAAGCTAGATTAATTTACATGGGTAATATCAGTTCTTCAAATTAAAAAATGGAACGTAATGAATCAAAATAATTGTACATTTTCATATTAAAAATTTTAACATACATTCAACTATTTTCTTTAAAATTTCTGAAAATAGATTTTTAGTATGACACAGTTCTGTATTCCAAAAGAATAAAATTATCTTGTTTCATCATCCCTGCAGTTTTGTTTTCAAATCCTTATATTATATTCAGTGATTTCTGAATGTGCATGCTATTTCTCTTCTCCACTTCATTACTTATTTAGTCAGGGAATTAATCAATATTTTGAGTAAGACCTCTCAACCTACAGCACTAAAAATTATAAAGTTGTTGGTTATTTTCTGTTTATCTTTATAAGTTCAAAATACCAAGTGAGACAAACTATTATGCTTTTTTCCCTTATGATTTATTATTATAAAACAAAGTAAAATAGAAATAATTTCTAAATAACTGGTCACTGGCATTGTAGACATTTAAAAAACTATTCTAGCAACATCTAGTCTTAATGGAAGAATTTTTTTTAGTGAATTCTGTCAGAAAACACTATTGATTAAAGACCTTTCCTTTAACCTCATTTAAATCTTTTAAAAGTGATAAAAATGACAAAATTTAGATGTACTTTTCCATTAGTACCTTTGTAAAGATAAACATTACCAAATATTAATGTTTCAGAGCCCATTTTCATCAATTTCCTCAATCAAAGGTTCAGTAAAACTTGAATAATTTTAGTTTGCTATGTTTTAAAGTCTTTTCTCCTTGTTTCCATATTCATACAAATTAAGACACAAGTTTTTGTTAGATTGCATAATTTGACTTATTGTCTTGCATTCAAATGAATATGAAGTTACAACTATTTGTTAAATGTTTTTCTGTCAAAAGATTATTTAGATACATTGTATTATTTCTTTCCTATGGAGAAAATACCACTTATCCAACGTTCATTCAACAATATATAAAGGCCACTTACTATTTGCAAGGAACTCTACTTATGAATGAAGATTAAAGTGATTAGGATAAAACTCTTGAGAGGATGAGGAGGAAATAAACTCAGAATTGGAGAAAACACTTCAGAATCCTTTAGCTATAGATGCACAAGGAATAGCACCTAAGTCAGCTCCTAAGTCAAGTTCAGAGCAGGATAGTCATGAGAACATGAAACAGGAGAGAGAAGCTTCTTCTAGGAGGTAGCAGTTGTGATAGGAAAAGCGAATAAATCACTTGTTGAACAATTCTAAAGCTAAAAAGCAAAATATTTATTGATTACAGCTCATTCTAGAGTAGCACAGGGCCTTTTCAGATCTGTTTAATTTTGTTGTTTGGCTTAATTATTTGTGTTTGTTGTGATGGAGTGAGAAAAGGGAGGACGGGTGGGGAGAAAACATCCTCCAGTTATAACTTCTCAAGAACAGACTGGAAAGTGTCTCCTTTATGTCCCTGCCTTTAGTACTAAGCAAAGGGACCAGCAAATCAGAAGTTTTCAAGAATAAAAAAAAAAGGTGGTGCAGTCTTTAAAGGGTGGCCAAGTTACTGACCTCTTATCTCCAACGTGCCCTAGGGAAGAAGTTAGCAAAGAGCACTAGGCCTACCACCTCCTGTCACTTATAAAGAATCATTTATGTTAATAATGTCTTCTTTAAAAGCAAGTTAGGCAGGAAATTTAAGTGGATTCACACTTCTCCATAAATTACCTCCATCAGATAACCAAACAAATTGCTTTTCTTTCTATGCTATCTCAGATCTTCTGCCCCAGGGTATTATTTTCAAGCAGTAGAGGAGAGGTGTGAGTCTCTTTGGGAGTCCTGGCCATTTGGATCTTGCAGAATCTGCTTGGGGAAACAGAATGAGGGCATGGAAACCAGAGAGAAAGGTGAAGTTAAAACAGAGAGAAAGCACTGAAAAGAAAGTTTCTCTAGTCTTTATTTTTAGTCAAGGCCTTCCCATGAGTTAGAAAATCCTTTCAAGAACATTTGTAGTAAGTTGCTGATGCCTGAGCTAATGTAAAATAATAAGACCTGAATCTGATTTGATTCTCTACATCACCCATAATCACTGGGTTATGAACAGAAGCCTAGATATCATTTGAACATTTGCCAAAGCCCATGATACGTTGTTACCAACCAGACTAAAAGGAAATACATAAATTCTAAATATCTAATTTTTCTTGTGGGCTTACATTTTTTTAGCCTAGAACCAGATCATTGGCTCTGTTTCTCATGTTTGCACATATTTAACTAAGGTAACTACGTGGTTTCAACGGCGTAGTTGCTACAGTGGCTGAAGTTCATGGATCAGTGTCTATGGCAATGCATTGAATCAGGTTTCTGCTCCCTTCTTTATAAAAGGGAAGATTGACTAGAAGAGAACATTGCCACCTCATTTATTATGTATAGCTCATTAGTTCCCTTGTCAACTTTCTTTGCTTTTAATCAATTGAAAGAAAAAGGCTTCACAGATTTTTAGTAGGAAACATATGGAGCTGTAGCTCATCAGTAATGGGTGAACTTATGTTTAAAGGTGCAGCTGACCTTGACCATGCATCCTTCCCAAGTTGCTGCTTGTAAATCCTGTGATCAATAAATGAAATAGTATTCTAGCCCCTTCACACTCACCTTCAAATGTCTGTTTTTCTCACACATCATCTAAGCTTCTGTAAAGCTTCTTTTTTTTTCTGTCTGTAACAGGCTCCAATCAATCCTCTTTATATTGTAAGTTTCATAAAAGAAGGGCTTAGCATTTATCTTCAATATTAAGATATTACTATAAAAATGAGTTTACAAGATTGATATTTTAAGAAATCCAACTCTACTTAAATGTCTAAATGGAGGCTGCATCCCTCTAAGGAGTCACCCTGAATGGCAATATATTTATCCCAAGGGTGTTGCAATTCCATGTAGGTTATTGCTGTTGTTCCTTTGGAATAGCATTTAGAACCTATTTTCAAGCTTCAATACTTTCTAGTTAAGCCTCAGTTTTTATTATTTATTATAGGTGAAGTTTTTTTTTTCATTATCAGCTTTAAAAAATAACCCAGGGTATTTAACATATACCAATATATTTTCATTTTCTTGGTATATATTTGTGAAGGCATTGAGAAAACTATGAGTGGAGGTGGGCCAATGCTGGAATAAAACCAGAACCAATCTACCTTGGACCTTTATCCACTTCTTTGTCTCTTGGGTTTGTTCAAGCCATCCTAACTCTTAGAGGCCCAAATAGACTTAAGCAAAATTTAGAACTTTAATATTTTCCAAGTATATTAGAGCATTGTAGGAAATTGGTTAAATAACTTATGAAACACTTTTTCCACTGTAAGGAAATAATGAAAATATATTTTTACTTTGTTCCTTAGAATAAGTGACAAAAATAACAAAATTTGAGGAGAAAAAAGAGTTTTTTAAAATAGTTACTTGTGAAAATGAGTGAATTCCAAGTTCTCGGGTCAAAACTTATTAAAAAGAGGCAGAAATTACACTAATAAAAATAGTTTTTTCAAGTTGAAGATATTTTTTCTTATTCCTATTTTGAGTGCACCCTTTCTGAGATATGAAGTACACTATTAAAATGTTATATGTATTATTTGGAAAACTAAATTGAAACATTATCCATTTAATCACTGATTTTCACATGAGGATAGGTGTATATTCCTAGGGTTTAAATCATGATCCTTAGTGGTAATTTTTTCAAACTGCATGCCTACCTCCCAGTTTCCCCCAAATCTAATATGCCTTGTCCTGGTTCCCTCCACTTCTACTGTGTTGAAAATTATACTGTTCATGTGCAGTGTTTCTGGGTAGAATATATTGTGCAAATGAGCTTTCTAAAGATGAAGAAATATTGAGAATCAACGCATTAAACCATGGCTATCTAACAACATTGAGTTATAGCAAAAGTTGTACAGTAGAATTTAATAATTCATCAATTAAAACCATAGCTGGAATTTTTCCAAAATAACATACTTTTAAAACCAAGAAATGTATATAAAATATTTGTAGTTTAAAATGGCTTCTCTTGAAATTATAATGAAACATATACAGGTAGGCTTGGATCTTAAGTACTGAATAAAAGTAGAATGAAATTGTCTTTGCTGTTTAAAATAGATGTAGATGAGTTTCCAATGGTTCTGCATATGAATTTGGTGCATGCTTTCATTCTTTGAAATAAATTCAAAACTCTTTTACTTTCACAGTATCCTATATCATAAAAGGGTAATATGTAAATAGACCAAATGGCAGAACAACCGAACAACCAATCAAAGCGTAATATGCTAATGATATGCTAAGGCTGCTCCAACAGCTCGCTATGATGTGCACTGACTACCAGGGGGCAGATAATCAACTGGTCAACCAGTTGCTCTGACGTGCACTGACCACCAGGGGGCAGATGCTCTGACCAGTAGGTTAGCTTGCTGCTGGGGTCCAGCCAATCGGGACTGAGCAAGATGGGCCGGATATGCCCAGGAGCACTCCCGCGGTCCCTCCCTGGCCTGATCATGCACTGGTGGGGTCCCTCAGCCTGGCCTGTGCCTCTCGCAATCCAGGACCCCTTGGGGGATGTCGGAGAGCCAGTTTCAGCCCGATCCCGCAGGCCACTCCCCTCAGGAGAGTGCCAGACGCAGGGTTCATGGCTGGCGAGCACTGCTATGGCAGTAGGAGTCTCTCCTTATTGGGACTGATGGGGTGTGAGCCCTGGCAGGCAAAGTGGGGCTGAGATAAGTGGAGTGGCAGGTAGGAGCTGCAGGTGGCATTGTCCTGCAGATTTCGGCCAGATCCCTACAGACCACCCAGAGGGACCCCACCCATGCATGATTTCATGCACCGGGCCTCTAGTCAGGAAGATAAATCAAATGTTTCTTTAATGCCTACTTTTATTCATCCACACCCAATTTTGCAAGACTGCTGTCACAATGCCAAAGACATAGACCAAGTTTAATAATGTTGCTGATATGATAAAGAGAATCTGGGGCAATTGTATAGCAGTATAAATGCTGAACTCATTTTATACCTTTCAAATAAAACTTAACCACCACTAGTTTCTTAAAGGACCGTAAAAAAAAATTCACCATAAGAGCAGCATGATTTGTCTATCATAGAGCAAGATATGCTTGCTGCTTTTTATAATGCATTCAAAATAGAGGTGGCTATGTTTACTTTTATAATGGTATTGCAATGTTTTAAAGTTTTTTAAAAATATGTTTTTATTGATTTCAGAGGGAGGGAGGAAGGGAGAGATAGAAACATCAATGGGAGAGATAGAAACATCGATGAGAGAGAATCATCAATTGGCTGTCTTCTGTACACCCGCTACTGGGGACTAAGCCCATAACCCAGGCATGTGCCCTGACCTGATATCAAACTGTGACTTCTGGCTCATGGGTCTGTACTCAATCACTGAGTCACACTGGCTGGGCATGGTATTGCAATTTATTTTCTACTAGAGGTCCAGTACACGAATTCGTGCACGGGTAAGGTTCTGAGGGAGTGGGGGGGGGGGGGGGGCGCGGCATGCCCTTGCTGGCCCGGGATGCAGATCCATTTGCTGACATTCATGCTGGTTGTCGGGTGCCACCTGGTGGCCACTTTTATATCATTTCTTCCTTGTGGAGCATCTAGGGAGGGGAAGTGGCCACGGTGCCTGAGGTTGACTTCCAGGAGGCCAGTGGTGCTGTCGGGATTATGCTGGTGGTGCTGGTCCATCAATGCCTGGCCCGTTCTCCGGTGATTGTATCTGAAGGACTACTGAGGGAGTGAGTGGCTGCTGCTGGACTGGTGGGCCACCAGGACAGGTCGGTTAGCTGAGAGGTGCTCCCACTGTGGGAGCGCATTGACCACCAGGGGACAGCTCCTGCATTGAGCATCTTCTCCCTGGTGGTCTGTGCATATCATAACAACCAGTTGTTCCGATCGTTTGGTCATAATGGTTGCTTAGGTTTTTATATTTATATATATAGGTAAGGAAACAAAACATTTTGATGAAATATAATGTAAAATTAGTTGTAAAAAGCCTAAAAGTACATCTTAAAATTTTTACTGAACGTGAAAAAAAAATCATTCAAAATGCCACAGCTACCTAAATCAGGACCCTCTGGATACAAGGTGTTTAGCTTCTCAATTAGAGCCAAAATGCTTAGTAGTATTATTTCAGTTTGTATCCTATCTAATAAAGAGGGAATATGCTAATTGACCCTCATGCCATTGCAAAGATGGCAGTGCCCACAGCCAATAAGGAGGAAATATTCTAATTGACTTACCCTCCCATTAAGACGGCGGTGCCCACAGCCACAAGATGGTGGTGCCCAGTCCCCTCAGCCCCGCTGGGTTGGCAGGCATGCAGCAAGGTCAGACCCGCCCCCAGGCAGGCCCGGCTGCTCAGCGCGCCTGCCTCCAAAGTCCCCCAGTCCCCTCAGCCCCCCAGCTGCCCAGGGCCACCCGAGGCTCAGGTAACCAGGACTGGCTGAGGCTTGTGCTGCCGGCAGTGGCAGCAGCAGAGGTGTGATGGCCAGGTCGCCTCTCACCCCTGAGGGCTCCCGGACTGTGAGAGGGGGCAGGCCGGGCTGAGGGACCCCCCTCCAGTGCATGAATTTTCATGCACCGGGCCTCTACTATATATATATATATATAGTTTTTCACTTATTTTAGGATAACAAATTTGTGTTGTTTTTATTTTATTGATGTACAATATTATTTTATTTTAGTTTCATGTACAGAGCATAGTGGCTAGATAGTCATATACTTTACAAAGTGATCCCCCAGATATTTCAAGTCCCCACCTGGCATTACACATAATTATTAAAACATTATTGATTATATTCCCTGTACTGTACTTTACATCTCATTATTACTTTGTAACTACCAATTTGTTCTTTTTAATCCCTTCACCATTTTTACCCAGCTTCTTTGACCCCCTCCCCTCTGGCAACCATCAGTTTGTTCTCTGTATCTATGAAATACTAAGGATATTTTTAAAGGTACATGACCACCTGTCCTACTATAAGGGAAACAAATTTGTGTTTATAATTTTTAAAATACGTTTCTGAAAACTCTAGCATGTTTTTGATAAATGTTTTCCTTTTGTTGTCAAATAGCGCTAGTTGTTTGACCATGGAATCTTTTATAACATTGTTACCAATAAACATGAATAGAATGAAAAGATATATTTATTTTTCTCTTTATAATAGTCTAAGGAGTAAATAAAAATATAAGGTGGAAAATATTTAATAATTCTGATTGTATTTTTTCATGTAAATCTCCAGATTTTAGCAATTGGATGTGTCTAACATAAATCCTTGATATATAAACACCACCAACAACAAAAAAGCTTTTGGGATTTTAAAGTTCTTATGGGGAATACTTGTTTTTTTCCAGAAGTGTGGTTCGCTATTTAAATGTCATCTGAAGCTGAACTATCAGTGCTTCAGTAAAGTAATGAAAGCATTTCAGTTCCAATTTGGAGACCTGCTTTTCTGATCAATTTTAATCTATTTTCAGATATATATATTTACCATATAATATTCACTTTACATATATGCACATATACTCACCATATTTTACCTTTTATACCATCCTAAAGTTGAAAGTTTTATAAACAGAAAGAATATGTAAAATATCATATAGCATAAAATATTATTGTCCAGTTAATGACTGATCCAATGAAATTCCTTTAAGCTAAAAGAAAAATGTCACCTGCATTCTTTAGTCTCCATTTAAGAAAAAAACAATCCCAGTAATCTTCTGAGTCCCTTTTCAGCCAACAGCTCTGTAACATTTTGCTGCTACACACGATACTGCCCTTTCAGCCAATTTCAATTTAGAGAGATGAGTAACATGGCTCCATCCAATTTTCCACATGACATCTGCACAGTAGAGGTGTTTGCAGGACCTTGCTCCCGGAGAGCTCTCCCTTCGGTGGAGCTAGGATTTCTGTAAGAAAGCCATTGACACAGGAATCAGTCAGGACTTGAATTAGGACTAAAGCTTCCTGGGCTCAGATGCTGACAAGGCCATGTTTCTTATCTTTGTGATTTCTTGCCCTTCCCCCATGCAGCTCTGTTCCCTCAGGCTGGCAGGGAACTCGCCTCTGGACTAGAGGGTGACAGACCGCCTTTGATGGTGAGCATCCGAAGGCACAGGACGCAGGCTCTTTCTATTCATCCAGCTGCACAGCTGTGGCAACTGGATCCTGCCCTGGTGTAAAAAATGGGGCCAGGGCTTCAGTTTCAGCCAAAGGGAAAACAGTCCTAAATACAAATGAACTGCTGCAGGACTTCTGAATTTATATTTTCCCAGACGCCCTGGTTTAAGATCTACCCTTTAATTTACTAAAGCTTTATCATTGTAAAGTGACTATCTTCTTTTATAGGCTTTTCTGAAAAAAAAAAAGAATAACCATGTTTTTATACCTATAAAGATATATTTTCATATATGAATAGCATGGTGGATCTTTGGCATTTTCGCAGCAATATGTTCTCTTACTAAACCCTGGGTTCAATGTAAAACAGATTCTTGTTGCATCTTCAACACTATTGCATGCTTTGCCTCACTGCAGATTGTGTGGAATAATAATAATGATTCCGTTGATTTTTTTTAACCTTTTTTTGTGTGAACAGCAAGTTTGCATATTTCATGATTAAACTGATCCAATCTTAAATGAATGCTAGCATGTTCACCGGGCATTTTTATAATAACATGAAAAAAAATCTGTAGCAGGTGGCTATTTCTGGCTAAGCAAAGCTTAAAAAGCACTTAAAGAGTTAATGCAACTGTATAAATGAATATGCTAATAAGGGTATGATTTATCTCTGAAGAAACATATTTATTGTGTCTGCTATTTGATTAGATGGCCTCAATGTTCAATTAATCAGTTACCTTTCAATATCATTCCTGAGAGCTGTTTAATTAATCTGTTGCACTGCAACCCCATTCCTTCTCCTAGTAATCCGTAGCCCCATTTCAAATGCCAAAACCCAGGAACTGTGCCACATAAAGACTTTATGTCTATGTTAGGTGAAGGTTTGTAAATGGCTTACTTTTTTTATTAGGTTAATCAAACCAATCAGCCTTATAGAATCTACATTTGTCAAAAAAATTTTAATGGGTTGAAAATAATGAGTAATAGAGGAGGAAAGTTACCCAGATATTGGTGGCATTGTTTGTGTACTTTAACAGCAGTATACTATTTTCATCAAGATTGTTTTTCTCATCTCTTTCCAAATTATGAATTTATAAAATACTGCTAATTAAAGTTAGTCTGGTATATTATGCTACATTGCCACATCTCTCATTAACAAATAAGGCATGAACAGTTCCCTGTGTGTTTTGAAGGAAAAGGTGTTCTCCATGTTCACTACTGTCTTCTGGGCACTACTTATTATTTCCCAAATGGTACTAATAACAGTTCCCGTAATAGTTGCATCAATATTCACAACAGATTTACCAGTTTGAAGGTGCCCCATCTGTAACATAGAGTAGCCACTCCAGGTAATGGTTGAGACACTCCACCATGGTTTTGCTCACTTTATCTCTTTCCCACAATTGGAACCTCCTCTTTTCTTCCTTTTCTCTTACTATCGACTGAAATGTCATATTTTCTCTCAATATCACTCCCCTTTGCTCTGCAGAAGCAGAGGCATTTTGGTAGAAGTCCTTCCAGAATTGGTGTGCAGACTCATACCACCTTCATCTTCCCAATGTCTTAGGCCAGTTGGTAGCAAACTGCGGCTCATGAGCCACATGAGGCTCTTTGGCCCTTTGAGTGTGGCTCTTCCACAAAATACCGACTTCTGCGCATGGGCCACAAAGTTTCAATCGCACTGTACATGCGCGTCCGCATGTGGTATTTTGTGGAAGAGCCACACTCAAGGGGCCAAAGAGTCGCATTTGGCTCGCGAGCTGTAGTTTGCCGACCACTGTCTTAGGCCAACTTTCATCTTCCACTGCCACCTCACTTGGACCCTCTTAGCATCCCAAGAAGAATTTAAATGAATCAATCATGGTTATTATTCCTCATGAAAGCATAGGGTAGTGGTTTTTTAATTGTGTGAGTGTCATAAGCCCCTTTGAGAAAACCAATAGTAATATTTGTGTTATATTTGAGTACTGTTAATTTGCTTGGTACAATTTGAATTTTTACACAAAAAAATATGTATTACTATTTTATTTCATCTTATCTTCAAATCTTCCCTATGTTGGGAAGATTTTTGTACCCATTATACATATGAGAAAACTGAGACACTGGGTGGTGAAATGACTAGCTCAAGAGCCATACCGACCCTATTTAAAAGGGAGATAACATTATATTTACTAGTATAATTTTAAAATGTAAATCTGAAAATTCTATCAAGTTTATAACACATGCTTTGCTTTTATCAACTAACACTATAATAAAATAATACATCCCATAACTTATTCCTACTCATAGAAACAAATTGCAAACACAAAAAAATTATCTAACAGATTATCTATTAGCCAGGTCTCATTTAGTGGCAACTAACAGTAAACAAACCACAGGTGAGGACTTTTTGAGACTGCTGCCCATTTCTGGGCAGAGGTAGAAATTTTCTCTTTGGTGCTCATATAACCATGCCTTTCTCTACTTAAAGAACCATTTTAATCAGGATGCTTGTGACTGTTTTCTTCCCTAATATACTGTGGAGACCGGTATTAACTTGTGGATCTTGATATTCCCCAAGACTTTACACAGCATCTGACACATTGTGAATGTTTAGTTAGTGTCTTCAGAAGAAATTACTGAATGGCCACCTGCCTACTTTAGTGGGCAGTAAATTGTTGGTGCTACCATAATCCAAGCATGTATGTCATGGTTATTTGTAAAAGTGTCTTCTACTTTCCCTTCCAATTAGATTGTAAGCCCCTATAGGGCAGGGAGTTCTCTCACCTGTGCTACCAGCAAAAGGCTTTGCACATAGTAAGTACTCAATCCATAATTATTGAATTGAATTTTTAAATTACTCCAAGAAATATCCCTGTAATCTCTTTGAACTTCCAAAATGATGATATCCTTGTTGTAGGCTCATTAAATAGGTGTAAAGAAGGAATCAGAACACTTCCTAGGGAAACCATTTTCCTCTTTTTTAAAAAATATATTTTTATTGATTTTAAAGAGAAAGGAAGGGAAAGGGATAGAGAGATTGAAACATTGATGAGAGATAAACATCAATAGGCTGCCTACCACCACCCCCTGCTGGGGATCGAGCCCAAAACCCGGGCATGTGCCCTGACTGGGAACCAAACCAGTGACCGATTGGTTCATGGGTCTGTGCTCAACCACTGAGCGACACTGGCTGGGCCCTTTCTCCTCTTAGTTCCTGCTCTCCTCTGGCTTCTTACCCAGTCTGGTTGATTAAGCATTAGGCCGGGGCAGAGAAGGGGTAAGAAATTATGTGAGGAAAGGCAGTCCCATGCAATGGAGACTCCATGGAAATTTTAAAAAGTCAACAGGATATTTTGACAACAGAAAGAGAATGAAGAAAATATTGGGGAATATTAATTCAAGGAACATCTTGGGTGAGAGGAGGCAAAACCAGAGAAGAGAGTAGGGGGGAGGAAGCAAAGTAAGGCCATTTTGACAGTGTGTGGTGGAGACTCTCTCTGGTCTGACTAATTGAGAATCGATTGTGCATGCAGAAAGGTTATGTTTTATTAAGGGAAACCTTTTTCCCTTTTGTCTTTATGAGATCCGCTCTTCTGCAGATGTTATTCCCTTCCCATACAAAACCCTCATTAATTTATAATTCACCACATTGCTTTAACAGCACAGATTTCCTGTTTCTCTCACGCGCAGTGCTTCTAATAAAGTCAGGTAGGATGTAGGTTGAAATGCTGCTTGTCTCAAGGGCTGCATGCCAGACTCGCTGGTGCCAAAACATTTCACCATTCGTCTCTTAGATCATTGTGAATGTTTCGAAGTGTCATTTTGCAAGCTCCATGAAAGTGAATTTGGGCTCTAAAACAACTTTTTTACTATTGGCTATAAATTGACTGGTTTCTGGACTCTGAAGCAAAACTAACTGGAGTCTCTTTGTGGGGCTCTGTTAATTTTCAGGACAGGTACTTTCCCATAGAGAAGGGCATCATTTCACCAAATGCACACTTGAGGGCAGAAGCAATAGGAATGGAGAGAAGAAAATAAACTGCTCTCCACCATCCTAACTGTTCTCTCTGCCAGGAAATTTTACAGAACGTGGGAAGTCCTTGGATACAGAGATATAGATGAAGTCAAAATGGCTTTTCAATTTCTAATTGCAAAAAGCTAGAAATTAAAGGAGTAGTTTTAGCCCTGGCCTGTGGGCTCAGCAGTTAGAGCATCAGCCTGTGCACAGAAGGGTCTCAGGTTTGATTCCATGGGTTTAATTCCTGGTCAAGGGCATACACCTGGGTTGCCAGTTTGCTCCCTGGGGCGGGAGGCAACCAATCCATGTGTATTTCCCACTTTGTATCTCTCTCTCTCTCTCTCTCCCTCTGTCCCCCATCCCTCCCACTCTCTCTAAGAAATCAGTGGGGGAAATATCCTCGGGTGAGGATTAACAAAATAGATAAAAAAATATTTTTAACATCAATTTTCATTGAAACCCACTTTACAGATATGTAGAAAACAGAAAGATAACTTGACAATTTAAATAATTTAAAAAAATTTTTAGTATCTTGAATATCATATGCCTAAGAGATGTATAGATGGAGACATCCGGGCTTCGTAGAGACTTCAAGTACATTTGGAGTGTGTGTGTGTGTGTGTGTGTGTGTGTGTGTGTGTGTGCTGGCATGGGTATATTAGCATGGCGTATCATCTGCCTAAGAGATGTATAGATGGAGACATCCAGGCTTCGTAGAGACTTCAAGTACATTTGGAGTGTGTGTGTGTGTGTGTGTGTGTGTGTGTGTGTGCTGGCATGGGTATATTAGCATGGCGTATCATCATTCAGGGGCTAACATCTCACAAATCCCACAGGTTCTAGGCAGAGAACATAAATAAAGCAGGCTAGATGGGATTGACTGAAATATGTGTGTGGACTAAAGGAGCAGGAGCTTTTCAGCTCTCATTGATGACTGCCAAACAAGAATGCAGACCCATTTTTCCAAGAGGAACTAGAAAATTATCAATTTGTTTTTTGTTATGCATTCTCATGTGAATATCTGCAGCTAGCTAAACACTGACATTTTGTGATGGTCAAATAAAGCACGTATACGAGACAAGTTACAGACCTTTGAATTAGAATCTAATTTGGGAAGACAGACTTATAACGTGTTAAGCAATTCAAAAGTAGTATAAGCCATTACATAATTAGATGTTAAATTAAATAAAATGAGGTATCAATTGACAAACTCATAAGTGTAGAAGGGGAGAGATCAGTGTTGGCTGAGGTTCAATCAGAATTATGTGAAGAAGTGGGAGTTATCTGAAACCTGAAGAATGGGTGGCTATCCCTGGTGGAAAGCAAGGGAGAAAATATTCCAAGTGAGAAAAGTGGTATGGAGCCCAGAGATGATAATTTGGAAAGACAGTAAATAGTTGATACTATGTGGGAATTAGAACCATTTCTTCTAACTACTAGTTCATTGTTTTCTCTTTCATGCACTACCATCACATACTTTGACCTAGGCTATTTATTTAATACCAACTATGTGCCAAGCCCTACTCCAGGCTCTGGAGGACAATGTCTATTAATTCTCTATACATGCTTTCCTGTGTATATGCACAGGGGTCATACCTAACCTTATTACATATGCATTGATTACATGAACAGTCACACTAGATATATATTTTATTATTCCAGAAGGAAGTGGAGTTACTCAATAATTTCCATAACCCTGAGAAATTATAATCAAAATATAATTTTGAATATGACATTCTATACCAAGTGTTGAATACTTATGTCACATATTTCTAGAAGCAAATGAGTATAAAACAATCTCATGTTCATCAAAAGTTTATAAAAATATTAAAAGTGGTGGCTAAACTAAAATAACTGGTTGGTCAGTAATGAATACCTTCCATTCAACAGCCATTGAATGAATACTTATCATCAGGACAAATATTAAAATCATTATTAGTAATATTTTTATACCTTGCTTTCTTACTTCTCATGGCTTTTGAGAACATAGGGCATAGATTTTGCAGAGAGACAGGTAGAGAGAATACAAGAGAGAAATAATTATTTTGGCAAGAGCGATACTGGTATGTCCTTCAAAAGATTTTTGGTTATGTATATTTTATGATAAAATAATATACATGTATAAATATAAAATTATTTGGTATTTTACCTTCAGCAAATGCCTTTTACTAAAATATGACCATCTGTTTTTACAGATTATATATAAAGTTATATCAAAGGCCCATATTTAACAGTGCAAAGTGTAATGTGTTTTAAAAAGTGCAAAATGTAATGTGTAATTATTAAAAAATAATTACACTGTGAATCAATGAATATGAGTAAGTTCTAGAGGATAAAAAACATCTTCAATCAGGTGTTCATGGCCCAGAGCAAAAATGTTGCAGAACATAAAGCTAACAAAAGTCTATGTTGATGTTTGAAACTCGGTATTACTCTTAAAACATGATCAAATAGTTGAAAGCCATTACAAAAGCATTAGTTAAAGTCTTAAGTAGTTTAATATTAAATATGTCCTTACAAAGCTTGTATTTCAGAATAACATACAGTTTAAAATGCTATATTCTTGGTCTAACTTTTCCAGCTGTTTCTCACAGTCTTATCCTGGCAACTTTCCAAGACACACAGAGTATTAGCTGTGCACTCTCTAAATTTAACTTGAAAATTGAGAGAGATCAGATCCATATGTAGAAGGAAAATAAAGTGGCAGCATGACCATCTTAAATCTGCGTCTTGCATATTATTTTAAAAAGTTACTCCTTCATAGCTGACATACTACATAACAAATATAATGCAATTTAACCTTGTTTTGTTGTATACGTGTCACAAAACTATATTTCAATCATGAAAAGGGTTATAGATTAATATCACTTTTAATTTTGATTAAAAAATATATGCCCAAAAAGGAACATCCCAGTATTTGAATCTCAGTAATATTTCCCCTCCCTCAGTGCTCTTTCTACTGTGTCAGCACAACATTATCTCGGGCCGCAGACACTGGGTAGTTGTCTCTCTAATGCTGGCTCTCCTGTGTACATATTACTGCCTGTTCTGATAGAATTTTTATCTTCACAAATATATTTTCTCATTTGTCTATTTCTGTGTCCAGTAAATCTATATGTTAAGAAGGTGAAGGTGCAGCAATCTTTAAGTTATATAACTTTATAAACAGAATTTTCCAACAGTGAACAACTTAGCACACTTTCTTAAGACATTTTGATAAAAACTAAAATATTCTTAAGGTTTTTTTAAATTTTCATTTTACAAGAATTGTGAGTTTTGGAGGTTTTGAGAAAAAGAAGATTACTTGATGTTTACCACCTGCATCACAAGGCTAGACTAATTCTCTTGAAAAGTTTAAAATTTACAATTACTCTTAAGCAATCCCTTGTTGACTTTTAGAGACAACACAGATATCTACTCCATTTTCATGGTAAATGTGTTAAAATGTGTAACTGTGGAATATTGAGGCTGTGGATTCAGATATACAATAAAGCTATTTAGAAATTTTGGAGATTTTGTTTTTTACTGAAGTATTTTCCCTGAAGTCACTTAGTCAATAGAAAGAAAAGCAATTTCCCAGAAACTGCAAAGTACTTTATCTGGATGATTGACAATTCATAAAATCTGCATCCTTCATAATGAAGCGTTGTTGTTGTTTTTTAATAATGCGCAGATATTTTGTTCACTACAAGCAAGATTAAAATAAGCTAACAAAATGTGCAGCTTGTTTTGTCACATTTAGTGCCTGTGAAATATCTGCATTCTCAAAGAGACAATCAGTCAACCTCCATATCAGTACAAGGCAGTGCATGAACAGGGACAATTATGTCGTAGGTAGATAGATTTTTTTTGTCCAAGTATTTTATTTTGAAGTATTTATAAATTCAGATTTTTTTCACCAAAATCTTCATAGGAAGCTTCTGAGAGGAACATTTGACTCTAAGAAACACAATATAATGGAACAATAATTGAAAGCATTTAGTAAGTTACCATTGTTCATATGGTGCATAATCCCACATATAAAATTGATTCCCAAATATAAAATTTCTGTATACAGAGTTTTTAGCTAGTAAAAGAAATAGTGAACATTTTAGAAAGGAATTTTCTATTTAGCAAACATGTATAGATGTGTTTTGGTTACTTGAGACAGACAAATAGCTACCTATAAGAGATTACAGAGTAAGGGGACGTGTGTGTGTGTGTGTGTGTGTGTGTGTGTGTGTGTGTGTGTGTGAATGTATTTTTTATTGATTTCAGAGGGGAAGGGAGAGGGAGAGAGATAGAAACATCAATGATGAGAGAAAATTATTGATCGGCTGTCTCCTGCATGCCCCTTACTAGGGATTGATTCTGCAACCTTGGCATGTGCCCTATTGGGAATCAAACCATGACCTTCTCTGGTTCATAGGTCAATGTTCAACCACTGAGCCACACCAACTGTGCTAATTTTTTCTTATGTTTTTCCTTTGTAACTATAAGCACACTAGTATAAATAATAAATTTTATTGCATTGGCTGTCCTTGGAATAGTAAATTTCTACTTTATCAGAAATTGTATTTTATCATCAAAATAAAGGGAAACAAATCTTACCAAGGAGTAATTTTTTATCCAAAAGAGGTGACTACATTTGTTGATTAATAAAGGTTGCAGGTTTAATTCCTGGTCAATACATGTATAGGAGGCTACTGATCAATGTTTCTCTCTCACATCAATGTTCTCTCTCTCTCCTTCTCTTTTTCTTTCTCTTCCTCTTCTCTGTCTCTAAATCAATAAATATATCCTTGAGTGAGGATTTATTTAAAAGGTTAGAAGTGCAATAATCCGGTAAAAACTTCAAAATTTTGTTGAAAAAATAGTAATTCTTAGTAGTCACAAGGGGCAAGCAAGATTTGATAGGATAGAAGAGTCTTGTTTATTTTGTTCATGAGCTAAGGAAAAAAGAACCTGTGTAGAGAAAGAACTAGAAGATTCAATAGAGAGGGCATAAGCAATAATGTGATTTTTCAAAGAGTAGGAACATATCTTTTCTGAACTGGAGATAACAAAAAGACATGTAAAAATACATTCATAGTGGTGTCAGTCAACACTGTTACATGATCCCCCTCCCCCCAAAAATTCTGAACTGCTAAAGAATAGGTTCAGGGGAATCAGAGACATGATTTATCAAGATTGGTAATGGACAAAATGGTTTTGCAGGTAATAAAAAATATAATGGTAACTGGAGCATGGTAAAAAAAAAAGTATATATAGAGAAAAAGAATTGGTAAGGGTCAAGGCAATGGCCATTACTATGAGTCAGATATTTACACCCACTCTTTGGTTATATGTGGTTTGAATAGTTTGTCACCCCTTTCAACACGATGTCTGAAAGTACCCATCTCCAGTTTATACTATCTCATTCAAGCTTTTAAAAAGCAACATATTTATCTCAACACAACATGGTTGATAATCCTTTAGCGAGTTTAAGAAATTTTTCATTTTGTTTTCTACTCCTACTGTTATTGTAGATAAGTATTAAATGCATTTGTTAATAAAATTCCTCAAATTTGTGGAAACTTTGCAGCTTTAATCTTTCAGGAACACATTTGTATCTCAGATTAAGCCTGATCAGGGATCTAGTCCACTGCATGTTACCACAGAGGCAAATAGATTCTGACTTTAAACACCAGGAAAAATACAACAATAAGGCAATGCTTATCCTTCAAAACCCAGCTGTTTGTTTTACTAACAATCAAAGTGATGCAACCTTTTGGTGTATGGGATAATGCTCCAACCAACTGAGCCACTCAACCAAGCCTCTAATATCTATTTTTTTTAATGACTCCACCATTTATTTATTGGTGCTTAATTGTTAACTTAAAGGATATGACAATGACTATCTTTTTATTCCTATTTTATGATGATAGTTTCTTAACTCTTCAACATTTGGGGGAGCTCTTGACCTTGTAGGTCTAGATTTCCTTAATTTCCAGTACTTCTTATACCTATTAAGTACCTTTCTGATCATCTTGAAAGTTCTCCAAGAAAGCATAGATGAACAGGCCAGGATGACTATGCTCTTAAGTGCAAATCAGCAATCAGGGGCCAGAGATCAGGCAAAAGCTTTCTTTAACATTGTGCCATCTTCACATTTTTATTTAATGGTTACTCATTTATTAAGGGTGCATGTGTTCTGGAGATTCCGCTCCTTGAATAAAAAGCATGTAAGTGCTTTTCTGATATCCATTTGTTCTTTTTATATTAAAAATATAATCTTCCCAGCTCCTTAGGTTATCAAAGCCATTCCTTCTCATGTGCCAGGAGGCAGCGCAAAGGTTAAATTGTCCATCCAGTTTAATCAAGAGGTGACTGTATTCTGGTATCCCTGAGACATGCAGAATGAAAAGGTTATGGACCCTGAATGTTTAGGACATTGTTTCAGCACATATTAATTAGTGACAAATGACCTGAATTGATTTTGTCTAGATCCAGGTCAAATGAGCAATCAGATATTTGACTTCTAGCCTCAGATGCTAGGGACCTGGCTGTTGGATTTTTCCACTAGGAAATTCAGGGTCTAGTCTCAATAGCGTGGAGTTAGACTTTGGATTTTATCAGTTCCAAGTAGAGTGAGTAGGTCCTGAAGGAGCACTTACATGCACTAAGCAAGCTCATCAGAAACTGATGCACAGAGCAAAATGGCATTTTGTCAATTTGCATTAGAATAGAAAGAACATGAACTTTGGGCATATGTAGAATGAGGTTTAATTCCTATCCTCACCATTTAACAGATGTGTAACTTTGGAGATATAATTTAGTCCCTCTGAGTTCAATTTTCCTATTTATTAAATGAGTATAACACTTATTCAGAACTCCACTGAGAATTAAAGAGGCTGTATATAAAAAAGTACATAGGAACCCCTCCTGGAATGAATTACATGCAAAATTAATATTGTTTTCTTTGTCTTTATTTCTATTGAGATCAGTAATATTTATCTAATAAAAGTTTGCTATACTGCTGGGAGGATTCCTTCAGAATGTCATTCTACAGATTAAGTAGATATTTCATGAACTTAGAACTAAACAAAGAGCGATATTTTCATCCAGTACTAGTTTAATTGATCTTCTACAACTTAGAAATATTTGGGTTGATAATAAGCCTCTTCCGTAAAGATTGTGAGAGAGATAGGAAAATTTTCACTACATGTTCTTTCTCAATATTTCTTATTACTTGCATACTTTCATTTTATACTTTCTGTCCTAGAAGATGAAATTCTTAGCTAATTTGACTCAACCTTTTTTGACACATATTTTATAAGGAAAATATTTTTAATGAGGTTTACAGATGACTTAAATATATCAAGAGGGATTAGGGTGTGGTTTCTAATTATGTTGGTTCAAATGATTTCTAACCCTGATTCGAAAGTGAGAAAATGTACTTGGTGCCTGCAGTGGACCAAGCACAAATTACAAATAAACGAATCATCCAAATGAGTGATCTCATTTTGCAGACTAGCCCTGTGGCTCCATGTAGTATTATACTACATCTGAACACCACTGCCTCCGATGCCTTATAAAACTTTTCTCTTCATTTTTCATTTTTCACTTTCAATTTTTCAGTTTTGTTGAGGTCTGGAAGTAAATTGTGTAAGGTTGTATGTGTTTGTTCCCACCCATGTTCCTGAGCGTGGTTCAGGGCTCAGGATCTGGAAGAGGGCCACACGCAAATGAAAGAGACAAGAAATAATAATTTGGAAATATTGGGGGGCCAGGCGGGCAAGTCCAACTTAAAGGGAAGGACTTCCACTGGTGCTCAGACCTTGCCAACCTTTTATTGGTTTGGGATACACCCATGGCCCTTAGGCAGGCAATTTCCAGTAATAGGCAGACTAGCCCATCAGCAAGGATTTACATAATAGTAAGTGGGGAAGTTGCTTCAGCTACCATTGTCTGGACTAACAGGGTGCACAGCCCTGACCATTGCCAGAGCTCAAGGGTTACCAGCCTTCCGGGATCCTTGTCCACACCTCTCTGCTAGTGAAGACAATAGGCAGCTTCCCACAGTAAATTTGGGAGATAATTTCCCCAAAATGATTGCCTGTTGGCCCTGAAACACTGGTAATTTATATCATCCCTTAAGAAGTTTGAGTATGATATGGAATGCAGGCAATAAAAAGACAGTTACAATAGAATGTGCTAATTTCATCATTGAGCTATGTATATGGTGTAGTAGGAGAACCAATGGTGGATTTAGAAAAGGGAGAATGCTTGATTCAGACTAAACTTGTACTTGAAGTTTAAGCCAAGAAATAATGAGAAAACTTTTTTTACCAAACTCTTGACTGTATCTCTCTTTTTCTGGCATCACTACTGGACAGGAAACTACAAAATATGTAGTAAAACCTCCTTATTAGTTGCACCTTGATAAAGACATGTCAGTAAGATGTTCATTTGATCAACCATGGTTGGTCAGGTAGTAATGTTAAGAGATCCAATGGCATCACATTGTGCATTGCATACCCTTTTCTTCAAGTAATGTCATAGAGTGAACTCTTATTTTTAACTAGAGGCCCGGTGCATGAAAATTCATGCACTGGAGGGGGGGTCCCTCAGCCTGGCCTGCCCCCTCTCACAGTCCGGGAGCCCTCAGAGGCGGGAGGTGACCCAGTGATCAGGAGAAGGTGATGCCCCATCACACCTCTGCTGCTGCCACTGCCAGCAGCGCAAGCCTAGGCCAGCCCTGGTTACCTGAGCCTCGGGCAGCCCTGGGTGGCTGGGCAGCAGCCATCCAAGGCTTGCCACACACCTGCAGCCCCAGTGGGGTTGAGGGGACTGGGCACCGCCATCTTGTGGCTGTGGGCGCCGCCATCTTTGAGGGAGTGGCAGTCAATTAGCATATTCCCTCCTTATTGGCTGTGGGTGCTGCCATATTTGAGGGTGGGGCAGTCAATTAGCATATTCCCTCTTTATTAGATAGGATGGTCAGACTATATGTACTTGACCAACATGTATTCACTTATATTAATTTTTATAAAATAATAGAAATTATAAATAATTTTTGTCTTCTGTCAGCAATGCAGAAAATTAACAGGCTTTGTCCACTGGAAGAAGGCTGGGATTTCATGCCTCTGGTGAGCAGTGTGTGAGAACAGTTGCCAATATGATTTACTTTAGCATCTCTATCCCTTTCTGAAAAAAAGAATTCCTTACTAACAAAGCTGAATGAAGCCATAGACAAAGACCAAAAGCATATGAAATTAATTTCAGTTCAGATTTGTAGTGTTTTTGTACTTAAAATGTGAAGGTGGCATTTCTGAAAATACTGATGCTTACCTAAACAAATGCTATGTGCCAACTCCAACCTTTTAAGATATTGTATTTTTAATATTACAATTTTTAGTTATTTTTATTTCTTGATATCATTTCTTTTTTATTTTTAATGTAAATGTTTATGTCTTTGCACATAGTTATAATAGCTGATATAAATTCTTACCTGCTAATTTGAGCATCTGGGTCTTACAAGGGTCAATTTCCCTTGACTGTTCTTTTGTTATATGAGTCACATTATCCTGTATCTTCATATGTGTGGGAATTCTGGATTATATATAGGACACATAAATAATACATTGTAGAGCCTCTGGATTCTTTATATTCTCCCAAAGAGTGATTTTTGTTTTGTTCTGTTTTATGAAGTATTTCATTCCAAACTTCATCTCTCCTGTTGTGGGCAGCAGCTAACATTTTTGTTCCTAACTTTTTGCCTTAATTAGCTTTCTTAGAGTCTCCTCCGCTCATGTGTAATTTGGAGTTCTGCTAGATAGTAGGCAGTTAATACACAGTATTTGTTCCCCACTACCCTCCAGCTCTTTCCAAGATTTCCCCTTCACTCTCAGGATGCTGTGTTAGCTCCAAACTCTGGTTCGTTAAGGCAGTAAGACTGTGGGTTTTATTTGTGTAACTTGAAATTACTGGAGAGAGATCCGCAAGCAGAAGACAGAGGAGTTGACATGTAAACTTAGAAAAAGAGAATGGCACTGGGTGAATTCGGGTAAGTTTCCTGGTTTTACAGGATTTTGCCTGAGGGCCAAATAAATAAAGTGTGTGAACAAAATATTTGCTACATATACTTCATTCCCCGATTTTTAGACTATAGTTTTTACATGTAGGAAAGTTGATCTTTCTGGACTCTAGAAGTAGAATTCTACCCTAAGCTTTTAACTGCAACTATATCATTCTATATGCCTACTTCCAATACCCATCAATTTTATTTCATATTCTCCCAATTTAGTAACCATTTAGGACCAAATTTTAGTCCTGAAGGAATCTCTTTCTTACTCTTCTAGCTGATAGTATGATTTCCATCTCATATTGGAGCATAAACTCTCCAGTTTAACCTCACTGAGCCTCTGTTTTCATATCTATAAATATAGAAATAATAATTCTTATCTCCTAGGACACTATGAATTTTAATAATACCATATATATATATGTGTTTGTGTGTATGTTTATGTGTATTTGTGTGTCCACGTGGTAAGTACTCAGCAAAAGATAGGTTTAATTTCTGCCTACAATTTTTACCTGAATGGAAGGTGATACATTTTCAATTGCTCTCTGAAGTCTTAGAAGGTTGGAACAAGGTACCAAGATTCAAGGGTGCTTTTTACATAGGAGGTTCATAATATTGTTTTATAAATAGATAAACTAAAAATTATTCTAAGAAAATCCTTGATTACTATGCAGCTTTTCTATCCTCTCCTTGGATAAACTTTCCATCTTCTGTGCACTTTAGGTTAAGGAAGTATGTAACTTCTCTCATCTCAAAAGTTCTTCATATCTTCACCAGGATGAGAAGGAACTTACACAGTTAATCAAAACAACTCTTTTTCAGGTTCTTCTGGGCCACAGTAATCAATGATGTATTTGTATAAAGAAATGAGTTAATAATATAAGCAGCCAGGTTGATGGAAGTTAGGCAGCAAGGACTTAAAGGTTAAATATGATTAAAGTAGTTCCTATTTTTATAATCAGAAATTGTTCATATAAAGTTAGTTTAAAATTATAAATAGGATTAACCATAGTCCTCAGTTTATCAGAATTTTATAACACTGAGATTTTAAAGAAAGAGAAAAGTGAGGGGAAAAGGAAGTGATAAACAGGATTTATTCTGAAGAAAAGCTTCTGTGGCATTGCTTGAAGATTATATATAATCAGTTCAAACTCCTACACCATCTCAGAAATGTACAATGAGAATTGTTATTCATGGTGATGATTCTGAGTCACACGATCTAACTCACCAAATATGTTCATTCTCCTCCACAGATTATACTTAATAAGCCAAGAAGGGGATTAAACCATTTTCAAAAGGTTTTTAAAAGGATTGAAATTCTAAAAAAGGTTTTTCTCCTGAGTTTACTTTAAGTTCATGAGAAGATTTAATTAGTCAGAACATCCCATTTTCTGAGCACTGTACTATTAGTATGTAAAGAGCTTTTTAAATCTCCAAGCTGCTCTGTGAAATGTTACATTTACTTTTATAATTTCCTGCCCTTCCTCTCAACTTCAGTTCTCCCAAACAAAGGAGACCGGGGAAAGGAGAAGGAAGAAAATAAAGAGATGTTTATTCTAATGCATGTAGATAAATTTATTTATTTATTTACTTTAATTTGAATATTGCTTGGAAAATTGTTTCAGTGTGGAACTGATCAAATTTGATACTGTGGGGAATAAGATTCTTTATTGTGCTATAATTAAATTATTCTCTTTTGGAAACCAGAATTTAAATCTTGTAAGTCCAAACTATTGAAAAAAGAGAAAAAGGAAGGAAGAATGTAATTTCCTAAGAATATCTTGTCTGTAAAAAGCCTGATTATTATACTATAAAAAGGTCAGCAAATGAAAAATGTTCTGGATAAAAGGAGTCAACATTAGCAAGACAAACTTGACTATGTGGAGAATGTCTATATAAATGCTATTTAATTTTATACTGGTTAACTTATGGGGAGAAGGTATTATGGTAAGATAACATAATATTGGCACTGGGTTTTGTCAGCTGAAATATAAAGCAACATGCTTCTGTAATAATAAAAAAATAAATGAACAATTTATTTGAAGACAAATGATTTTTTATCTTTGGTCCTATGTGTGTTTGGTGTTTTTCCCTCTGTCCCCTTTCAATATTTTAAAAATTGATTTCCTGAAGTTTGAAAATGTTATACCTAGGGGTTTTTGAGGCATTTATTTAGCGTGGTGTTCTCTGAGTTTCCTGGGTTTGTGGTCTGTCTCTTCAAAGTCAGTTTTGCTAACGATGTCTCTACAATCTAAAGCAATAAAAGCATTCATAACAAAATTGTTGTTATAATAGTTTTGATCAATATTTAGGAATATTGGTCCTCAAAAAAACCCAAAAAACTAAAAATGGACTTGCCTTATGACCTAGTGATTCCACTTCTAGATATATATCTGAAGAAACCCAAAACACTAATTCAAAAATATATATGCAACTCTATACTCACTGAAGCATTATTTACAATAGTCAAGCTATGGAATCAACCCAAGTGCTCATCAGTAGACAGATAAAGATTCAGTACATATATAAAATGGAATATTGCTCAGCCATAAAAAGAATAAAATCTTACCCTTTGCGACAGCATGGATGGACCTGGAGAACATTATACTAAGTGAAATAATTCAGTCAGAGAAAGACAAATACCATATGATTTCACTTACATGTGGAATCTAAAGAATAATATAAATGAACAAACAAAACAGAAACAGACTCATAGAAACAGAACAAAATGATGGATGCCAGAGTGTAAGGAGTTAGGGGACTGGCTGAAAAGGTGAAGGGATTGAGAAGTAAAGATTAGTAGTTACAAAATAGTCTTGAGGATGTAAAATATAAACAGGAAATATAGTCAATAATATTATAACTATGTATTGTCCCATATGAGTATTGAAAATATTGGGGACATTTTATAAGTATATGATTGTCTAACTACTATGCTATACAACTGAAACTAATACAATATTGAATATAAACTGTAATTGAAAATAATATAGAAAAAGGAATGTTAGGAAAGTACAAAATGCTATTATATTGATAGATACCATGTCTACTTTCTTCTCTAAGCAATGGATCAAAAGTGTCACATACCCATATTTAGAGAATTTTATCTTGGCACCTTCATGCTTAAAACTGGGCTTTCTGGTAATCTAAATATTAATATCAATCAATAGTTTAAAAATAAACAACTTATTGTTATATTGTGATATATATTTGTTTGAATGTCTAAAATTGAGTTCCAAGAGGACTCAGCAAAGAGCGTAAAATCCATGTATCAGGTCCATTTGTCTTACTTATCCTTGTCTCTTCAGCAGTTAGCATAGACCCTGGTAGGCCCTTGTACTGTGTCATTATGCTTAATTGCTGCACATTCAAAATCTTGGGTTCAAACATTCCAGTTTCTGGCCACAATGACATATTTTTCAGGCTTACTTTCTCTACTGTAATCAAAAAAAGTCTTGATATAACAAGACAATACTTTCTTTTCAAGATTCATCAGCCTTCCCCATCTTGTTCTTATTTCCATCTTTTCCAGCCTAAATCCTCTGATCTTTCATTGTGGTTATATCTTTACCAACTATAACTTGTGTCCCTTGCATCATCTATTTTTCTTACTCAACAAACCCCAATCCAATCTAATAAAGAGGGAATATGTTAATTGACCCTCATGCCATTGCAAAGATGGCGGCACCCACAGCCAATGAGGAAATATGCTAATTGACTGCCCCACCCTCAAAGATGGCGGTGCCCACAGCCACAAGAAGGCCAGCAGGGGAGGCTAGTTAGGGGAGACCAGGCCGGCAGGGGAAGACAGTTAGGGGCGATCGGGCCAGCAGGGGAGCAGTTAGGTGTCGATTAGACTGGCAGGGAAGTGGTTAGGGGGTGATCAGGCTTGCAGAGGTGGTTAGGGGTGATCAGGCTGGCAGAGGCAGTTAGGGGTGATCAGGCTGGCAGGCAGAAGCAGTTAGGGGCAATCAGACAGGCAGGCAGGCGAGCAGTTGGGAGTCAGCAGCCCCGATTGTGAGAGGGATGACAAGCGGCAGTCGGACATCCCCCAAGGGGTCCCAGATTGGGCTGAGGGACAGCCCCCCCCCCAGGGCACGAATTTTATGCACCAGGCCTCTAGTCTAATATAAAGTTAGCCGTCTTCCACATAAGCTGGTGAACATGGCTGGAGAAAAATTGTACAACTATTATGACTAGTGTCATATATAATGTGCATGATCACAAATCTCAGATGAACACTCTTCAATTCTCAGGAATCCTACAATATGGTTATAGTAAATTCCTTTCTCATATGCTTATGTTTTCTCACTAAAGCACATTATGACTAAGGAATGTGTGCATGACTCCCATCCACCAAGTTTCATGGCACATTCCTTCTCCTATTCCATCCTCCCCCATTGAAGTCTTGGAAAGGTATTTGGTCACTTAAGCCACTAGGTGATGTGGGGAATGAGACAGTTTTTCTTCAAAAAGTTAAGCTGACTATCTTCAAGTATTTGTTAAAAGGTTATATACAAGGTTAAAACAATGCCTTTATGGGTCAGTTGCTGAGGATATGTACTTGTGGTTCTATTTTGTAGCATTTGGTTTCACTGAAAATAATTGGGAAAGGATCCTTTGAGGCTTTAGCAATTACTCAAAACAAATGCTGTTTTCCTAACAACATCAAATAGATTATGTAAACTTTGTTATAAGAATTTTGATACTGTTCTGTTACTTGACCTCCCATAATTTTGAATTAAAGATGTACTTAGACCATGAATAGAATTGTTGTTACCCATTCTGCATGTCACCTCCTCTCTGTAGTGTTCACGAAGCAGCTTCATGACTTTTATGTACTCCAACTTGTTCCCTACTGTTATTGTTAGATCAGATTGAGGTATCATATGGAAAATTTTCTGAGCATGTATTTTCTCTTGTGAGAGGATGTTCAGTCTATCGAACTATCCCCAGAACAGGAGGTTAATACCTAAGAGCAACCATATGTAACTTCATTCATAATTGATCTAATTCACTTGGTAACTATGCTTTCAAAGATAAATGAAAATACTCAGACATAAGACTTCCCTTATTTTAAAAAAAAAGGAAGGACCTGCTTTTGTTCATCAGTTTATGTTGTTAATTATAAAAACAGATCCAGAGACAGAGAAACATCGATTAGACCGTCGAAACTCAGAGGGAAGGCAGGGGAGGGGAGGGGGAAGGGAAGAGATCAACCAAAGGACATGTATGCATGCATATAAGCATAACCAATGAACACAGACTCTGGGGGGGGGCAGTGAGCGCATGAGCAGGGGGATGGAGGGCAATGAGGTGGTAAAGACACATATGTAATACCTTAATAAAGAAAAAAATCAATAAAAACATTTTTAAAAAGGAAGGAATAAAACTTAATTATTATTTTACATTCAAAAGTTAGTCAATTTCTCTTGGGAGTAAGTGATATCTATATGCTACATTGGTGGTAGACATACTATAATTTTAATTATAATATTTCTATGATTTTTATAATCTATAAGAATTATTGTTTTTAACTTCCTTTGGTTTCCCAGTTCTTTTTTATTTTTGCCATATATAAAATGGTTTACAGATTCCAGCCAGTCATTCATTCAACTGGCCAGTTGAAGATCATCCCTATAGCAGCTCAATTAGAGCAAATGATATCTGATTATTTAACAATGGATATACTATGGCTGATGGTTCATCTAATCATAAGTTAGAACAGCTCTGCCATGTTCTTTCAGTTATAGCCAGAGCTACCTACCTAGCTCCTACTGTGGCTAAAAACCTGCCAACTCACTTTCTGGTCTATTTTATCCTTGAGGGTGCTTGTTTACATTGTCAGTATGTGAAGAGAGTTTGTTTTGAAACCTGGATTTTGAATTTGAGCCATCAAACAAAGTCTATTAATACTGAAGTTTAGTTTATAGTTTCCTCAATGAATACATTTTAAAATGGCACAAATTACACTATGTAATATCCTTCATGTAAGGTTGGCTTATGTGCTAGCAAAATGTAAAATAAGATTTAAAAATCATTTTGGTTGCTCTGAGGAGAAATCACTCAGTTAACGCTACAGAAATAAAACACTAAATTGCAATATGTTTTCTGTTCGTCTGGTTCAGTTGTGCACTTGCTTGAAAGTAACTTGCTGGTTAAGTTAGCATTTCCCTTTAAGATGATGTTTGCTGAGTAGATAAAACACATCTATAACTTTTCATTAACCAAAGCATAAGTTTTAGATACAGAAGACTTAATATCACACAAACACAAAATTTGGCAGTAAAGTTTTGCAGCCTCGAATATAACTACCTTATAAATTTCATGCTCAGCAAAATATCAGATTATTTGAATAAGTCTAAGAGAAAGCCTCTTCTAAAATATTGCCTCTGATTATTGGACTAACTCTTAAAATGTAAATAATTTATCTCAGTCATAGCTTCTCCCAGTTCTTCAGGAACTTTACCCTCTCTTGTGTCTATAATCTCTCCCTCTGAACTGGCTCCTTGTCATCATCACCATGCTCAGAATTCTCCTACCTTAATAAGTGTTTTTCCTTACCCGACTTTCCTTCGCTCTTCTATATGCAACTTTCTCCTTCCTCCTCTTTTATGGACAAACTTCTTGTAAGTAGCTATCTGCAATCGCTATTTCCATTTCCTCATTTTCTACCCATCATTTCTTCTCAATGTCTACTTTCCTTCAAGCTTTAGCCCTCCACACACACAAAAAATAATAATTCCTCCTAAGATCAACAGTGGCCTGTATTACTAATGCAATGGGATTTTTGAGTCTTTATTGTACATGACTTCTCTGGCCTAACTGTATTACAAGCTATGGGTGATTCCTTCTTCTAGACCCAATTTTTTTTTTTGCTGCCCCCACACTGCACATCACTCATTCCTGTCCTACCCTGGCTTTCCTTTGCTGGCTCACTCTCATCTACCTAACCTGCAGATGTTGGAGTTCATGAGCTTCGTGTCTCTATACCAGTTCTCTTCTTTCTCTAAATGTTCTCATTCACAACAATGGCTCCCATTATCGTCTGTGTGCTAATGATCCTCAAATTAAAATGAAAACCCTTCTCTGATGCCCACTTCTGCATTGAGCTGTATACCTAAATTCTTCCTCTGAATGTCTTTGCAATACCTCCACTAAAACTCCATACATGTCCCAAGAAGTACTCTATAGTTCTTCCACAGAAATCTACCTTTTCCATGTTTCCCATCTCAGCAAGTACAAGTAGCATCAGCATCATTTAGTTGCTTAAGCTAGAAACCTGGAAACTATTACTTAGTCTTTTCTTTCACTCTCCAAATTAGAATAGCTACCATTCCTTTACATTTTAAATTCCCTGTCTAAAATGCTTCAAATGGCTATCCGTTTGCATCTAGGAAAAAAACATCCTTTACTTGTCTTCCAAACTCAGGTAATCTTAACTACCTTACCTGGAGACCATACTTCCTTTCTTTCTTTGTTCCACTGATAGGCTTCTTAGTTCCTTCAAACCCATTTTCTACTTCCTGATTCACAACCTCATTTATTCTTCCCTCTATCCAAAACTCTTTCCATTGATTAGTTAACTCTGACTCATTCCTCAAAGCTCTGTTTCATTTACTGTCACTTGAGGATGTCTACTACATGCTTTGATAATATCATTTACTTTGTTTTTGTAGCACTGTTATAATTAAATAGTTACCTATTTTTGTACTCTAATTTACTTTCTTACTTCGCCACTGGAATATAAACTATATTAGAGCAAAGAATATGATTATACCCCTAACTCTTGGCATAATGCCTCACAGTATTTCTCAAATTAATAAATACATAACGAGTGAAATTTTCTTCTCTAATTAGATTTTAAAAGATAAATGTTTCAAAAATGAAAACAGAACACAAAGTTAATATTTGATTATATAAGTATAATAAAAATAAATGTTGGGATTTTAACTATTAACATTTTCTTAAAGCTTTCTGCCATTCACACTTAAAGAACTGAATTAAAACTCTCGATCAGGTTGGAAATTGTTCAGTTACTGTATTTAAATTGTAAAAGCCCTTTTAATCATACAATATATTATACATATTTAACAGAGTTTTCTTTTCAAGGTTGACTGAATATTAACAAATAGATTTAAAAATAGGAACAGTCAGTGAAAAATAATGACTACCAAACACTGCAAAAATAAACTCTTTTGGGAAATTGTGGCAAAGATAGGTACTGAATTTCATAATTATGTTTTGCATTTGTATCCCTTTCTTTTAGGATCTTAAAACAAAATATGTAAATTCTGGAATATCACTAACTAGCTCATTGACCACATATATTTAAATATTTTATTACTTAGAAGTAAGACCACAGCCTTTTGCTTATCTCTGAGCTCTTTCTCTTCTTAAGTTCGATAACAGTTGAGTATACTAGAAAATGCATCATATATATTGTTTGGGAAGTTTATTTTATTCATAAATATATGTCATAAGTAAATAAGGGTTAGCACTTAAGTCACAAATATTTTTTCTAGGCATTTTTTTATTGATTCTAATTTAATTTCATAGTGGTTAGAGGACACATTTTTATGATTTTAATTATTTTACACTTGAGAGTTGTTTTATGGCCCAACATATATCTATCTTGGCATATTGACTACTTGAAAAAGTTGTGTATTTTGAAGTTGCTGGATGTAGAGGTATATAAATATCAATTAGGTCAAGGTTGACAGTGTTGTTAAGATTATCTACACCTTTACTGTTTTTTGTGTCTAGTTGTATCAATTTCTGAGAAGATGTTTAAAATCTCCAACTATGACTATGACAACATTTATTTTTTCCTTTAATTCTATGCATTTTTTCATCATGTTCTTTGAAGCTCTATTACTATGTTCATATGTATTTGTGATTGTTACATCTTCTTATTAATTGATTATTTTATCATTATGAAATGCCTTATCTGATGTAAAATAGTCACTGCAGGTTTTTTATGCTTATTCTTATCACAGTAAATCTTTTTTTACATACATCTTTTTTTGCAACTACCTGTTTATTTGCATTTGGATTAAATAGCCATTCCTTATGAACTTAGATGGTGTGTATCAGTTCCCCAAATCCAATCACACCAGCAAAGCTTTCAACAAGATTGTGTACTATGGGGATTTCACTCAGTTGTGGCTACTCTTACCTTAGACCAAACACAACTGAAACAGGCCAGCTTTTATTCATAGCATCTCTACATTCCTTACTACCATCCCAATGATATGAATTTACACATTTTGGAAAAATCTGTTAGCAAATAATGATATCTGGAAAAAACACAGTGGAAGGAAGAAAAACTTAAAAGTTTACTCATTCATTGGCCTCAAATTTTTGGCCTACTCAGGGTTTTTT